>NC_051310.1:90855770-91158800 GCF_015220235.1 Choloepus didactylus
AGATTGCTTTCCACAGGTAGAGGTAGAAAGATCATCACTGCCTGAGAAATGAAATAGAGATGTGATTGGAAATGTCACGCCTTGGGTGCATGAGCATTATTCCGATAATCTATCACCCAAATTGAATTGCTTATTTGTACATCTGATTGTCTTTGCATTATTTAGAAGCTATTTAATGGCAGCCAGCCTGACAGCAGGCATCTAGCACATGCCACAGAGATTTAGGAGACTCGGAAACATCTCCTTCTAATTGTTTGGACAGGCATATTGATTGCTGTTTCTTCTTTCAGGTTCCATAAAGCACATAATGCCCTTTGAATGCTAGACACACACACACACACACAGAGAGAACAAACAGTGCCCATTACAAAGACGGAACCTGCAGAAGACATCTCCCTAAATGAGGAATGTTGTGTCTAGAGACAAAGAGGTAGGTGGTAAGAGCCCTAATTTCAGCATAGCTGTTAGGCCAGCTCCTAGCCAGAGGTCAAAGAGAGCTGCCTTCTCCAGGTGGGTCAAAAGCTCTGGAAAGCATGGCGGCATTCACAGAGAACCTGGGTTCTGCTGTGTTCTGATTGTCTAATGCACTCCCCAGAAGGCCGAAGGACTCGGCCCAGGGTTGGGGTAGGGGGTGAAATTGGTTCTTGCTTCTTTTTTCTTTCTGTTTCTGCAGAACAACCAACATGGGCTGAAGAGACACTGCCCCTTTGGTGTGCATCTGTGACTAAGATACAGGGCACAGCGGACTGTGCAAATTCAGAAACCTTGTGCTAACGTTTCGAGATACGGCTTTATTACACTGCCAGGTTTCCTTGGATAGTAAATATAAGAAATTAAAAGGTAATGACATCAACATCCTGGTAGTCGATGGCTTTTTGAGTTTGCATCTGTCTCAAAGAAACTTTGAAGTGCTGTACACTCACTGTTCTATAGAGGAATGATTTTTTTCTTCTTTCTCCCTGTCAAAGTTTATTTTTTTGCCTTCTTTTCTCTCCCTGCCTGTCACGGAGGGGAATTTGCATGACAAATGGGATCCTGCAGCTGAGGAGGCAGCACTCTGGAAGCCCCGGGCTTTGGTCAAGGGGGGCCGAGCCTCTGTGTCGGGGTTCTGGGCTTGGACACAGGCTCCGTCTTCCGGAATCCCTGTGTGTTTACATTTGGCAGAGGAAGGGCCTCTGCTCAAGTCAAGGGAAACTTGGAGAGATTCTCAGCCAGCAAATAGCTTTAGCAGAATGACATTTTGATGAGTAAATTAATCTGAAAGGCACTGACTTTATTCTCTGGATGTTTCCAAGGCAAAGCTCGGGACAGGAGAATGACAGCCATTTTTCAAGCCAGGAAGTTCTTTGTCAATAGTCACTGACACTTTGATGAACTCACAGGGCAACTTGGTTTCAGGCCCACCCATGGCTAAACTAGAATGAAAACTCAACTTCCCCCAGATGTTGCCTACCTTCTCCTTGCAGAGACCCACCTCTGACTTCTCTGCCTCCAAACCCAGCATCTGAACTCCTCCTAGGAGCACTGGAGGAGGTGCTGGGGAAAGCAGTATACAAAAGGCCTGGTCCATGCCCTGACAGTGATCATGGCTTAGTAGGGAGGTGGGCAAAAAACACATAGTGACTCCAGAGATTAAGGCATGCCAAGACAAGGGTGTGCACTGAAACAGCAGAGGATAGATAAGTTAACTTTGACTTGGGAATTGGCTAAGAAGGGTCAGGGGATGTGATGCCTGCATAGGACTTTGGAGAAGGAGTAGGAGCCTTGCAGAAGGCGAGTAGGGTTGGCCAGGCCAAGGGAGTGAAAATCAGCAGGATGGGATCAGATTGCCCACGGACAGGTAAGTTGGCAGGGGCCGATGTGTTGGGAGCCCTCCCTCAGGCTCCAGATTTTAACTCAATGAGCCTGATTGAGTGAATCTTTAAAGGTATTCACACAATCCCTTTGCCAGTTGACCAACTCAGGAGACTTTTCAGCCTCTCAGACGTGATGGTTAAGTTCATGTGTCAACTTGGCCAGGTGATGGTACCCAGGTGTCTGGTCAAGCAAGCACTGGCCTAACCATTGCTGCAAGGACGTTTGTGGCTGGTTAATAAACCAGCAGACTGGTTAATTAAATCATCAGTCATTTGGCTGCAGCTGTGACTGATGACTCACTGAAGGGCATGTCTTCCACAATGAGAGAGTGCAGTCAGCTGGATTTAATCCAATCAGTTGAAGACTTTTCAGCAAGACAGATAGAGGACCTTCACTTCTTCTTTGGTTGACCAGCAGAACATCCTGAGGAGTTCGTTGAAGTTGCCAGTTCGTTTCCTGAGGAGTTCATCGAACATCTTCATTGGAGTTGCCAGTCTGCTGTCCGCCCTACGGAATTTGGACTCATGCATACCCACAGTTGCGTGAGACACCTTTATACATCTTATATTTATAGATATCTCTCGTTGATTCTGTTTTGCTAGAGAACCCTAACTAATACACCAGAATAGGAGAGAAGGTCCCTGGCAGTGCAGGGTCTGGTATCTGCTGGGGAAGGTAGGATTAAAAAGCTCTCCCCTCAAGGACAGCTCTCCACTCATCAGCCTAGGTGCAAGGCTTTCTGTTCATGACCCTCTTAGATGGAGGACAGAATAGGATGGGAGGTCCAGGAGGCTCTTAGAGACCCATGGTCTCACTGCAAACAAAGAGCTGCTTTTCCCACAGTCTTCTGCAAATCCAGAAAGGGAACAGGCCCTTTGCCCTCAAAGTGGGTTTGCTTGTTATCACAAAAACCTTAACGGGCCCCCAGGAGATGTCAGCTGTTCACTGAGATCTTTCACAAGGCAAAAGGTCTTTAAATATCAGCCCAGCATCCAAGGATGCAAAGCCCCAAGTCTGTCTTCGCCCCACCCTCCTTCCCACTCCCCTCTCTTCCATCCTGTCTTCCCCAGCCCTGTTTATTTTTAGTGGCAATAAAATGAGCTCCTAATCTTGAGAGTTGATCTTTTTGAGTAGATTTAATTAACTACATTTTTAGCTCCACTTTCCTCGGCCTTGGCAGAAGGGAGCCATTTGTGTTAAAGATGACTGATGGAAAGGGGGACGGAAGAGAGAAAAGGCAACACCAAAGACAGCAGCCCCCCTTTTTCCTCCCTTCATTGAGAGACATCAGCTAATGATGATAGGATTCTAGGCACTGAAGTCATTGTAGATGACGAGATTGCGGATAGAGAGGGGAGGATGTAAGGAGAGAGGAGGGTTTAAACCTGACTTTCGCCAAGTGATGAATGAATGGACCGCTGGTCCAGGAACATGTTGAGTGCATACGTGTGTGCATGCCTGAGCATGTGTAGTGTGTATGGGTGTGCATATGAGTTCATGTGTGTGTGGGCACGTGCATAGATGTGTGCACTAGTGTGTGCAGGTGTGTGTATAAGTTTGTGGGTTCATCTGTGTGCCTGTGTGAGTGTGTACACATGTGCATGTGTGCACGTGTGCACACACATTCCCATGTGCCTTTGGCACTGGGCTGACCGCTCTCCTGCTGCTACGGGTGTTCTTTGTGGCCTCCTGCCAGATGATAGATGGGAAAGGGGCAAAGCTGTCTGTTTTTCCCACATGTATCTCCCCCCTCTTTGTTTTTATTAAACACTGATTATTAATATTAGAAATGGAACACTGCCACAAGAAGCCATTTGCAGTTAATAAGGCTGTTGCTGCTGCCTGGGGAGTTAATAGAAGGCCAGGGAAGCCATGGGAGAACCACTTAATAGCTGCTTTAAGGAAGTGGGTCAGAAGCACAACAGGCAGCCCGGTTTGGTGAAATTGGTCAGTTCCTGTCCAGGCAAGCAGGCCAGGGCTCCCCGGCTCCCCATGGGGACTGGGATCATCCCTGGGTGTGCACAGCTGCTGCGTTGCAGGCCAACTGTGTGCAAGGAGCCTGGGGAGCAGCCCTCTGGCCCGCAGCTGTGAAAACATCGGCGGGGGCTCCAGGCAGGTCGGTTCCAGATCCAGGAGGGCTCCAGCCCCCCGATGAGGCCTGCCTACAGCGCTGCAGCTGGGGATGATGGGGTCTTTGTGTCTACACTCACCCTGGGTCATGACCAGCCTGGGAAAGGGAAACTTCACAAAAGTGAAATGATTGGGGCAGGTCTTTGAACTTGGTTGCTGCTTAACATCTGGAGAAAGAGCAAACAAACTCCTGATAGAGTCACTCTCTTGCTTCAGAAAGGTGACAGCTTGGAGTGGGGTGGATACAGATCTGCTGTGGGTCCTGGTGGGAGTGGTCTCCTGCCTGCAGGAAAGTAAAGAGGGAGGGTTGGTTGTCTAGGCCCCAAGGTGTCTGTCTGTCCTCTGTTAGGGACAGATTTGACTGAGGGATATCACCTACTTCCCCTCATATAGACACTCTGATGCCTAAAGGAGATATACTATCATCCTCGCAAACAACAAGAACAACCATGACCACCACAAAATAATAAACAACCAGCTTGTTAGGGTATAGAAGAGACTGTATGTTTGCAGAAGTGTTTGCAACCACTGCTCTGACTTACTGCATCTTACCAAACTTGCGAATGTTAGAAGAAACAATGAAAAGAGATAGGGAGGTCATTTCACATGGCAAAACTGTCTGTGTGTGTGTCAGCTGTGTGCGTAATGCAGATGCATGTCATCCTACGGATCCAAGGGTTTATTTGTTCATCTCTGCATGGGTTTTGATACGTGTGTCTGTGTGCACATGTCCATGCAGGGCTCCCTATGTGTTTATTCACACACCCATGGGTGGGTGTGAGTGGGTGGGGGGTGCATCTGCAGTGCAGAGGAGCAGAGACCCTCCTTGCCTCCTTTCTCCACCCTCTGCACCCTGACACTCAGATGCACACACGGCCTGAAGCTTTCTGCAGTGGAATGCATAGGCAGCACTGCATAACTGAAGAGCTGCACAGGGTAAGGAGCAGAAGTGGAAAACGGATCTGAGGAGGAATGGGAATGAAATAATCATCCTGACAGCAACAGCACTTGGAAAGCTCCAGAGAAACCAGACGTTCCCGAAGTCTTTCTCTCATTTGGGGCACTGCTATTCAGTTCCAGGGAACAGTTTGCCTTCACCCCTAAACAGGGTCGAGTTCTGCCCACCGTATGAGTCATCAAGAATCCATTCAATGTCTGCTAAGTTCAAAATTTGGGGATGGCAAGAGGAAGTGGATGAGTCACACAGATGCTCCCTGAAGGGGCATCCCACGTGCTCTTAGTGATGTCGATAATATTTGTTGATTGAGAAAATGAAGAGCTTGTATGAATAGACTAATACATCCTTTATTCTTCCTCTTCTTTTCCCTTCTCTTTCTCACCAGTGAGGCAACACATGACAGACCTGAGTTCAGAAACCAGTCTCTGCCACTCTTGAGGTCTTTGCCTTTGGACATGTCCACCTAGCCAGTCCCTGTAAGGATGTCCCATCTGTGAAATGGCAAAAAATGAAATAATGTATGTTTTTTAAAAGAGACCTCAATTAACTTAGGGTCCCTTCCATGTCGTCTCCCAAGAAAACTGAACAAAGGACTAGTTTTGAAGATGGAGTCAGTTTGGATGGTGTGCTGGTTTGAATCTATTATGTACCCCAGAAAATCCATGTTCTTTCAATCCAATCTTGTGGGGGCAGACCTATTGTGGGTGGAAGCTTTTCATTATTTCCATGGAGAAGTGGGTCTTAATCATCTTTACTGGTGTCCTCTATGAGAGGTTAAAAGGTGAGACATTTTGAAGAGAGCTCAGAGACATTTTGGAGACAGCCATTGAAACCAGAACCAAGCGAGAAGCTAAGATACGTAATTCAGAGTTTGCCCCAGGGAGAAGCTAAGAGAGAAGCTACAAGAGAAGCCCAGAGACATTTTGGAGAAAGCCAAGGAAACCAGAAGCTATACTCTGGAGAAGATCAGCAGACTCTGGACATGTGCCTTCCCATGTGACAGAGGAGCCCCAGATGCCATCGGCCTTTCTTCAGAGAAGGTACCGTCCTGTTGATGCTTTAATTGGGACATTTTCATGGCCTGCGAACTGTAAATTTATGAGCTAATAAATCCCCTTTGTAAAAACCAATCCATTTCTGCTATATTGTATTTCAGTAGCTTTAGCAAACCAGAACAGATGGTGGTTCCAAGAATGGGCTCATGGGTCATGGGTTCAAATCTCATCTGTGCCAAAGCAAAGCTCTCTGAATTTTGGCAAGTTCCCTTATCACTCTGTAGCTCAGTTTTCTCTTTCATACAGTGGGCTGTTGTGAGGATAATAGAACATATTAACAACTCAGAACAGGGCCTTTTACACATTAAATTATTGGTGAGTGTTAGCCACTATTGTTTCTATCTCTGGTGAAGGTAAAAGGTGCCTGAGAAGGAAAGATCAAGATGTCCCTTCAGCATCTTAAGTTAGTGGGATGAGGGTGGATGGAGTAGGTTTCCAGCAGAGGAGTCTGTCCCCTGCTTAGAAGAGAAAGGGTCTACTTTACTGCATATTTCAGACTTGGGGAAAGCACACAGCCCTACTCATGCCAGGATGATGTGTTATGGATCTCTCCTGTGTTATCTCATCTGGAGAGCACCTACCCCCCAATACTCTCAGGATCCACACCTGCCAAAATCTACTGAGAGACACTGGTGAGGAAGAAGCTTGAGCGGGTCTTCAGGAGGGAAAAGGCAAGTAACCACTGATTCTGAGAATGCAAAAAGATCTCCTTTCCAAATGACCTCTGCTTGAATCACAAGTTGAGCACTTGAAAGGGAGTCCCTGGCCATTTAGGAAGCTGAAGAGTACAATTTGAGAGGTGATAGCTGAAGCTTTAAGTGACAGCCGGTAGCTGACTGGTTTAATATCTGCAGTGGCTCACCCACCAATCAAAACGGATTATAGCAGTCCAAGGAAATGTAAAAGGGGTTGTCTACACTTCTCTAGAGAGCTTTCTTGGCTGATGTGCTTTAGTTTCCTCCCTGAACTGACTTTCCTTTTTCCATATACAAAATTTTGGTTTTTCCAGATGTTAGCCGTGTATTAACCTTTTGGTGGTGACAAACTGGAGAAGGCATGAAAAGGTTTTGGTGTCAGGTAGGTGCTGGAGGAAACAGACTGGGGAATACAAGCAACTTCTCCTACTCTGGAAAGAGCAAACTGGATGCTGATGACATCCAAGCAGGGCATGGTACAATGGGGCCAGCCAGGGCCACAGCGCTAGCCCAGTAAGTTTTATCTGATAAAGAAGAAGAAGAAGAAAAAGACTACAAGGAATAAGTAGTTCTCAGTATGAACAAACAAAATCCTTAAACAACCAGATGAGAAAGACACCTTCTCCAATTTAGCAATAGATATTCCCAGTTGGCTTCCAATGTTTTAGGAAGCAACTAGCTAGGTCCTTGGGACAAGGGACCACACATGACAGGTGTGTTAGAGGTCCTTCTGCTGGGGGTTAGGAGAGTAAAATTCTAGACCCTGAACACTGGTTCGCAGTCCATTTACCACATCCCTCACCATGGTGATGAATTATGGCAGCTGCAATCTCCTAATGTCTCAGAACTTGAGCAGAGTTGAGCCTGGAGATGTCTGCTTCTTCTATAGACACTTGGAACTGGTTAGCTGACAATAATTTCCACTTGGAACCTGTTGCAACCTCCATAGCTAGAAAGCCACCAGGTCTGAGTGGACATCAGTCTCAGATACAATGCACACCTTTTCCTCCCAGCCCCAGCCCTCATCCAAAACTTCCAGGCTTGAGATTTGCCAGCAGTCAGGAAAGGAGCATTTGGAAGAATTGTGATGATGCTCACTCTGGCTCAAAGTTCAACCGAGCAGGGTCTCTGCTTTCCAAACACAAACGACACAGGGAAATGATTCTCAAGCACATTAGTGCAAAGCTCCAGGAATGCATTCTGTGGAACACTTTTAAACACTAATATTCTAAACTTGCAAGAGCCAAATATATTATTTTGTGACAAATTAAATTATCGGTCCCTTATACAAGATACTAGTTTAAACAAATGGTAGAAGGTACCAAAGTTTTGAGACAAAACACAGATAACCAAAGATCAAAAAACAATTCTATCCATTCAATTCATTTTTTTTTCCTTCTAACTGGAAGACACAGGAGACTATCTGATTTCAGCTGAGTTGCTCCTCAGCCTGGCTTTCAGTGTTTCAGCACATGTCATGGTGTCTTGAGACTCAGAATCAAAAGATGATAGAGAGAGAGTAAGAACTAGATCATTGTCAAGGGCAGTGTCCTCAGGGGGAATAATGGACAAGGAAACCAAGAGCCATGTGTCTGAGACAGAACACAGCAGCCATTCTCTTTAGAGACCCTGAAGGAGGATTCATCCTTCCCCAAGAAAAGTAGAAACACTGACAAGTAAAAAGCTGGTACAATCCCAATAAAATAAAAATGATAGAAGGAAAGTGCTGGAAGAGACCATCAAGGTGGTTCAGTCTAAAGTCAGGAAACTAGTTTCAATTTGTGCCAACTCTATTGACTAGTAGTAGCTTCCTGGAGTTCTGGGTTGAGAAAGTTTCTAAGACCATTTGGGGCACATTAGAAAAGAAGCAATCTCCTGTGATCTCTTTTCAGGCAACCCTGATCTACCTTCAGCATCTTACGGAAGAGAAGGAAAGAGGTTCCTGAGCTTGTAAGAGATCAGATGACAATTTAGACGTAGGGCTGCACTCAAACTTTGACCTTTTGAATCTTGATTTACATATTAGAACTCAATTCACATCGATATATAGTGTAACTATGTGTCATCAACTATGTTGTCATCAACTATGTCAGCCTCTGGGAATTTGAAAACCTCATACCTAGGTCTCATGTATTCTGGGTTGACCTTTCTTTTTTTTACTACAAATATAGTGTTTCTTTTCTTTTTTTTTTTTTCCCCAATCAACATTCCAGCAGCCTATTTTGCAGAAATGGAAAAACCAGTTATCAACCATATTTGGAAGGGTAAGGAGTCCCAATTACCAAAAACATCTTGAAAAATAAAAACAATGTTGGAAGACTCACACTTCCTGATTTTAAAGCATATTACAAAGCTACAGTGGGGTTGACCATTTTTAATGATTAGAATAAGTTCTTCAACTATTTCTCCATCTCTCCTTAGTGCATCCCAGGGTCACTGCACTGAATGAAACATGCCCACTCCTAAAAGTTCATGTGGGATTCTCATTTACAAACTGAATTAGATATTGAAATTTCTATGTATGTCAAAAGAGCAAAAAAAAAAAAAAATCATTAAATTGGAGAAGTGGAGCATTTTCTTGTCCTGTGTGTTTGAATTCTGATAAGCAAGGGGTACCTACATTCTCTGCCAATCTGAAGGCAACATTTGCAGGGTTGGGTCTTATGTTGCCAATAGCCCTGCCACAGAATTCTAGAAATGTCATCATCAAATCCCACGGCTGGGTCTGTGGAGGCGTAGCCAGAGATTTCTCAGTTGACCACTTGGTTTTCTTTCCCCATCTATACTGAGAATAGCATGCTTTGTTCAGGAAGTGGTTAATTATTGACAAACCCAAATACGGAAATTCTTAATAAAAATGATTTTTTTAAATATATATAAGTGCATAGACAGCAGAGGCCAGCAAATATGGAGTGGGCTTGGTTTAGGAGGGAAACACATCTTAAAGCCCATTCTGGTTCAGTCTTTTTGAGGCCAGATAGAAGATACAGCCTTTTTATCTATAATAGCTTTTCAAAGGGAATGTGAAATACATGCTTGAGAATGCAGCTGAGGTGGCTTGCAGAGGGCACTTGCTCTAGGAACTTCACGTGGGATGCGTCAAAGAGACAGAATTGGACCAGGAGGCAGATAAGAGAGCCCTCCCAAGCTCTAGTTCATGTGACAGCAGAATCCAGAGCTGAAGCCCAAGTGCAGACTCCTAGGTACTGGTTAAATGAGCTAGGCACACCCACACTGCAAAATCCTACACAACCGTTCTAAATCTGACTCTTAGAAAAGCATTTAAAGGCAGAGGAAATTCTCATGCCATACTGTGTGTGGGGGGTTGAAGCTATGTGAACCCCAGAAGAGTATGTTCTTTACATTAATCCATTCCTGTGGGTGTGAACCCAGTGTAAGTAGGATCATTTAGTGAGGCTACTTAAGGTGTGATTCACTTCATTCAGAGTGGGTCTTAATCCTCCTACTGGAGCCCTTTAGAAGAGAAGGAAATTCAGATAGAGAGGAAGTCCACGGAAGCAAGAAGCTGAAAGCCAGGAAACCTGGACGACATTGCGTGTCTTGCCATGAAGCGGAGGAGTCTGGGATCGCTGGCAGCCGGTCTTTGGGGAGAAAGCACTGCCTGATGATGCCTTGATTTGGACAATCTTCTCGGTCTCAAAACTGAGAAAAATTAGCTTGTAAGCTAATAAATTGCCATAGTTAAAAGCCAACCCATTTTATGGTACCTGCTTTTGGCTGCCTAGCAGGTCAAAACATTGTGAAATTAAAAGAAGAAGGAAAAGCAGGAGGATGAGGAGGAGAAGAAGGAGAAGAAAAGGGGTTAGACAAATCAGTGCAGACTACAAGATACTGCAGGGGGCAGTCTGCATGTTGGCTGAGTTGGCCCTGCAGAGTGGCTGTTTTTAATCCCTTATTTTCAAACTGTCTGTAATTCCCAAATTTTTTATTGTTCCCTAACTGAACTCTTTCTTGTTACAACTCAAGTTTTTATAAATTTTATAACTGAAAAGAGTATTGAAAGGTCTTTGTCTAGCCCTTAACCCAAACAAACAAGATCCTAAAATGCAAAGATTCATATTTGTTGATTCCGATTTTTAAAATTTTGACATAGATATTCTAGGTACTACATTCTAGCAATTAGTACCAAGAGTTCAAAGCTCATCCTTATGCCTAATTGTGCTCTGGCTTGCTACAACTTGAGCTATGTATTATTTTAATTTAAGATTAGGTGAAATGCAAGCCTTTTAAATCCCAAGTTTCCCCTCTGTCTTCTGTCTTTGAGCCTTATTTTCCATCTCCTAAATCATTTCTGAAATGATTCTTCCTGAAATGCTTTGCATTTTCTTTTATAGAAGACTGGGGCCAGAACTGCATGCAGTTTTAAGAGGTAATTTATTTACAAACACATATAACAGGCATACATGCATGCATCCTCACACTTTCTACGCTTATACAGAGAAAGCATTGGATAATTTTCTCAAAAGGAAATGCTCAGATTGAAACAATGTTTCTTCATCTACTTAACATCTACTAATTTCCATTATTATTTCCTCCCTACTGCAAATTCTCATTATGCAAAATTCTAACATGCATTACCTTAATTCTTTGTACTTTTTACACATCAGAGAGAATTGCAGTTTGAACATATAAAAGTCACAAGTCATTTTGAGATATTAAAAAATGCATTGCAATATATATAGTAAAATAATATTTAACAACATGGAAAGATGTCACATTCTATTATTAAGTAGGGCCAAATAACAGATTACCAAAAAGTGTATAAAACATAGTCAAGTTTTATAAAGCTGATTGTAAATATACATACATAGAAAAAGAGTAGAAAGACATAAACCAAAATGAATAACAGTAGGTGTCTCTGAATGGTGATAATATAAGGCCATTTTTATTTTCCAATGCTTATAGTCTATATTGAGCTTCACAGGATGGATAGTTATAAGAATAAATAAAAAGCATTTTATATAAAAGAGAAACTAATTTGAAAGTAGATCAAAGGCACAGAAAGTAATTTTTCTTACTATGAAATATCTAAAAATGGTTTTAAAATATTACAACCATCTCACTAAATGGGAAAGAACAGAGATAGTGAAAAGTTTCTAGGCAACAAAAGATGATAAACGGAAATTGACTTCTATGATTTGTTAATAGTTTAAACTGTCAATGATTGTTTACCTAGTGTGTGGACTTCATTACTTTATTTTCACAGGATGCAAAACTATTTATATGTCCTGTTAATAGTTTACTCACAATCATAGGCCTCAAGGACAATTTCTTTGAAAAGGCCTTAAAGTCCTTAATCATAAGTTACCCTACCCCAAATTCTCCTTCTACAAGATTTTTTCATGAATCTGGCATTATGAGCAAGGAGGCTGCTCTATGTCTATAAAAATTCTACTTCCTTGTATTTGCCCTCATTGACCTTCAACAAATTTTGTGGGTTTTTAAAAGTAGAATAAAATAAAATTAGATCCATGTTTGATCATGTACCTGTGTTAATTCTAGATAACTTTGAGATCTAACTCAAATAAACAAAACTGTAAAAATTCTAAAGAAAGCCTAGGTGATTATTTCTATAATCTTCAAAGTAGGTTAACAGAGCCTAAGTAAAAAAAACCAGTGGTAGACCTTGGATGTAAAAATCAAAACAGTGTTTGCAGTAATTATCTCAGCAGACAAGGCTAAATGATGAATGATTGGGAAGAATATTAGTATCATATATGATTGATCAGTTTAGTGTTTGAAACGTTCTTCCAAATCAATACAAAAAAGGGAGAGGCTCTAAAGAAAGGCCATTCTGGCAAACAACTCAATTCCATGCTACTTCTCCAAATGGCCTGCATTGTGGGATCCAGCAGATGAAGGGGAGCTGGTAAAAGAGACAGGAAACATATTTCTCTCCAAATTGGCAATTTAAGGGGAAAACCAATTGCACATAGTTTTTAAAAGAAAAGCAAGGTGACATTTCTTGCACCTGAGTGTCTTGGCAATTCACTCCAAACACACCTAATCTTTGCCTACATTTTCTGAAAAACAAAAGATTGTGCCTCAAGGGGAAATGTTCTTTTATGCTCTTCACAGGTGAATCCTGCTGAAGCATATTGCACATATTGAAAAATAAACAAAAATAAAATAAAACAAAGATACACAGGGAAAGGTTACACGTGAGGCTAGATGAGATGTGTGGCACTTGGGTTGGATGGCTTGTTGCGGAGACTCTTCCTTTTCTCTCCCTCTTCCCCAGGTTACTGACTCCACGACTGCACTGGACTTGCTCCCTCATTTTGTTCATGTTTCAGCTCCAAATTCACCTCTCAGAGAGTCCGTCCTTGTCCACAGTTATCTAAATAGCCCAACGCTCCTCCCCCATCACTCTCTGAACTCTACCCTGTTTTATCTCCTGCTGAAACTATGTTAAACATTTATTCACTCGACTGTTTCTTTTTTGTCTCCTACACCACCGTCCCCATCATCACGAGGTCAGGATCTTTGTTGTGGTCATCATTTTATCCCCAGGCCCCACAGGAGTGCCTGGCATACAGTAGGTGCTCAATAAATTACCTATGATTATCAAGTGGTGGTCATTATAATTAAAGGTAATAATCCGTCTTTCTATTGGTGGCTCAGATCACCAGAATGGACTTTGGAAGATAGTTTAGAGAAAAGGTTAAGAAATGCAGTTCAGAGTCAGATGGACACAGATATTTCCCCCAATTCTTACACTGTGAAAAATCCACCTACAGAAAAGTGTCAAGAATAGTACAATGAACATTCATATACCTTCAATTTAATACACTTTTTTTACTGATCCACTTTGAATACAGTGGTGGACATCATGTCACTTAAATCCGAATACCTCAGCAGTTATTTTCTAAGACCAAAACATTCCACTATGTAACCACAATATAGCCTGCATGGTGCATGGTAAGGGAATACAACAGTAATATGATACTATTGTCTAATATACAGTCAGTATTCAAGTCTCCCCAGTTATCCTTTTATTTTCCTTCATATAAAAATATGATATATTTGTAAATCTAGAATTCAACCCAGAATCACACATTGTATCCAGTCGACACATCTTCTGTCTCTTTTAATCTAAAACATTTCCCAGCTCTCTTTGCCTTTCCTGACATTGACACTTTTGAAGATCCCAGCCCACATATTTTCCCTAACATCCCTCAGTGCAGACTTTGTTTTCGTGACTCCTCTATTTTTGTCTAGAACACTGCAGAAATGGCATGTGTCCTTCTCAGTGTGCCACATCCGGTGTTTAACAGACCCATCTTGGACTCACGGTACCATCATCTTATTTATCATGTGAATACATTATCTCTCTGAAACTTGATTTACAAATGTATTAAATGAGGATGATAACCCTATCTGTCATATAATATTGTTTATAGAAAATAATGCATGAAAGATGTTTGGCACACTTCCTCGTTCCGGCTTTAGGCACATTTCTTAACCTCTCTGCATCTCAATTTCCTTATTTGTAGAAAGGAATAATAGTAACTTCCTCTTAGAGATTTTGTGAAGAATGAAAGAGTTTACATGTGCAAAATGCTTGGAAGAGTGGCCGGCATATATAAAAAAGCATCCAAGAAATGTAAGCAACTCTTATTGTTATTAATAAACAAAATGTGAGAACACAGGATAATGTCATCACAGCTTTGAAGTCTCACACTGTTTCCCTTGCTCTGCTCTGGGATGCTTTGCAGGGACACGTGTCTTCCTTTTACTGCTTTTCTCTCTCTTCTCAAACTGCCAGGGTAACGGCATATGTTTCTTGCTATGATTGTAGGACAACCCCATCCTCACTTTTCAAATTTGAAACTAATAACCAGCCCTCAGCAGTAGAATCCAGATGACTATGTTTGATAAAATGGAGTGTACACAGGTAAGAAATTGATTGTACTTCACTCTCTTCTGGCTTCTTTTTATTGTGGTCACTTAACTGAGTAAACACTCATCCAACGTACAACAAACTGAAGTACTCTCTTCTAGTCTAACTAGCATAACGCCCCGCAGGGGGGTCCCTGAGGTCAATATGATTTAATATCCTCACCAATGGCCTGGTGAAGAGGTAAGAACACTCTCACCAACCTGTTCATGGCACCAGGCAGCATCTTTCTACCCAAAGGCTGCCTCATACCCCAGAGAGTGTGGTCATCAAGAGAGACTCAGGAAAGGAACAGCCCTGGCTGCTTGTGCTTTATCTTCACCATGCCCTTCACCCCTCGCTCTGTTTCTGACTAAACCACTTTGGACCCTGTTCCGTGCCTGGGGTCTGACTGCAGATTTGAATCCTGGTTTGTCCCTTGGCGGTCCTCCATGGCCATGATTCTGTACTCAGCCTCTGTGGTTCCATCTGCACTTGGTCACCCCATGTTACCACTTGATCCATCCATCTCCCATGTCAGCCCACCCCTGCAGTCCACTTACCTTCTGAGAGGAAGTGTTGACCAACATCAGGGTTGAGCCAGCTCCCTCTGGTTAAACTCCAAAACAGAAGTCGGGCTCCACTGGATATTCAGCCCAATTCTTTCTTGGTTGGCACTTGCTGGAAACGACAATGATTTAATTTAATCAATCGATGTTGAACCAATCTGTATTGTCTTATTTAGGCACATCTGTAATGCCAAAAATCATCTTAAAAAAAAATTATGGGTATGCCCTTTGTATTAGAAGTGTCCTCTAGAAAAACAGAACCAGCAGGAGATATCTGTAAACATTACGAGATTTTATAAAAGTGTCTCTTGCAACTGTGGGGCTGCATGAATCCAAATTCCATAGGGCAGGTTGCAAGAGTCCAAATTCCATAGAGCAGGATGGAAGCTGGCAACTCTGATGAAAGTTTTCAATGAACTCCCCAGCAGAGGCTGGCTGGCTGAAGTAGAGATGAAAATCCTCTCTTCAAACTACCGAAGTCATCACTTCTCCTTTTAAAGCCTTTAACTGATTGGATTAAATGTCTCCCATTGCTGAAGACACTCTCCTTAGTTGATTGTAGATGTATTCAGCCATAGAAGCAATCAACTTATTGATGATTTAAGTCCATGAAATGTCTTCACAGTAACAGTTAGGCCAGTGCTTGCTTGATCTGACAACTGGGCACCATCACCGGGCCAAGTTGACACACGAAACTAACCATCACACCATTGATGCAGTTCTAGGCCTTTCAACAGTTCCATTCTTGCCAAAGTTTGCAGACATGATAACATATTATTTCAAGTGTGTATGTCAGGAGTAGCTGATTAGAATCCTCCTTTCTTAAGCAAGTCCTAAATAGAACATTTCTCCCTCTCTTTTTCACACACGGCCTTTACTTTCGCCACCTGAACAAAGCCAAAACCCTTCATAAAATCAAAAGGTTAAAAAAAAAAAAAAGTCAAATCCCTTTGCTTCTTCTTAATACCCTGTGATCAGTTCCTTATACCTTATAGGTTAGAACCAGTATACCCAGAGACAATATCTGAACTACAATGGAGAATGCTAAATACAAGGGTGCTGGAGAAGAATAAGAAAAAGGATGAAATGTTGGGTTTCAATCTGGATAACTAATCTGGAAGAGAAATATCATGTGTGTATAATAGATGACTAGAAAATCTTCTCTTATTGTAAAAGGCCAAAGTCAACTTAATTCTGCCTTTTACATGCTAGACATTGGCTAAATCTTGGAAGGTAGAAAGATATATAAAATGCAGTTTTTCACCCCAGTTAGGATGGGAGACAGATGTGTTAAACTGTAAAAGCTACATTACTGTATTCTTAATCATTGCTTTATGTAGATTTGGGGGCTGCATAAATGATTGAGCAGGGCATTGAAAGATTAGTAAGAGTTTATAACACAACCGTGAGCAAGAAACAGAGTGTGGCCTGAATACCAAGAAATGTGGTGCGGCCAGCTCATAGATTGATTATCTTTTGACAAGTGGTGAGAGATGGACCAGAGGAAAGAGGGCAATCAAGTGTGAGAGGAATATTGAACACTAAGGTATTTGGATTTGATTCATACACCCTTAATAAAGCCATACCAAAGTAACTGAGAACCTCCTGGCTATTTATGCTTTGTGTCTTTGCACATGCTATTCTCCCTTTTTTGAAGGGGCGTAGACTATTCATCTTGAAAACATTTTACTCTTCTCTCAAGACTTAATTTTAGTCTCTCTTTCTTGGTAAAGGCTTCATTGAAGACTCTCACACCCATCCCTAACATACACACAAACACACACAAACTTACACATACACACACACATACGCATACATTCCAGTATGGCGGTACAAAAGAGATTCAGATATATAGTTCAGGAAAAATTAATAAAACTATAACAAACTAAAGCATAGCCATTTTGAAATCTAATTATACCCTAGCAAACACTAGAGAATCCATTGAAAATCTCTTAGAATTTATTACAATTCAGAAAGTGGTCAAACGCAATGTCAAATGTGAAAAATGTAGGAAAAATTAGATTTCCTATATGCCAGAAATAATCATTTAGAAGATGTAATGGAAGGGAAATTACATTTTCCGAAGCAACCCAAAATATCAACTACCTATTAAAAAATCCTAAAAAGATATATAAGGGCTTTCTATAAAAGAAATTACAAAATAGGAGAGAAGTAAAAGATAGGAATAAATAATGTTCCTGCATGAGAAGACTGAATTTTCCAATGTATGAAAGTTTCATAAAGTTAGGCATATGATTAACACAATCAAATCAAAATTCCATTTAGATAGTTTGAATATTTGCCAAAATGATACAAAAGTTGCTCTAGGAGCAAACCAACAAGAAATAGCTGTATTTTGGAGAAAAGAGTAATCATGTGGTGACTTACCTATACAGATGTGCAAATGTCTTATAAAATTGTGATAATTTAATAAGTATGGCATTGACCCAAGAACTAAGAGACAGTCCAGTGAAACTGAAGGGATGGATAGTCCATAAATAAGCAAGAATTTACTAATTGTTAAAGGTGACATCACAAAGCAATGAGGAACAGTTGGATTAGTCAATAAAAGACGTTGTAAAAATATTAAATTATTTGAAAAATAAATGACAACTTCAGTATACATGATACATCAAAATAAACTCCAGATATGTTAAATAACTAAATGTAAAATCAACTAGATGAGAATACAGGTACTTAGAGCTTTCCAAATGGGAAAAAGTCTTCTAAATTAAAATATAATCAAAGAAACTGCAGAGGAAACACTAATAAATGAAACCATATAAAAATGTAAATGTATATACACCTAAAACATAAACAAAAGGAAAACACAATTGAAAAACTGGAGAGAAATATTTGCAGCAAATTGAATAAGAAAAAGGCTAATTCTGGATTAAATGTCTCTCATTGCTGAAGACACTCTCCTTAGTTGACTGTATCAGCAGGCTGATACTCCTCCCTTTAAAGAGCTTTTCCCTTTAAATTGCTTCCACTTAGAAATAAATCACTGACAATTTATCTATAAGGAAGTCAGGGAAATATGGTTCTTTAGCTAGAAACATCATCAACCTCTTCTATATAGAAGTTTATTGCTAAGCAAGAAAAGGAGAATAGATTTGGCTATAAACATATTTTTTTTGTCTCAGAAATTATTAGATAATACATTAAACTGAAGATTCAAAAGATAGCTATGAATGTACTTTATTTAGAAATATGGAGGCAAAAGCCAGCAGAAACAATCAAAGTTTGAAAGTTTTTGTCTTTAAGGAGACAAACAACAGAAAAATGAAGGAGTCAGAGAGCTGATATTTGCTTTATAATCTAACCTTTTAACACCATCTGGCTTTTTATACTATGGGCATGCATTAATTTATTAAAATAAATTTTAATTGAAAAACTCAGTTTTGAAGAGATGTGGCAAATACAAAATTGCTCAATCTCATTTGTAGGCAAATTAAAAGGCAATTTAAAAGAACAATGAAATATCACTTTCACTCATCAATTTATAAAATATTAAATTAGTGATAATGGCAAGCATTGGCACAGATGTGCAGAAGCAAGTACTGAAATACAGTTGATGGAAGAATAAATTGGTACAATATTTTTGGAGATAACTTTGGCAGTTTATATTAAAATTTAAAATATGCATATCCTTCAACCCAGAAATTTCACTTCTAGGTAACTACCCTAGAAAAATACTTGTCACAGATGCAAAATGGCACATACAAGGATTTGCATCGCATCATTATAGTAGGGAAAAGTTTTAAAAAAACACTCATTAATAAGGAAATAATTTGATAAGCTATAGTGCATTCATACCCTGGAATTGTATGGGTTGATTTTCAAAGGAGGTAAGTCCTACGTGTTTGACATGGAAAGATCTCCTACATTTATCATTAAGTGAAAAAAGCAAGTTGCAGAATATTTAAAGTTAAAAAAAACACTCAGCAGATTTAATATTTATATGCCTGTTAAAGTCTTTGAAATGGACATTGTGATTACCTCTATTGAGGGGAATCAGACTGGCAAAGATAGGGAAGGAATAGAAAATAAGACAAGAGGCTCAGTCCATTGATATAACTGCATTCTTGAAGGATCTTTTATTTGTGGGCATATTACAAACTTAGGCGCAGAGTCGGGGAAACAGTCTCCTAAAAAGGGCAAAGTCCCCTAGGACTGAAGAATCTGAGGGCTCCAGAGCCACAGCTTGAAATGAGCTGGCTGTGCTTGCTATTTCCGGGGAAACATTCTGTGTTCAGAATGGGTAGATTCGTCTTAAGGAGGTCACTGGTGGTGTTCATTGAAACAATCTAAGGTAGTCACAAAAACAACCTAGTTTTCATTTTATCTACTTTTGAAAAGTTTGTTTTAATTGGGTGTTCAGCCAGTTTTATTAAGGATGTGATTACAGACATAAATTAGCTTTGGAAAGCACTATTTGAAAAAAAAAAACAAAACACTAATAGTATTTCCATAAAGAAAAATTCAAATCCAAATGTTCGGTTATTTTGAGAACATGTTTTCGGTCAAAAGCATACACAGATAACCCTTTATTTCACTGACTTCCACCTCCGTCTGCTCCCTACCCAGTTGAACTTGGCTTTAGAAACCTCAGTTGCCACATCTGGACAAGTTTTGTTGTCAACATGTATAACTCGGCCCTGATTCGCAGCCTATATATCAGGCATGCAATTCTGCTCTTATATCACCAGGGTGTTGTCGATTTGCTTCATTGCAATTCGTTAAGTTCAGAGCCTACCTGACATCAGACACAGATGTTCTAAATCCCCACGCAATACCAGATCCCACTAGTGCAGAAACTGGCTACCTTCGCCAGGGGTAGACGGGTGGATGAGAGCCTCTTAATCCCTTCCACTCAGCACAAGGCTCCCAATCAAGGAGGAAAAGAATCCTCACCCATGCAAAGTGCAAGAGCTGGGTAAATTTCAGGAGGTCAGCATGTCATTATGGGGTCAGGAATTTCCCCCTTCCAAGCCCTGGGGGGAATAAAACACCCCACTCATATTATGTCATATCAAATATTTGAAATATCCTGGACAGGGGCCAGTTTGGAATCCTCTCTATTCTCCCTTTCAGAGTGGGTAAGGAGATTTCATAAAATAAGCTCAGTTTGTGTGGAATTCTAGAGCAAGAGATCTGCAACATTTGCACATTGGACTGGAGTTACTTTTTGCTACCTATGCAAAGTTTGCAGACGAGAAAAAAGTAACTGCTCCTTTTTTTTTTTTCAACAAGATGTCCATACATTGTCAATTGCCCCCAAAACATCACAAGAGGGGAAAAAAATTATGTACATCTCCTTTTCTATTGTTCAAAATTGTGCTCAAAATTAATTTTGCAAATACAAGTACTTTCTAAAGGGCTTCTCTCTGAACCCAGAGGTATAAGCTCCAACATTCAGTAAGAAAATTCCTAGGAGAGCAATAAAGATAATTCCTGGATTGAGTGTATTTCATGTGGGTTTCTCACACCGAGTTTTGGGCTTCTCAACTTAACCACAAAGGAGGATGCTGTTCTTTCTTTTTTTTTTTTTTTTTTTTTCCCCTATGCTTTCATTAAACAACCTACAAAATAAGTGAAAGGGAACTAACTGTTGTGCATCACTTTTGATGTTTTTGGGTTTGGGTTTCGTATAATTTAATCATTCCTGCCATGGTTACATCCAGGACAGGAGGGACTGGGGAAAAGCTGCTACCAGGAGCTGGTGAAAGGCAGGTGATACTGGCCATGGTTCTTTCATCCTCCCAGCAAAGCTGTCTCCGTGAGGATGCCATACCCAGAGTCCCTGAATAAGGATATACTCGGCTCACCGCCTTGCTGTGGCACATCCCCTTCATGCTGTAGATAGTTGTTTCCAGTTCCCAGCACAGTGCTTCTCTCACATCCTCAGATAACTCCCTGTCCAGCCAGCTTTCCTCATCCCTCCAGCTGGGATGCAACACTTCCTCAATTCTCCCAAAGCCATTTAGCATGTGGCAACCGTGCTACTTACACTCCACCCAGTGCATGGACAGCTGTGACATACCTGCATCTCTGACTAAATATTACGCCTCCTAAAGGAAGGAACTGTCATTTTCTCAACTGGCCTGTCCAGTCCTTAATAGATGGTGAAGTTCATCAAACTGAATTGTATTAACTCTCTTTTAGTTTCCTACACTGTTGAAGCAAATACCATGAGATGGGTCAGGTTAAACAATGGGAATTTATTTGCTCATGGTTTGAGGCTGGGAAAAAGTTCAAATCAAAGCATCATCAAGGCAATCATTTCCTCCAAAAGACTGTGGCATTCTGGGGCTGGCTGCTGATGATCTTTGGTCCTTAGCTTGTCACATACCAAGGCACTTGGTAGTGTCTCCTGACCTCTCCCTTTTTTTCTTGGTTCCATCGGTTTCAGCATCTCCCTGCTCCCTCAGTGGCTTTCTCTCCCTCTGTCTGAATTTCTTTCCACTTATCCGGACTCCAGTAACAGGATTACGACCCATCTTGGTTGGGCTGGGCCACACCTTAACTGAAGTAACCTCATCAAAAGTTTCTACTTACAATGGGCTCACACCCACGGGAATGGAATAAGTTTAAGAACATGTTTCTCTGGGGTACATAACAGGTTGAAACCACTACAAACTGGTAGAAGGACACTTTGATATGATAATAGCAATAATACGTATAAAGTACATAAGCAATGTATGTGCCCTGATAAATATGTTGCATGCTGTATCTATCATTTCATCCTCACTACCACCTTAGAGCATAGATATACTGCATTCATTTTCGTGTTATAGATGAGCAAACCAGGGCTCAAAGAGTTTAAGGAACTTGCCTGAGATCACCAGGTCTCCTAACTCCTAGTGAAGGCTCTTTCTTCTTAGTTGCACTATGGACGGAAATGAGAAGCAGGCACTTGGCCTCTGGCATGCTTCTATCCTGTCCCCTTGCATCTCTGGGACTCGTGGCCTCCCGGGGCACACCCAGTGAGACGCTTGCAATGTTCTCTCGCTCTGCCACCCCTTACCATGCTTCTCTGCATGCATCCCTGTGGGTCCACCCAGCCCTCTCATCTGCTCATTCAGGACCTAGGTCCTTGTGACAATGTCATTTACTCATTCCAGGAAGAAAAAACAAAACACACATATGTAAATATAAATTTAAAATGTGTTATGGATAATGTCTGTTTTTCTCTTCCCCACCACACTCTCAAGACATAAATACTGCCTAGTCCTTCTTCAACTGTGGGTTTCTGGAGGTTCCTGGACTTTACTATCTTGCCAGGATTGCTGAAGCACATATATTATCCCTCCCTGTCTCTCTCTGTCTCTGGTAGGCAGAAAAGTGACATTTGTGCAGAGTGACAAGAGGAAGCTTGACTCCCTGCGTAGGGTCCCAGGGTCAGCTGAGAGGGGGCCTCCCTGCCTGCTCTGCCTGGCTAGGGTCCGGTGAAGCCAGCCCACACCAGGAGGCCAGGTCCCGGCCCCTCCAGCAGCAGCAGCAGCTGCTGCCAACTCGGCTTTTGTTTAGGCGGGAGGTGTCTCTTGTATTCCAGCTCATTTTTCAATGGAAAACTTGTTCTTGATGTAATTACAGTGATAAAGCTCCATAGCATGACAGATTGCACTGAACACTGCTGCTGCCTCCACCGCCCCTTCTTCTGCGCCAGCCTCCGGCCTTTGGCCGGAGGGCAGGTTACGTGGCTTCCCCACTCCTTTGCCACTGTGGCTGCTTCTGCCTGGGACCTCAAGTCCTGCTGGGCCCCGGAAATTCTCCCTTTGCTTGGAATGCTGTCCACAGGGGCTCGGGTTGGGACATCCAGTCAGGAAAGCGGGTCCACAGTTTCTCTTTGGTCCGATTGCTTCTGTGAGAGCTAAGTTAGGTCCTTCCCCCAATTCCACAAGGGTGAACTGTGAGATGTTGTATGAGGTGGGACGAAGGAATGATGACTCGGTGCAGAGCTGGCAACCTGAGCATTGGCCCTGACCCTGCCACCTGTCACAGTGTGAGCTTACCTGGGCTTCTGTTTTCCCACCTATGGAATGAGAGACCAGAACACCTGACCTCCTCAGAGCCCAGCCAGCACCAACCTGTAGTTTGCAGTCATGCATTTTTCTGCATTCTGATTGCTTGTTAAATGCCTCACATGATTCCCCAGGATATTTGTAAGGATGAGTCGAGATAGACATAAAAGTCCTTTGGGGAGGGGATGGGTGGAAGGCTACATCACAGAGCTGGAAGGGCTCCTGTCGTTACCCTCAGCAGCTGGTGATACCACCACCACTAGCTTTACCTCTAGGGAAAGCTCTGGGCTGCTTTTAGAGGAGAAATTGGGTCCTCTCTAGGACCCCTGTGCATTTGTTACCTTATCACTTCCTACCCACCAAGAGCCTTACAGAGAAGAGAACTACATTTGGGGGAGAGTCAGAAAAAAAAATTAGAGAACATTAGAGTTATGAGAGGTTTCAGAGACTGTCTAGTACAACTCATGAATATAGACAAGTATCTCTTCCATAATATTCAGCCTCAATTTGAATACCTCTAAAGGCGGGGAACTCACTCCTTCACAAGGCAGCCCATCCAATTGTTGGACAACTCAAATTATTAGAAAGACTTCCTTCTATTGCCTTGCAATATCCCTTTCTGAAATGTCTAAACATGGGTCTTAATTTTGCCCTGAGTAACTTCACAGACTGCACCATCCTGCCAACCTGTCTGCCCTGTCTCCCATCTTCCAAGCTAGACCCTCCACGACTGTGCTCTCTTTCCATCCCAGTTGCAGGCAGGCCCGCCACACCCTGGGGCAGTCCCCACACATCTTCTAGCTTGCCCACTTCACTCTTAAAATGTGCCATAGGCTGGTTTGGATCTGACTAGCATGGGATGGTATGTCACCTCCAACACACTGAACAGCACTGAGAAAAGTGATTTTATAGTGAGTGTGGGAGAGACACAGTCCAAAGTAAACTTTGCACAGTTTTACCGATTCAAAAAAGCATTTTCATATCCATCCCTCACTCAATCCTCACCTCTGCCCTGCAAGGTAAGAACACTATTAACATCTGCAATCAATTTTTTAAAAAGCTCTGAGGCTCAAGGAGGCTAGGTGGTTTGTTTATGTGACCCTACTCATAAGTGTTGACCCTGTTCAGATTCCTGGATGCTTCCCGAATATTCCCGAATATTCTTGAATACTTCTGGGGGCAACCCTAATCTATGCTCCCTTCATCCCCACCCCAACAAGGTTCTCTCATAGTGAGATGGCTTCTCCGGGTTCCAGGGAGCTGCTCTCTTGCCTTTTCTTTACCTCCAGGCCATCAGCTTCTGGACTTCCTCTGCTCATTTGCACCTGCCACTCTGCATTCTGTTCCATCCCAGCCCGGCTCGCCTTCTGCCCTTGCCTGCTCCTCGCTCTCATCGCCACCAGCCTTTTTTCAATTCAGATGGAGAAAAACAATCCACTTATCTCCCCATTCATTTTTACTTCCGGCTATTAATAGCCTGACTCAGCAACTTCTCCCAAATGGCATCTCTAATATCCTATTTTCCACCGCCACATTTACCAGTCGAGAGTGATTCCATTAATGAAGAAATTTGGTTACAGCGGCCGAGAAGCCCGGATCCCAGTAAGCTGCCAGGACGAATTTGAAGCCCGGAGCCCCCTGAATGGCAGGGACTGGCCAGGAGGGGTGCCACTGTCTCTGCAGATGCTTCTCGGAAGGTCTGTGGCCCAACCGTCACTGACTCCCTGAGTGTTTGCTGCTGCTGCTTCCTAGAATGCAAAGCTCTTGCTTCCTGAAATCTCACTGACGGTCTTTGTAATTGGTGAGTTCCGCCAGACTTGTCTTTGCCTCTCTTTGAGAAGGCGCCTTGGAGCCAGAATGCCCAGGGTTCGATTCTGCCTTCACACATCCAGCTGAGAACCTTGGGCTTATTATCTTCATTTATTAAACACTGGGATTTGTATCTTCCAAGCAGGGTTATTGGATGATAGGACAAGATATATGCTATAGACTGTTTAGCACACAGGTATTCAGAAATTGCAGCAGTTGGATATCATACAACTTTGTTTTAATGGAGAACCTAGAAGCTACTTGCTAGGTTAATCCAAATATTAAGTGATATGGGTTGAAAGGGCCCAAGAAATCTTTCCACATGTGAGTCCCCCTATCAGGCAGACAGGTCACTAGAAAGCCGGGCTAGAATGGGGTTCATGAAGGCTTTAAGGGATCCCCAGTGCACCTATGCCAGTCAGCTGCTCATTTGCCTTTGGCCCCACCCCCTGCCTTCTCTGGTCTGCTCTGTATCACGGGGGATGACAGCAGCAAGCTATCCCAGACCACCTTGCTGTTCCAGGAACAATTGGTGATGAGAGGAAAGGGCAAGCCAGGCTATTTCCACCCACCCCACCCCTCCTTGATGCTTCCCCATGTGGTTCCAGCTCCTCCAGTGTCCTTCTCCCACCTCCATGGCCCCATCTCCCCCAAGGGGTTCTGATGAAACTACCTCCTCCCTTTGACCTTCTAGTCTAAGGGTGATAGTGACTTCCGGTTATTGATAATCTTTGGGTTTCCTCTCTGCTCCTATTTGACTTTTCATTGCTTCCATCACTTTGTAACTAGTTCCCTGAATTAAATTCTCTCTGCTGGACTACCTGGCATGGATCTCCTCAGCAGAGGCACAGCCCAGACCCAGGAGGACCCTGCTCTTCTACAAAGAGGCAGGGTTTAATACCTTAAAAAAACTTTAAGACCAAATTCAGAGGAAAAACTATGCATTAAACTGCCAATCAAAAATCAAAAGATTTTAGATCATAGACATCAATCTTCCCTTGGAGACCCTCTGGTTTAAATCTTTTTATTTTTTTCTCCTTGATAAGGAAACTGAGGCTCTTAGTCTTGGAAGGATTCAGCCAAGGTCATTCATTAGTGAATTTTCTCATTTTCCCAGTGGCTATTACCCTGACATGATTTGAATATCTTCATCTCCATAGTATAAAGATTCATATCATATATTTTTTATTTTACTTGAAGGGGTTGACCTATATTTATATAAATATATTTTCCTTGAAGGGATGTCTCAACTTTGGATTTTTGCATTGCAGATAAGTGTCAAATTCTACTAGGTCAAATACAAATAATGGACAATGGTATGACAAGGTTCTGCTGTACTACTAAATTCACACCATTACATACCTATACATACAAATATAGATGTAGACATACAGATTTATATAGAGAAAGAGACACAGAAACAGAGAGCGGAAGAGACAGATATATTTTCCTCCCCTAGGTAATTACTAGGTTTTAAAAGTCATGAAAACAGCACACTTTTCCACTCACCGTGCAAAAATCACCATGGAAAAGAAGCCCAGCAGCATCTTTGCAAACTTGTCTTGGGAAATTTGAAATGCCCCAAAGGTCCCTTTTTTGATGATCCAAGCAAAAAGTTCATAAACCAAGGAGATGCTAGCTCTGCCTTGGTTAAAGGCAGGTGAAGCTTGGCTGGCAGGTAGAATGGCGTAGCCCTCCACAGTCTATGGGCATGCAGGAAGGACAAATTAGAAAGAAATTCTAATTACAGGGGATGAAGCTGGCTGGAAGAGGACTGCTTATTTTGGACAAGAATGTTCTTTTCCCAGATGCAAAGTCTGAGGTAATGGTTCTGGTCTGGGGTCAGGAGCTGAAGTACAACAAGCATACAAAGCCAGAGCATCACAGAAGGGCTCTCTCAGCAACCAGACCAATTCTACCATGGGGTTAGGAGAGACCAGTTTTGAGAAATCAAATAGAAAACCCAAGTGACAAAGCAGATGGTTGAGGCAGAAGCCAAAATAAGCCAACTGTACCAGATTGTATATGTTGTTCCTCAGAGAAGGCCATGTTCTTTGATGCAATCTTGTGGGGGCAGACATATTGGTGGTGATTGGGTTGGAACATTTGGATTGGGTTGTTTCCATGGAGATGCGCCCCACCCAACTGTGGGTGATGACTCTAATTGGATAATTTCCATGGAGGCATGGCCCCGCCTATTCAGCGTGGGCCTTGATTAGTTCACTGGAGCACTATATAAGCTCAGACAGAAGGAGTGAGCTTGCTACAGCCAAGAGGGGCACTTTGAAGAATGCACAGGAGCTGAGAGAGGAGCTGCAGTTTATGGAGACATTTTGGAGATGGCCTTTGAAAGAAGACTTTTGCTCCAGAGAAGCTGAAAGGGGACAAACGCCCCAAGAGCAACTGAGAGTGACATTTTGGAGAGAAGCTGAAGCCTAGAGAGGAATGTCCTGAGAGAAAGCCATTTTGAAACCAGAACTTGGAGCAGACGCCAGCCAAGTGCCTTCCCAGCTAACAGAGGTTTTCCGGACACCATTGGCCATCCTCCAGTGAAGGTACCCAATTGTTGATGTGTTACCTTGGACACTTTATAGCCTTAAGACTGTAACTCTGTAACTAAATAAACCCCCTTTATAAAAGCCAACCCATTTCTGTTGTTTTGCATTCTGGCAGCATTAGCAAACCAGAACACCAATGAAGGGTGGACATGCAGAAGAACTTGCCAGCCGTTAGGCCTAGAGGCCCCACTGAACCTGAGTGAGAACACTTGGAGTCCTTTTCATCCAAATCCAACTTTTGGTTTCATCACTTTTGTCCTTAAAGGGGTCAGATCACATTCTGTCTCATTGTCTGCACCCCAAAGAAGTCAAAATTTGGGAATCAATCCTAATGGATGCCAGATGATGTCATTCTGACCTGTGACCACAAACAGGTCTCAAAAGTAGAGAACAGGTATGGAAATGCATGTCCTGGGCAAGAGGTGGCCCAGGCAGGCTTGATGCAGGAATCCAAGCAAGCCTATATCAGCTTTCATGCATACAGCTCCTATGGTGCAGGCAGCACAGCCTGGAGCCCAGAAAACGAATGTCTGGGTGCTAAATCTGCCTTGAGGAGCCATCAGATCTAGTCTTAGTGCTAGTTGCCTACCCACAGTGGATTGTGAGCCCTTTCAAGGAGTCTCAGGATCTTCTTCATTCTCATGCTCCCGCCTTCCCTCCCCGTCTCCACTCTCTCTCACTCTCTGTCTCTTTCTCTGTCTTTGAGGACTATATTTCTGCCCATGATGCTTAGTATGTATGTGTTGAATTTAAATTTGGAATTCTGAAAAGGTATATGACCTTGAGTTCATCATATCAGCTTTTTGCAGTAAACTGAACATAGGTTCTTCATAGACAGAGCCCCTGTCTTATTCATTCCTGACCTTCCTACTGGGAATTGGCTTCCCAGCTGAGAGTGGGGAGGCTGGCAGAGGCGAGGCAACTGTGGGCATCCTTGGACCTGGAAGTAGGGCAGATGTCTAACCGAGGCTAGCACCCAGATTTTGTGCATATGCGATTGCTCTCATCCATTGATGAAACAAGTTTTTACAACTTATCACCATGTGCAAAGTTGTGAACATGCAGAGCAAGACATGCTCACTGCCCTCCACAGGTTCACTATCTACTTGTTGATATAAGATGTGTATGTGACCAAGTTTCTTCCAGGGGAAGGATCAGCAATGGAGGGAGTGGGGAGAAAGGAGAAAGGGGAGACAGCAGCTTGCCCTGGTGAAGGGTGGGATTGGATTTGCAGCCAAGCAGACCCCAGTACCAGTCCGGATCCACCTCTTACCAGCTTCACATCCTCCAGTAAGTTTCTTAGCCTTCCCTGTACCTGCTTTTGCCCTTGTAAAAAGGAGATAAACTTATTTTAAGGATTAAATTATATATTTTCAAAAACAGACTCATTCCTTCCCATTTCCCTCCATGGAAATATATGATAAATGCCCTAGCCAATTAAAATAAAACGCTATTGGAATTCTAGGGAGTGGGAGATCTCTTTTGGCTTTGAAATCAAGGAAGATATCTTGGAGAAAATGGCAAATGAGCTTTGAAGTACAGGGTGGATTTGGTAGGCAGAGAAAAGCAGGGAGGGCATACGATGGTGATGCCCATTAAGATGCTGGGCAGGAGAACAGTCATGCTTGCACACAAGTGCCCTGACTACAGAGGCCAAGCCAATGTCTCCTTTTTTTTCTGAACACCTTTTAACACCCTGATCTTTTGCATTCAGTCATTAAAATAGCAATACTTTTGGGGCATTGTGTCTTATTCCAGGCACTGGACATATAGCACTTACCCCTCTTCTCCAGGACTTGCCCGTAAGTCCATTAAGGGCAAGCAACTCTGGTTTGTGTTTCTTCCGTATTCCCCATGGTGCTATGCACACAGCAAGTGTTTAATGAAAGTTTGTTGCTTAATTGATTGTGCTCCTCCCGCTCTGTCCACCCTGGCCTCAGATTCCACCTATAACCTTATTCAATCATCTTCCAAATATCCACCTTTGACTTTGAGCCATGATAGGCAAAGCAGTGTGGACTACTCTAAAGACAAAACAAGAAAAAGTGTGTGCCCAGCCAATGGTGAACGAAAAATGGTCTCTTGTATAATTGCGGTCCATAAGCAAATAAATAAATAAATAAATAAATAAATAAATAAATAAATAAGACTTCAAATAAGCAAATTGGATCTTGCTAGACACATGAAAAGCTTGACCGATGATTTAAAAAAATGAGTTTTTTGTTTTTCTTTTTTAACTGAGTGGATATAGAAAACATTCAAACTGGTGATTAATAAAATAGTCTCTTTGTGTTTCTTGAACTGAATGAAATTTTGACAGAATATTTTTTTCATTCACTCAATATAACTCAATGAATGTATTTTCAAATTAACTTCTTTGCCTTTAAAGCGCTGACTTAGGTATTTTGGTGCACTGAATGTTGTCCCCTTTGCAGAACAGACTCTTAATTAACAGTTGTTGCTGATCTCACCTGCCTTTGTGAGGATGGAATTTATTTATTTTTTCTTGATTGGCCTTGCCATTTACAGAACACATCATTCTAGAAAGAATCCCCGTTAATATTCAGATCAGGTTCTCCTGTATATCATCCAGCATTCCCTCTGCAAATGTAGTTGAAAGAAAGAAGGCCTCTTATTTCAGAGGCTAGGGAAGTCCCTTACACATCCTGTCCTCCAAATGCTGCACCTTCTCTGAGCACCTGTGAGGATTGCCATCAGTGACCTTCCCGGCTGGCACCGTTAGACCTCTGCAAAGCCCACTTTCCCAGGCACAGTGCCTCTGCTAAAAATTCCCAGGTGAGGACTACAGTCTGTTCCCTGCTGGACCCATGGAACAAAGAAGCTGAAAAGATGGAGGAGGGAGAAGAGCTTGGGGGAAGAATGGCCTGAAGAAAGCAGGCCCAAGATACTGCCCAGCAGACTTTGAGGACTCATTAAGTTCAATGCCCCATTTCACAGAGGCCCAAAGAATCCTAAGAACACACGGCTAGTTAAAGATAAAGGTGGAAGAGAATCCCAGGTTCGCTCAGTTTGAGCAGACAAAGATGTGATAAGCTAGAGAAATCAGTAATTTAGAAAGTGTAAAACCACACAGGAAAGCTGTTTTCTGTCGTCTTCTCCCTGTGTTGTCTTTGAGCACATATTACAATGCAGAGCCTTAAAAACTCCCAGTCTATTTTAGCACAGCCAGTAAGCCTATTAAGAAGGATTATTCCATTGTCCTGGGCTATCAGATCTTAGTAGGAACTCATTTAGGTCAATCTTTTTAGAAATTTACACACACATGAAAACAAACAACAAAAAAGAGCCTGTCCAGGGTACTGACACTGTACAGACATTTTCTCTGACAGCCTCGTGCACATTCTGGTTTTGTGGCCTGTTAGGGTCCTCAGTACCAGTACAAGATGAGAGGATTCTGCAGGAGGAGCCAGAGCCAAGTCATTTCCCCTGAAAGGACCAGAATGCTAAACCGACTGCAGTCATCTCTGCTTGCTCTGACCACTCACCCTGAATTCCTTTAGGCAGCTCAGGCTCTGAGGGAGAGAGAGGAGGAAAGACAACAGAGGGTGATGGGTGTGGCTGCTCAGTCAGGGGCCCAGACCCACCAGGGTTGGCATTTGATGTCCCCACCCCAGCTCGCAACCCCACCTCCACATGCTGCCAGACCCATTTCAAATAATGGTGGCACCAGTCAAGCTCTGCAGAAGTCATTGACTCCTTTTGCATCCCCATAACCCACACTCTACCAGCTACCATCACATCAGTTTATTTTTCTCAGCCTCTTCCAGATCCTCCAGTGATAGGCAGCCTCTAACTAGGCTCTAGTGATCCCACCTCCCAGAGTCCACACCCTAGCATGACCTCCTTCCTTTGCATGACCCCCTTCCCTTGAGTGTAGGTGGGAACTAGCGGCTTGGAACCAATAGAATAAGGCAAAGGTGAGGGGATGTCACCTCCCATGATTAGGTTACAAAGGATGGTAACTTCCATCTTCCCTGCACTCTCTCTGGGACATCTTGCATGTTTGTCTTGATGGAAAGGAGCAGAGGGTGGCCTCCAGGCAACAGCCAGCAAAGAATGAGAGTCTCAGTCCAATAACTCCAGAGGAACTGAATCCTGGCAGCAACCACTGAGAGGCTCTGGAAGGGGAACCTGCCTCAGTTGGACCTTAAGATGACAGGGTAGCTCTGCCCAACACCTTGATTGCTGCCTTGTGGGAGACTCTGAAGCTGAGGACCCAGTTGAGTTATGCCCGTATTCCTGACCCTCAGAAATTGTGAGATGCTCATGGTATGTTGCTTTAAGCCACCAAGTCTTAGAATAATCTTTTATGCAGCAATAGACAACTAATGCTTGCTCCCACCCCATCCTGTAGTCCAGACAGCATTCTCCCTTGTCTGGAAAATTCTCTAAAGAGCCACCTGACTGGTCTCCTGCCTTCCTTGTATTTCCAACCCCCACCCCCACCCCCCACCCCAATGTATCATCTACAACCAACTGATCATCATCAGCGTCACCAACTGATCTTCTTAAAACATGGCAATGATCACACCAAAGGGTGAGATCTAGGCTGTCAACTCCCATTTCAACCAGAACAGCTTCTATTTTACCTATTTTATATTTTATGCTTCTCCATTGGATTTCATGGGGGGGGGCAGATAAACTGATTCATCTACTATAAAATTTAAAATTAGAAAAATTTAAAGGTTCATTTATAAATATTGGGATTGTCCACCCTTTGGACTATGGTAGGATTGTCTCTTTGAGGTTCAGTATGGCTATGTGATCGGTTTTGACCAATGAGATATGCATGACACATGTCACTTTTAGGTGAAAGTCTTTAGGTGCCAGGGCTCAACTCCCACCTTCCTGTTTCTTGCCATAGTGTTCATGGAAGTGTGTGCCATGAAATGGAGGCTGAGACCCTGAGAGATGGTAAAGAACAGAACCCAACCCATGTTAAACATGTAGCATGAGCGAGAAATAGGTCTTTGTTGCATTGCCACTTAGTCTGTGGGTTATTTATCACAGCACAGCCCTTCCCACCTTGCCTAACACAGACGACCACTGGCACCGCCCAACCTCTAATTTCACATTTTAGGAGACTAAGAAGAGAAGAGGTGATTGCCTGAGGGTACCCAGCAGAACACTCAGCCCAGAGCACTACAAAGAGGATCCCTTGGACCTGAGGGGGAGGAAAGAAGCTCTGCTCCCTCCAGGAGGTTGGGAAGGCCCCTCCCCATGCCTGTATTCACCACTGATTAGAAGGGGTCACCTGCTAAGTTCTACTCTACAGCACAGGCCCCTATTGCTTTGTTCCTTTTCCTTCTATTTCCTTTTGTTGCTTTACACCTCTGTGGGGCTAAGTCGTAGGTGCCTTCAAGATGGAGTGGGGTTGGGGCATAGAGGGCTAAAACCCTCTTGGGAGTTTATAGCAAAAGGCAAGTAATTCCCATTGAGTTTCCAGAATTTGAGGTTCACTTGCTGTGTTCTCAAGGCACAAAGCTGGCTTGAGGACAGGGCAGAAACTTGGCCCAACTTCTTCCAAGCGAAACACCTCTTCTGCTAGATGGCCTTTAAAGTTCACTGAAATGGGCCCTTGGTGTGTGTTATGGATTGAATTGTGTGATTTTGGGTCTAAGTCTTAACACCCAGTCTCCTGAAGATGGTCCTATTTTGAAATAGAACCTTTGAAGATGTTAGTTAAGAGGAGGCCAAACTTGGTTACTAGGACTAATCCAATATGACTGGTGATAAGGAGAGGAAATTTGGACTCAGACAGAGGGAATGAGGAGATAACCATGTGATGGAGGCAGAGATTGAGATCTGCCATGGATTGCTGGCAAGCCACCCCCAGAACCCTACAGACATCAGAAGAAGCATGGCTCTGCCGACACCTTGATTCAGACTCCTGGCCTCCAGAACTGTGAGCCAATGGATTTCTGTTGTTTCAATCCTCCCACTTTGGGATGCTTTCTTACAGCAGCCCTAGCAAGTGAAGACAGGGGCCTTGAAGAAAGTGGTCACATGTCCTAGCTTGCCCAGAAGAAACCCAGTTTACACAGATTGCCCTGACATAATTGTTAATAGTGCTCTCTTCCACTCTCAAAAAGTGTCTCAGTTTGGAAGATAAATTGTATGTCACTCGAGCTTTGAGACTGCAGTCACCTGCCAGGCATCATTCCCCAGTTCCCTCCCCACAGGCTGCTGGCCACTGGCTGTTGGAAAATGGATGTTTTCCACCAACCCAGGGTGACCAGAGAGAGGCAGCTTCAGGCGGCAGCTGGGCCTCGGGGATCCTGGGTTCTGGTTTCCCCTCTGATGCCATCTGGCTGTGTGATTTTGAAAAAATGCTTTCCCTCCATTGACCTCTGTTATGTAAAATAATGGAGTTGGATTGAATGGTCCTTTGATTTCCGTCCAGTCTTTGATTTGATAAACCTGTCTACTGGAATGGTTTTCCAACAACAGGGGCCAGGAGTTCAGGAATCCGTGCAGGCACCAAACACTGAACACAGACGGAATCCATCATCCAACCCACGGATCTATTTACCTCATTTTCTTCCAAATCCATGTGGCTGCTATTCTGATTAATGAAATGCAAAATCACTTAAAAGCTTTACTGAATCCAGAGTAGCTGTGTGTCATTAGGTATTTTCTCAATCAACAAGGTACTCGAAATGCCACTCCTATCAGGTTGGGGAGCGGAGAAGAAGGCAGAAAATATTGTCGTTAAAAAAGGATCCTCCTAGTCCAACAGGTTGAACACCACTGATCTTTGTATGATAAACAGTCAGTAAAAGTGTGTGTGTAAAATTTTGCGTCATCTGCACATTTCCTTTTTCTGGGGAAAGGCAACAGGGCTTTCTTCAGCCTCTCAAAAGAGTCTTATGACCTAGAGAAGGGCCCAAACCACTGTTTTGAGAAGATGGGAGGGGAGATGGTGTCCAGAAGCCCTTCTTAGTCCCATCCCACACCAACTAGTAGTAACATTGGTCTCTGTTTGTTGCAGCCCTACTCTGTGAGGGAGATCATGCTGGGTGCTTAGCATAGGTGTTGTAGTCCCCAAAATGGATGAGAAAATAAAGGCATAAAGGAGCTAATCACTTTACCCTAAGTCACATAGCTATGATGTGGCAAAGCCAGGGATCAAACTTAGCTCCACGTGATTGCACTTATGTTCTGCCCACTATGCCATGTTACCCACTAACCCACCACAGTCCAAGAGCTGAAGCCAAATGTCTGTTCCAAGCAATGTGATTTCCTTGGAAGGAAGCAGGCCGGAGGAGGCAGGATGTAGTAAAGACAGGCAAGAACGAGCTTTAATGGGCGCCATATGCAATTCAACCAAGAGGGAGAATATAGTTCTCCGCTCCTGACAGAAATGTTAACTGCCATGGATGGGACAGAGTCCGATTTTTCTGTAAGAAAAAGAGAGAGAAGGAAAGAAAGAAAAAAAAAAAAAAAAAAAAAAAAAAAAAAAAAAAAAAAAAAAAAAACTGCATAAGTAAGAGAGATTCTTCATTTGCATTTGTAAACATGTCCTTAGAAATTTTTCACCAAAAAAGATTAACTCCTGAGCTAAAGTCTGCCCTCCCCCTTTTTAGTTAAATCAGAATTAAAGAGAAATGTTCTTCATTATATTTACAATTTTTCTGCAGCCATGCCCACAATGTAAGGCATGTATAAAAGACATCCTCAGGGAAGAAAATGCAGACCCCACCCCACAAACATCCCACTACTTCTCCACTCCCCAACCCCTCATCCTCTGATTTCCTAAGAGCTGAGCATGTGCGCAGAGTGAGAATCATAGAAGGCTCTTTGGTCTCATAGGGGATGCCCTGCAAGTGTGACAAACCTCCAGGGGGCTTGCTGGAAAGGAGCCAAAAGATCTAGGCAGGAGCTGAGGAATCTATGATTCTCTGAACCTCCACCACAGATAACTTCTTTCCTTTCTGAGTCGCCTGGTGGGAAACCCTCCCAGACTTCTCACAGCCCATTCTAGAGCAGCTCCAAACTGCCTGGCATGTGATAACAGGAGGGCTGCGCTCGGAGCCAGTTGCCCCCATCCCACCCTTCCAGAGCTCTCTCTGCCTGCTTCGCCCTCAGGGCTCATTGTTCCTGCCCCTCTCACCTGGGGTGCTGAGTCAGGGCACATTTAGGAAATTTCCTTAGCAAAGCAGTCCCCACTCCAACCCACCCAGTACCCTAATCTCAGCTCTGTGAGCTTGGAGGCTGCTAGGGGATGAGGATGGCTATATTTTGAGCAACCGGAAGAATGAGGTAGGGGGACAATTGGCTACCTTTGCTTTGGCAAATTGGAACTCAAACAAGATCATATCTTTCATCTTGTGTCTTACTTCACTCTAAAGGTGCTGTTGGCCTTGAAATGTTTATATAAAGAGCCACTCTCTGCACATGAAAATGTTGGCATCTTAGGGAAGAGTTTCTTTTCTCTCATCTAGTGAAAAATCTTATGTGGCAGAGAGAGGCAGTGCTCACCGAATATTCATGCACTGCTCTGTTTCCCAGCCTCTCTTGCAATTAGATGGGGGCCCTCTGGAATGAGAAATGGGAAAATGAAATGGCAACAACAGCAGCGTGTGAGCCCTCTGTGTGGCCCTTCTGAGCCACTGCGGCGAGCAGCTGATGTGTTTCCTCCCTCTCTCTCTTTCCCTGCAAAAGCAGCTTTAGAGGGCATATGTTCCCGATGGCAAAGCAACCAATGGAATAAACCAGAATCTCTAAATCGCTGCTTGGAGGAAGGCAGCTCTGGAGAGCCACCCAACCATTACATACTGGGTAAGCGAGAAATAACATTTTATTGTGCAAGCATCTGAGATGTCGATCTGTTTGTTACTGCAGCACAGCCCATTCTAATACAGCTCCAAACTGCCTGGCATAGGATAACAGGGGTGCTGTGCTCGAAGCCAGCTAGGCTGCCATGCCTGCGAGCTCACAGCTGCAGCAGCTGCTGCAATACCAGGAGTTTATTGGGAACGTTCTTTCTCCACTCTCAGTTCTACTCTCTGATGTTCAGTTCCAAGTTTCATGTTTCCCAGGAAGAGGTAATCTGATTGGCCCCATCATATCCGTGAACCATGGCACAAAGCAGAGGCATGGAACATGGATGTAGCCACAAGGGGCCAACCTCTATATACCGGGGCTTTCCAAGAGGAGGGCAAATGACTGAGATGGGCAGCCACCTCAGTCATTGTTGATGGCGGCCCTGCCATTCCATCAAGACTGTAATGCATCCTGAAGGCCAAGGGAGACTAAAAACCAAACCCAAAGAAAATGCTGCTGGTGTGCAGGAGGGTGAGGGAAAGAAGGGATGGGGAAGAAGAAAAGGTGTTCCAAAGAAACAAGACTAGGCAAGAGGGAAACAAGTCTTAGCTGGAGATGGAAGAGAAGCCACTACATACAGTCAAGAGGAATACGCAATATTGAAGCAATTCAAACCAGAACACTACAAAAGAAATGTGGGTTTGTTTTTTTCCTGAGGAAACTGTTTATAACTTCTCTTTCAGATTTACAATACATAAAAATAAAATAAAATAACGATACTGCATGATTAAAAACAAACTAACAAACAGCCATATACATTGTAAAGGCCTCCTTTGGGAGGAACTGGAGAAGGCCCAAGCTCCTTGACATCCCAGACTGCTCCCCAAACCTGCCTGTGCTGGGGACAGGCAGCCAGCATCCCATCAGTGGTAGCACTCATGTATGCAAAGTTATAAGAACCCCTTCCAGACCAATTCTATCAGCATTGGATTTGCATCCCTTAATATGGGGGTCCAAACCAAGTCCAAGGGGCAGATAGGAAAAACCTCCTCACCCTCAATCCCCTCTCACCCTCATCTTCTGGCCCCTTGACCATCCATCAGAATGCCTTCTCCAAGCCTCCCGCATCCAGTTGCCCATCAATAGGCTGACTGCTGGGGTGGGGTGGGTTTGTCAACACGGTCCGCCTCAGAGTTCCAGCTCAGCCAAACGGAAATGCTCTGAGCCCAGCCTACAGGTACAAGAGGAGGAGAAGGTGGCCCAAGTCGACAGCAAAAGACTCAAGGCTCCTGCAAAATTCACAACCACCAATAAAGACTGGGAGGAACATCTGTCCTGATATGGACAAGATGCCTACAGTCTCCTTGAAGGACCCAGTTCCTGGAATGAAGAGAAAAGATGCAGGCCCCAGAGAAGTTAAAAATCAGAAGGAATCCACAAGTTTCATTAGAACTTGGCTTCTTCCCCTCCTTCTTCTGAAGGCTCGTTCACCCTCCCCTGGGAGCCACTGTTTGTGAACTAGGAGACCTTGGCTGCTAAGACTTCTGGTGGCAGGTGCAAATCTTTCCTTGATCCACCCTAGTCTGTACAAGAGAGCAAATGAGACAGAGAAGCTTCCTCCCTCTCTCCCTTCCTTCCTTCCTTCCTTCCTTCCTCATTACAATTGCTTAACTATTCCCCACCCCACCCCACCCCCCAAAAAAAATCTGCTGCTCTAAGCTTAGGGCAGGGGGTATGGAGAAGGCAGTGGTCAGAACCATGAGGCAGAGACCAAGCTCTCCTCATCTAGAATCACTCTTAGTTCTCCTCTCATACTCATGTACAAGCTCATGGACACACATGCACACACCAGCCCTGGGTACACAGAAAGGGGTGGGGGGCAATCACTTTAAAAAAAAGGAGGGGGGGGATTTTTTTCTCAATTTTTTCAAAGAAAAAGAAGAAGAAGAAGCATCCCAGAGGGAGAGATCCAGAGCATCTGTTTCCTTTTATCTTGTTGGGAAGGAGGTTGGGAGAGCAAGAGGCTACCTGGTCCTCTTTCAGGCTCTACCTCTGAGGGCTCCAGGGGCTCAACCGCTCTGCAGGAAGAGGACAGAGGACCTTTCATAGGCTGGGAGCAGGGCAGGGCCCAGGTCCCAGGAAACCTTGACTGGAGCTGTGCCCCACACATCTTCCCTCCCTGAACCTGTATCCAGCCAAAACCCTCTGTGATTGTCGCTCCTCTGAAACCAGTTACATTGTTCCAACTTCCCTGCATGACCCCTATGCCAGAGCTTCTGAATGGCCATCACTCTTATTTTTTTCCAATACCAAAAATAAAATAAATAAAATAAGAAAAAGAAATACTCTAATGAGTTCAAAGTGAGTAAAATTCAATGGCTGAGAAAAGAGTCAGTGACACTGCTGTTGGGTGTTTGCAGCCAGACTGAAAGAAAAGCTAATTTCCTTGTACCCCAAGAGTCCAAGGTCCTTCTTAATAAAAAACTACAACCTTGTGGGTTTTCCCTTGAGCTGATGCAGAGTGCCCTGCCCTTTAACCTCTGGATGTTTCTCCTTCTTTTTCTCTCATTGGGTAATGGGAGCATCTCTGCCAGGGGCTGCAGTTTTATTTCCAAACTGCTTTGCTGCATTTTCCTCAAACATGAAGGATGGGTGTACAGAGCGTTCACTGAAATGAGAAGCTGTTCATACTTACCTCAACAGCACAGAAACACAACACCCTGTGTGAGGACAGCAGGATCATGCCTTTCTGGGAGCAGGGGCCAACCTTAAGGATGGGGCCTTGCCTTTGATGGAGACCTGGGGCCAATTCCCTGGGAGGCTGTGGCTGAGAAGGTCCTGCAGACAATCCCCCATGCACAGCCCCCTTGGCCAGCGGGCCAGACCAAATAGCCTCTCCATGGGTGGATGAGCCCTGCTTGCTTCTGGAAGACTCTGAAGGCTCTCCTGTCCATGTTGGCAAAAGGGCAGACCTGCCTGTGAAACAGACAACTCATCTGCTGATTTAGGTTCAAAGCAAGAGGAGGGCCTGGGTGCCCCAGCCAGGGGGGATGATGTCTGTTCATGGAGCTGGATAGAGTGGAGCTTCCTGGCAAGACCCCAGAGTGATCTGCAGGGCCTCCATCCACCCACCAGAGATAAGTGCTGGAAGCTTCCCGCAGGACCCGGCAAGGGTTTGTTCCAAAAGCAATTTAAAGGGCCAAAGTAATTGACTCTCTATTAGCTTCCTTGAGGGACTTTCATTCCATCAACCTTCGGTCATATGCAGACGTAATGTCTAACTCAGTGAGGCTGGAACAGTTAGCATGGACCCCAACTGTGTTTCTCCTGAGCAGTCTATTACAGCAACCCATGTTTTAAGTTAGGGCTTCTGCTGCACAAGAGCTGTTAAAATGGGTCTGCATGCCATGTCCTTAAATTACCCAAGGCAGTCAGACTCTGCAAACACAATTAGGAAGGTACTGCCTCTTTAGGTGGACTTTTGGAGAGGAGGCCAGCTGAAAAGACAAGCCAAAAGCCCTGATCAACACTCTGCCAGTTTCCAGACCCTGTTCTGGGTGCAGAGGAGGAACCAACATCCATGACTCCAGAGCTTACAGTCTGGTGGGGATGAGAAGACAGGAGGTGAGTGGTTTATGACACAGGCAGATTGTAGGAATCAGAAAAGTAAGAAGCAGGCTACCATGGCCTTCTGGGTAATATGGTTCATGAGTGTGTCACCGAACTAGACTCAGATGAGAAAAAGTGGAAGAGGTGAGAGGGAAATACAGGTTAAAATAAGTGAGTGACTTATTTTAAAAAGCTTGGGGGTGGCTGGAATGACTGAAGGTGATAAGCATTTAAAGCTCAGTTTTCAAACTTGGGCATGTATGAGAATCACCTGGAAGCCTTTTTTAAAACACAGATTTCTGGGCCCTGCCCCTGGAGCCTCTGATTCACTAGACCTACAGTGGGGCTGGAGAATTTGCTGTTCTAGCATGTTCCCAGATAATATTGGTGTCGTTGGTCTGGGGACTACACTTTCAGAGCCACCATATCTGAGAGCACTTTGACTGCAAGGAAGAGAAATTCACTTCAAACTGGCTTAAGCAAAGAAAATTGTGAGCAAGTCATTGACTAACTGTAACTGAAAATTTCAGAGCAGTTGTCGGCTTCAGGCACAGCTGGATCTAGGGGCTTAAAGTCATCGGCCCTTGGCCATTTTCTTCCTCCATTTCCAAGCTTCATTTTTTCCTCTGTTGGTTTCATCCTTGGGTGAGTTTTCTGTACTTAGTGCCTCTGACATTTAAAACTTACAATATCATTATAATTAGCAATCCCAGAAAAAAAAAATGGGAGCTTTGCTGTCTCAACAGTTCCAAAGAAACCTCAGAACTTTCTTTTGACCCGACAAAGGCCAAATGCCCATATCTGGCCCAGCTGAGGAGATGGAATGTTCTAGTTGGCCAGACAACAATCACATACACCCTCCTGGACTTCATGGACTAAAATTGGGGTCTGAATCCTAAAAAAAAAAAAAAAAAAATGATATTACAACAAACAAACACTGTGAACAATTGATTGTACACTTTGGATGATTGTATGGCATGTGAATATATCTCAATAAAATGGAATTTTTTTAAAAAAAAAGGTAATTGGAGATAAAAAAATCAACAAAAAGAAAAGAACCACAATAGCAATATCACCAACCTCAATCTCAAAGAAAGTTGGAAAGGAAGGAGAATGAGAAATGAAATAATTGGAACAAATCTAAAATACACAATAAAATAGTAGAAACAAATCCAACTATATCAGTAATCACAATAAATGCAGCTCTGTTAAACATGCATCTAAAGCAAAAGGACAAAAGAAAAAAAAAAGTAAAAGTTGAGAAAAAATAGACAATATTAGAATAACTAGGCAAATACTGACTACAAGAATGATGGTGTTGATATTAGCACCAAGCAGAAAGTATTTTAAGACAAAAATCATTACAGAATGTAAAAGAGTCAAAATAATGACAAGGTTTCAGTTCACCAGGGAGCTCTAACTATTCTTAGTCTATAAACTCTAATAGCAGCCTCAACACATTTACAGCAAAAGAGGACAAAACTTCAAAGAAAAATGACTGAACCCACTGTCAGAAATTGATGCACCAAATGTAACAAAACAGGAAAAAGCAAATTTCAAAAGGGGGGAAATATACAGCAAATTTGAAGGACATTATTAATCAGCTTAATTGAATAGATACATGAAAACACCAACTATTAGAGAACACATACTATTTTTAGCAATAAGAAACATCTGTACAATTGACCACATCCTAAGCCATAAACCTAACCTCAAATCATTTGAAATGATTAGTCTCAAGATATTTGATCAAATGTCATGCTAGAAATCAAAAACAAAAAGAATTTTCCTGTGGAAATTTACAAATACCTGTAAACTGATTGTTTCAATGGAAAAATATTGAAATTTGGAAAATACTTAGAATGAGAATAAAGAAAGCAGTACATAAAAATAGAATTTGGAGAATGCTGCTAAAGCAGTACTAGGAGGGAAATTTATAGTTTTAAATTCTTACTTTATTAAAGGAGATGTCCCAGATTATGGCATGGTTAAGAAAAACAGCCCCCAAACACGGAAATAATGTGATAAAGATAATTGTGTAAACTTTCAAATTAATAGTACAGCATTCTCTAATAAGCTTAACTAAGAGTCTCCTACTCATGAGAATATAACTTACTATTTACAATTGATTAAGGTCCATAATGATAATTTGCAGAAGACAGATAAGATGCAAATGATTCTTATCCAGTTGATATGCAAATATTTTCTGTCTAGTGCAGGAGATAATCCAAAACGTTATAGTTTTACTGATCTGAAGAATATTAGCCAGTTTTATATCTAACCTTGCAATCTTATTCCTGCATTTTCTTTTAAGAATTTCCATTGAAAATTTATCTATATTTATGTCTACATCCACATCTATATCTACATCTAGCTCTGTCTCTGTCTCTGTATCCTCTCTCTGTTGAAGTTTTTTATATCCTCCTTTAAATAAGCATTGCCACCTTTTTTGTTCCCTCATTAATGAGTCAAATAAAATCCTGATATGTGCTCACTATGTATATTTTTGAGAATTAAAATTTTGCATTTAAAAAGGAAAAAACAAGTAGAATGGACATGTGGCAGGACTGCAGAAAGATACTGAACTGGTCACAAGAGGTTTTAAGCAAGGGAATTTGGATGTCATTGATGTGAATGACCAAATGTTTCAAAACCCTGTCCTATTTGAGGCACTATTCAAAGACCCCAGATACAATGGCATAAAATGTACTGCCCTCAAACAGATTCATTCCTTAAACAAATAATGGTTGAGCACCAATTGTGTGCCAAGCACTTTTCATGGAGGGCTATAATGATGAACAAAATGGACAAAGAACCCTGCCCTTGAGAAACTTACTTTCTGATGATTATAAGAACAGCAATCACTACAACCAGCATTTACTGGGCACTCACTAAGCACCAGGAATTATTTCATTATATCCTTACAGCAATTCATCAAGGTGGCCATTATTTTATTAGTTTTACAGACAAAGAAATTGAGAATCAGATGCTTTAAGGGGCTATCCTGGTTCATATTCATAGTAAGTGCCAGAGCTGGGATCTAACTCAGAAATGTCACCTGGTCCAAAGTCTGAGTCCCTACCCAGTACATTAGTGTGCCTCCTTTCAGAGAATTAAGACCTGCTGGGAAAACAGAAGAAAGAGAAAGAGACAGAGCAACATATTTAAATTTATAGAAAATACATTTTACGAAGATGTAGGCAAGATGCAAACTTCAAGAACTGGGGCAATTGGGGAATTTGTCATATAAGAGATAAGACTTGAGCTGCCTAAGAAGAAAGAGCAGTACTTAGAAAAATGGACAAGAGAGAGGAAAGCAGTCCACGCAGGACACGAGCCTAAAACGCAAGTATTCATACCGTGCAATGGTGTGCAGTTGGAATAGGGATGGTTCACAGGAAAGAGAGTTAGGAAGAAAGATAGACTGAGGTTCCAAATGCCAGGCTACGGTCATAGATGAAGTTTGGAATTTGTTTTACATGTTAATGATTCTAGACCAGGTGCCCATCAGAATCACCATGGAGGATGTTCTAAACATATAACTTCTTAGGCCCTGACTACCACCTGTCTGATTAGATAGGTGTAGAGTGGGGCTGGGCCATGGGTATTTTGTAATAAAGCTCTCCAGGTAATTCTTAACTATGTCCAAATTTGGGAGGCACTCCTGGAGGAAACAGGGTCTCATTAGGGGTTTCAGCAGAGGGATGTTGCATAGAATGCAATAGTTTGTGAGTCCCAGAGACACTAGAGCCACCTATTTTAAGTTGTTTCTATACAACCACTGGGTTGTACCGAGTTAAACAGATTACTGCAGGACTTTTCAGGACCTTTTGAATTCTAATGAGCATTTTGAATCTTCAAAAGGAGTTATGATTTACAGTGTTTCCCAGAAGAACCTCCCTCCTCACCTTTTTTTTTTTTTTTTAAAGAAGTCACTCCTGTTCTACAGATCACACTTTGGTAAATGACCTTTAGGATGATTAAGCTGGTGATAGACAGGAGTTTGGAGTGGAAGGACAAGCCATGGAAACCAGTTAGGATGCCAGTCCAGTAGGGTAGATATGGGGTGATAGGCCCCAACTGAGAAGAGTAGCAGCCAAAATTGAAATTTCAAGAAAGGATTCAGAGCACTGGTTTTCTTCAGCTCCTTCCAGAGCCCTTGCTCTGCAGGTTCAGGGCCTCATCCGTGAGCCCTGGCCTCCTTTCCACCCCTGAGTCTGAAGGGACTAGGACAGGGACCCTGTTGACAGCAGCCCCATGAGTCACACTTTCTCCTGATGACCACCGGTTGGTCCGGCCTGCTTCCCTGCCTGGCACCCCAGTTCCTGGATGCCATGTCCTGAACCACAGCCGGCTTAGCTGGAGCCCTGTTTCCAAGTGGAGATACTGCCAGCCCCACTGCAAGATTCTCGTTCTACTCCCAGTGCCTCCATTCTTTGACGGGGAGGGCGCACATTTGTTTCTAAACCTAGAGATCCTAACAGAAAGGAGAAAGTGAGCCAGGATCAGCAGAGACAGAGCCTGTGGAAACTGACTGCAAGCACAGGGACATCAAAGCAATGAGTGAGGGGAGTAGCATCAGCTTTGGAACCAGACAGACCTGGTGTTTCATATTTTTTCAGTCACTATGTTCTCATCTGTAATAATAATAATAATACATATATGTAGCCATTCCTCAATCAGGCTGATCATCAGAATCACCTGGGAGATTATTATAAGCAGAATAAATTCCTGTGTTCCCATCCCAGATCCTCTGAATCAGAATGTTCAGGAATGGGGCATGGGACTCTGTATTGTTGAAGCTGGGGTTCTAGAGCATAAGGACATGCCAATGCCTTCCAGGATGGGAAGCACTAATCCAGGGTTTTGCAAACTTGCCTGATCATAGGGATCATCTAAGCACTTGATGAAAATACAAACATTCTGGCCTTTCCCCTAAAATTTTTGATTCAGTGGATCTAGGACATGACCTGGCCATCTGAATTCATAGCAAGCCCCTGGTGATTCTTATAATCAGGTTGAATTTGGGAAACATGTCTGTAAACTATTTCAGGGGTTCTCAGGCCTGGCTGCATATTAGAATCACCCAGGAGAGTTTTAAAAACTCCCAGTTCCCAGGCCTCACCTGGGCTAATTAAATCAGAATCTCGGAGTGGAATCCCTACCTCAGGCTTTTTAAAGCTCCCCAGGTGGTTCCAACAAACTACTGGTCTACCTCATAAGGCTGGGAGGCTTAAGTGAGATTGCATAGGTTAACAGATACAATTAAGATTTCTTGTACCTTTCCTTCCCAACCCAGAGACAATATATTTCCTGAAATTTTCTTCCATCTTTTCAGTCCTTTCTACAAATACTTCTATACAAGTTCTTATGCATAAGCCACATAGAGTGTTGCTTTATATGTTTTATAAATGTACTTAAGTGATATTGTGTTCTAGGTATGATATTGAAACTTCCTTTTGAGTCAGTATTTTTGTGACATTCATCCTTATTGATGCATGTAGATCAATTTATTTATTACAGTTACTGTTAAATCCATCATTTGTCAGTGCAGTGCCTGACAAATATTAGACAATAATTATAAATATATGATCAGTGTCACATGTAAAGTGAATAATGTGAGAAAGATATGAAGGGGTCTTAAGCTTTTTAAGGAAAAAATGATTTTTTTAATACTTCAGATGTTCAGTAAAGCATAGAGAGGGATATAACAAAACTGTCATGTGCACACTACCCAGAATTTTAAAATATTAGAGTTTTTCATATTTGTTCCAGATATTTTTAATAAATAAAACAGGGTGGCAACAGATACAATTAAGATTTCTTGTACCTTTACTTCCCAACCCAGAGACAATATGTTTCCTGAAATTTTCTTCCATCTTTTCAGTCCTTTCTAGAAATACTTCTATACAAGTTCTTATGCATAAGCCACATAGAGTGTTGCTTTATATGTTTTATAAATGTACTTAAGTGATGTTGTGTTCTAGGTATGATATGGAAACTTCCTTTTGAGTCAATGTTTTTGTGACATTCATCCTTATTGAGGCATGTAGATCAATTTATTTATTACAGTTACTGTTAAATCCATCATTTGAACACACCAAGCAAAGGATCCATTTCTCCTTTGATGGAAATTGTTTCTGATTACAAAGTATAGAAAACATCACTTCACTGGAAATCTCTGTGCACATCCACCTGGGCACAAGAGCGAATATTTCTATAGTTTACTAGTCTATTCCTAGAAGTGTAAAGGTGGAGTCATAGGGGATGTCATCTTAACCCTCATGATGTATTGACAAGTTGCTTTCAAAAGCAGCTGTAACCAATGGCGTTTCCTCCAGAAGTATATGATAGATCCCATTTCCCCTACCCTTTCCAACATTTGAAATTATTAGATGGTATACTCAACAGAAACCATCTCCAGTTGATTCCAGTAAGAAAAAAAGTATGTAAAGAATTTTGGGTGGCTCCCAGAATTGCCCATCACAAGGATTGGAGAACCATGTTCAAATGTATTCAGCCAGGTATAACATCAAAAATCCTCTACACATGAGGAGGTCATTACCACTCTGCCACCAGCTACAAGTACTGCTCCCTGCAGCTGTGTCACTAATACACCTAACACTGCCTCCTAGAGGTCCCTATCAATTCCCAGCCATTGTGGACCTAGCTCTCTAGGATCCCTCCACCAAGGCTGCCCCCACAAGAGTGACTCACAGTCAGGTGCATCTGATTGGTGGAGCCCAGGTCACGTGCCCACACCCTAGCTGCAAGGGAAGCTGGGATTCCCTTGTATTGGGCATTTTCAGTTTCTGTAGTGGCTTTGCCTAAAAAAATGGGAGAATTCCCCAAATGTAGTAAGAAGGTTCAGATGCTGAATGGCCAGGATTGACAGTTGTCCACTAGATTCACACTGTGATGTGTATGCATCATTTGTTGTCTTAGCTTGCATCCCTTTATTACTGCATAGGTTTCCTCTTCTGAAAATCATTCTTCATATACTTTGTCCATATTTTCCCCTGAGCTGTTTGCTATTTTTTATTAATTTGTAGTTCTTTGTATACTCTGGATAAATAACTTTTGTCAGCTACATATGTAGCATATATATTTTTCTGTTGCTTGTATTTTCACTTTATCTTATGACATTTTTTGTTATGTGGAAGTTTTTAATTTTAATACAGTTGAATTTATTGTTAAGTTCTTTTACACTTTGTAATTTTTGGTCCTGTTTAAGAAGTTTTCTCATATATCAAGATTTGGAAGGTATTTATATTATCTCTAAAAGTGTTATTATTGTTTTGTTTTTTTTTTGATTTGGGTCTTTATTTCATTTGGAATTTATTTGTGCAGATGGGGTAAGGTGGGGATTTAACATATATATTTTCCCTACATATAGCCAATGTGAAAATCTTTTTCTGCACTAATTTGTAGTGGCACTTCAGACTGATACTGTGCCACCATATTTGCATTGGTTTGGAGGTCCTTTCTCGTACAGCTACACTGTCTAACATGGTAGCCATGAGCCATCCGTGATGTTTTAAATTTAAACTGATTGAGAGTAAATAAAAATTTAAAATTTAGTTTGTTAGTCACAAAAGCCACATTTCACATGCCCAATAGCCACATGTGTTTCATCTACCTTATTGGACAGTGCAGAGAATATTTTCATCATCACAAAATGTTCTGCTGAGCTGGTCTATACGATTGATCACTTTGTTCACCTCTGATCATTAAAATAATTACTATGTTGTTATAAGTTTTGATACCAGAAAGAACAAATTTCCCCCTCCTTACAAATCTCCTCTCCTTAGTGTACTTCAAAATTGGCTGAGGTATTCATAGCCATTATATATTACAATGTGACTTTTAAAATCACTTTGGAAGGTTCTAGGAAAAGTCCTATGTGAATTTTGTTTAGACTTTTATTGAATTCATAGATTATTATCTGAAGAATTCACATCTTTATGATAGTTTGTCTTCCCATTCATGACCATGGTATATTTCTGAGTTTATTCAGATTTTATGCCCTTTAATAAAGTTTTATAATGTTCTCCATATTTCCCTCTGCATGTCTTTTATTATATTTATTCCTTGTCAGCTTACAGCTCTTGTGACTCTTGTGAATGAATTTTTTTTTATGAGTACATTACCTAACTGGTAGAGTATAGAATCCTATTGGGTTTTGCCTGTTGATCAAGTATTCATGATTTTAATAGCCTAATTTATCAGTAGCATCTCTTTTATTTTTATATAGGCAATCATTCATACATCTGCAAATAATAACACTTTTTTTCTTTCTTTCTAACTTTTACATCTTATTTCCTCATATTGTGTTTGAGCATCAACTAGACCCTTCAGTATATATCGAATAGTGTAATGAGCAAAGAACATCCTGAAATCATCTCTGATGTTAATGGACTCACTTTTAAGTGTCACTAGTAAATATGATGTCCACTATACACTTATGGTAAATACTCTCTACCAAGTTAAAGAAGAGCCCTTCTTTTCCTAACTTGCTATCATATCTATTTAATCATCAATGGATTTCAAAATTTCTCAAAAGCCTTTTTTTGACATCTATCAAGATGACCATATGGTATTTCAGATTTAATTCTATAATATGGTGAATTATCTTAATAGAATTACTAATGCTAGGCCAACTTTGGACTCTTGAGATAAATCTTATTTTTTTGTTTTGTTTTATTTTTTGCATTTTCAAATTTATTTGAGAATGTCTTTAGGCCTTTTCGCATCTGGGTTTTTGCATGAGATTGGGCAATAATTTCCTTATACTGTCTCTGTCTGACTTTGAGCCTCTTAAAATTATAAAATCATTTGGGAGGTTTCTCCCTTTTTCCCCTATGGAGAAGTTTTCATAAATAAGGCTTATATCATCCTTGATAATCTTTAATGGTCAGTGTTCAGTTCAGGTTTTTCTTTGTCCTTTTGAGTAAATTTTGAGGGATCAAATGGATTTTTTAAGATAAGGTAATTTTTCCGTAAGTTTGTAGGCAAAGGAGGTCAAGATTAGAAAAACAGAGATGGAAAAACCAGAGAGAGCAGGATAAACAAAGGAGCAAGATCTGGCAGAATGTGTGAACCAAAACCCACTGGTGAAGATGTTGATCTTTGAAGGGAGGAGGTCCCTGAGCAGAGAGAAGGACGTCAGCTGGCCCAGCCTCAGCAAACCCAAAGGACGAGGTCTCCTTTCGAGAATGGGAAGGAGCATCGATGTGGTCAGGGAAGGGAAGATCCCGCACTTGCTGGCATGTGACAGGTTTGAAGTAAGTGCTAGGGGCAAAGAGCAATGAAACAGCCTCAACCTTCGAAAGTTCCAGATAACTCTGGACATCGTGGTGACTCTGTCCATTTCACAACTAATCAGCAGAAGCATTGGGAAACTATTTTAGAGAGTAACATATGGAAACTTCCAAATTTCAGTAGGCTTATGTGTAAAAAGTCTGAAAACTGCACAAATGTATGAGCTTCATGTAGAACCAACAAAGTATATGGGCTTTGGAGTTAGATAGAAATCAGTTGAGGCCCCAACTTCATTACTTACTAGATGAGTGACCTTGGGCTAGTTACTTAACCTCTTTGAATCATAGTTGCTCCATATGTAAAGTGGGGATAATAGCAATCACCTCATTAGATTGTTGGAAGGATTAAATGAACTATTGTGCACACCATGCTTACCTGTTGCCTAGCAGAAGGTAAACCCTTAATAAATAGCAACAACTATTATTAAAAGTTAGGTTTAATTCACCTGGTTCTTTCCCTCTGAGCATTCTTTTAGGATGTATGAAGAACAGTCTCCCTGAGCTGATGTAAGGTTTAAGAGAAAGAGTATGAGATTCAGTCTCTTTTGTGGTTTTTCCCATTGAGTAAAACTTGGGAAGGTTCATCCTCAAGAAGACTTGAGGGGACCTGCTCAGTCTCTTCAAATGGTTGAGGGGCTGTCATGGGAAGGAAGGAGAACAATGATACTTCTTGGCTAGAATTAATGGGTAAAAGATTCAGGAGCCAGATTTAGTCCATCCTTCTTTCTGAGATCTGGGCCAGAGATCTGGGAAACCTTCTCTTCCTTTCTATGGTCTCCAGGGATTTTCAATTCTGTTTCTTCTCCAGGGTCACAATGCACTCTGTCCTCAGCAGCTCTTCAACTCGACCCTGAGTTGGCCACAGAGTGGGACATAGTACCCTTAATTCTCTACTTCTCCACTGCTCTTAGAGACAAGCCTAGGGTTTTAAGGGTTCAACAGATAACTCACTTTAGGAAATAGGAAACGGAAGGGGATGAAGGCTCAGAATCTTATAAAGTTATTACAGAACTTGCCCTTGTCTATAAGCCCTGCATTCTGAAAGTTGGCAACTAGTGGCCCTGTTCTCTTCCTGATCACCCACTTTTATTCCTGGGAATGGGTTTTACTAAATCTCCCTATCCTTCCTCCAGGAAGGACCATGCTTCTCATTAGTGATCCCAAAGAGACCATCAGGACAGAGCAACATGTAGCTCCCTGGTTTGGGTGGATAATTTGCCTCTCTGAGCTTTCCAAAGCTTTACCAGTGCTTGTCTCTGAGTCCCTGCAATTTTTTTTTTTATTGTTGTTGTATTTTCTCATATCACCCTGGCATGTTGGAGTGTCCCACTCTCCAGTTCTCTTGAGAAATAGAGGAACAAGAAGTATCCATAAGGAGTGGGGCTGGAAAATTTTCCAGGGTTGAAGAAAAGGAGGTAGAACAAAGGAAAACTGCTGACTGCTCTTGTCACTGAGCCCTATGACTCCATCCCAGCCTCCAGCCACTGGGGTGTGTAGGAGAAAGTCTCCCGTGAAAACGCATAGCAATCATCCAGTTCCTGAAGGGACCCTGCACAGTGAGCTCTGCAAATAATTAAACATTGCATTTCCACCTTAAATTTGATTCTCCGCAGGAAAGCATTGGGGCCTCCAGCGCCGCAGTCCCAGCTCTGAGGCTCTGTCACCAAAAGCTTGTGACTCTTCTGGCTGGAATGTGGGCTTCCACCAGAGTGCTTTCCCAGAGAAGTGCAAATTGGAGACAGCCATGGGCCTTGGGCTCTTTGAATGTCCAAAGATGGTTTGAGTTTGTCCTTGGACTCAGAAAGGCTTCTTGGTTTCAAACCACACTTGTTTTGGCTCTTCAACCTCCATTCCTCACTGTCTAGGAATACCGTTTTCTGTATTCTTTGAGTCTGACGCCAAAAGGTTGGGAATGTCTGCCTTCTTAACATCTCCACTTGGCAACTCTCTCACAGCCACAGGGTCTAAGCATACCTACTCTTTCTTATAGAATAGAGGGTATATTTATTCTCTAGGGCTTCCACAACAGATTACCACAAACTCCATGGTTTAAAATAACAGGAATTTACCCTCTCATAGTTCTAGAGACTAGAGGCTTGAAACCAAGGGTGCTGGCGGGGCCATGCTCATTCTGAAGTCTCCAGGGCAGAAACTGACCCATGCATCTCTCCTAGCTTATGGTGGTTGTAAGTCATCCTTGAAGCTCCTTGGTGGTAGACACATCACTTCAATCTCTGCCTCCATCATCACAGGGCACTCTTCTCCCTTGTATCTCTGTGTCCAAATTTCCCTCTTCTTATAAAGATCCCAGGCATATTGGGTGAGGGCCCACCTGAATCCAGTATGATCCCATCTTAAGTGATTACATCTGCAAAGTCCATATTTCCAAATAAGGTACCGGGAGTTAAGATCTGGAGAAATATTTTCTGGGACACAATTCAACCCATAATAGATAGGAAACATGTCTACATTATGTCAAGTGGATAAGGCAGCCTTTTTCCCTCCAGGGTTAATTCTGAAGGTAGTATAAATCATCCAACTCTACAGGATATGTGCCATCGGTCTGGAAAACCCTAGCTGATCCCAATTTTAACTACTATGAAGAATCTGTCCCTTGAGAGATGTGGGTGATGACTAAATGGCAATGAATGAAGCCTTCGCATATGGTGTCTGGTGAACTTATCTGGACAGATATGCCCCCATTTGGAAAACACCTATCCGTGATGGAGAGAGAAATAAAAATAAAGGGACTCTTATAAAATTATTACCTTGTCATTTAAGTCAACAGCAATAATGCCATGATAGAATCCAGCAGTTATGTCACCTTGTTTTATTACTCTAATTACATCAAGAACAAAATTACTGTCTGGCCGAGATAAGATTAAGAGAAGCGGAGCCCTTCTGAAATTTCCAATAGACAGCATTTGGATTTATGGACAGATTTTTGTGTTTGGACATTAAGTTCAATGACTTTTCTTTAGATCAGAAGAGTTCTGCCACCAGAAAAAAGCCATCTGTTGATCCCTCATCAGCCCAGCCTCGCCCGCACCCTCTCCCCCAGCCGATCTGCCCAGAGGAGCAGGGTGTCATTCTGGGAGGCAGAGGCCATCTGGTTTCCTTCCCACTGCCTCTTCCTCCCCCTCCTGAGAAGGGGAAACTGAGACGTTCGAGATCAAAAGATAATACAATCACAGAGTGTGGTAGGAGGGGCCTCGGGGGTCTTATAGTCTGGCCCCTTCACTTGAACAGTGGTGTAAATAAACCGAGACTCAGAGGATGAGTGAGTGCCCAGAGTACACAGCTAGAAATGCAAACAGAACCTGGATTTCCCGGCCCCTGGGGAAATGCTAAATTCACTGTGGCTTCCCACACATTCAAACCTCTGCCCCTTCTTGGCTCGCCTTGGCGTGAGTTCCACCGCCTCTGCTGCAGAATCTGTGCCTGCCTTGAAAAGCAGAAAACAGCATATGCATAGAGAGATCGGGTCTCCTTCTGCATTCTCTGCTCTCTTTTCCCTCCTACCGGTGGCCTTCTCCACTTCTCTCTCCTTCTCTTCTTATTTTTGCTGAGGTGGGCAGGGGAGGGGGGTGCGTTTGGGCTTCTGCAGCTTTCCCTCTCCCCGGGGTCCTTGTGAAGTTGGAGACAACGGCAGGGCTTCCCGAACCCAGCTGCATTCCTGAATCGCCTACAGAGCCTTGAAAGGCACAGATTCTTGGGTCCCTCTTGGGTCTACTAATAGGAATCACTAGGGGTGAGTTTATATTTTTACTACATTTTCTACAGGAGTCTTATGCGATTAACCCAGTGCCAATAAACAGACCACATCTTGGAGACTGGAGTTTGGAGTGGATAGAAATGAAATTTTCAATTAAAAAAAAAAAAATCCCAGCTCTGTCTCATTTTCCTCACTGTGACCTTGGATAATGTCCTTAATTGCCTGAGGCTAAGTTACTCTAGACGAAAAAAATTTTGTTTTGTTTTTGTTTTTGTTGTTTTGGTAAGGATGCGGCACAAGGCACGCATCGCACCTAATACCTCATGTGTTCAACAAGCGGCAGATGTCGAGATCCAGGACGCTCTAGGTCTCCAGGGAAAGTGCTCCATCCCCCTGTCCTTCCCCTGCTTCAGGACTCCTCCCTCATGGCGGGCGCCTGTCTCAGATCCCTGCCCCTTGCTGTCCCCGCTGTGTGGGCGCCGGGCAGTGAGAGCAGAACTGACATCACCGCGCCTGCTGTCAGTGAACAGCATACATCAGGAGGAAAATGGTGCTTTCTGACCTTGGAGGAGAGTCTTGGTAACTAGGCTGCGAGGGATGTTTGAGCTCCTGTTCTGTTCCGTGAGCTCTGAAGCTACAGCACACAAACAGGATCCTGAACATTGGGACTGGATGCCACTCGGCCTGGCCCTGGGCCAAAGGGAGTCTAGCCAGGGTTTTGTTAACTAAGAAATTCATGCAAATAAAAAAGGAGTTAGCGGAGAAGAGAAATCCTGGGTCCTGGCAGGGGGAGCTCTACAGCAGCCTCTGCATTCTCTCAGCAGCCCCTGCCATCTCCTCTCTGCACTCAGTGTGTAATCTCCAAAGGGACGTCTATTGCTCACGACCCATTCCTTCTTGACTAGTTGTGATTCCCGCCCCCCCCCCGCATACATTAGGGTCACCAATAATCCCCTGGTCACCAATTCAGCTACCTCCAAGAATTGGTCATGAATTGTTTCTCTTCAATATTGTTTGAAAGATGCAAATAAATATTGGAATAAAAAATAATTCCTTCTGGTGGTTAGAGTATGTTTCTTTGAACATGACACTATGCAAAGACTGAGCTATATGTGTGGACAGGGACTTTGGGTTACATTCTGCACTGTCACTCTCCATCAAATCCTCCCATTTCAATTCCCATCCATTCACCCCCCCAGTTTCCAGATCACCTCCCACTTCATGTCTTCCCTGAACAGCCCAATCTGAAGACATTGTTTCTTCTCCAAATTCTTCTGGAAAGTAGCATCCTTACATTTTATTTGTCTTTAAATCATATCTAGTCTCATGACATCGCTTCTACTGACAGGATAAGTTGCAATTTACATCTTTTATTACTACATTTTTACACTGTTCACATCCTATCCTGGCAAGCAAAATTGTGAGTTCCTTGAGAAGAAGAAAGTATCGTATTTGTATACACCTCCATACCAGAGACAGTCTTCCACATAGTCGTTGCTGAGTCACTATTTGGTTGATTTTTTTTTTCTTAGAGTTGGCTTCATTGTACTCCTCCCTAAGGAAGGATTTCTCAGGTGTTTGTTGGTCAACCCTCCTGTGACAGAACCACTTGGAGTACTTATTAGAAATGAAAAATCTGAGCTCCACCCCAGACCTCCTAAACATAAAGTGTGATAACTACTGCTTTAGTGGAACAATCTTGGGGTTTTAGTGCAATGTCTCTGGATTCAAATCCAAACTCTACCACTGACCATCTGTGTGACTTTAGGCCTATTTCTTAATCCCTCTTTGCTTTAGCTTCCTCATCTGAAGGCCTACTTCACAGTATTGTTGTGAGGGTTGGTACTACAATATAGGTAAAGAGTCTAACATTTAACACAGGGCTTGGAATAGTGTAGGGAATCAGTAATGTTTCTCATATATCCACATAATTCATGGACAAATTTCTTTCCATAAATGAGTTTTAAATACTCCCTCCTGGGATCACCAAGGCCTGGGTGGCATCCAAAGATCTTACTGAAACCCTTCACCACAAAGCAATTTTTTTAGAACAGCAAGATGTGTGCTCCTTTTGTTGGCCTCTCTCAGCATCTGCCTTACGGTGTCATGGCCTCTTTAAAAAGAATAAGAGGAGTCAAAACTCCTGACCAACAGGAATCACAAGATAGAAGGAATCTGCACTTCAAAGACTGAACAATTGCAGTCAGAGAGAATGAGAGTACTCAGCTATTAGTATGTCAGCTCTGTTAAAAAAATAAAATAAAATAAAAAGCAGACCAATCTAACACAGAATAGCCTCAGATGCCAATCGATGTCATACAAAGAAACGAGGGAATGAAGAAGAAGGAGGAGAAAGAAGAGGAGGAGGAGGGGGAGGGATGATTCAGATGGGGATAATTACAGACTCATTATCCTGGCTAAGGGTTTCCCCACTGAATTGGTAAGAATGGCATCCCTAATTGACATTGAAGCTACATTGTAAGTACATTTGTACATTCCATGTTGTTTGCTGTACATTTTATGCTTAAGTTAGCTATCAATACATTCCCTCATTCCTTCAGTAGCATAGAGATTTTTCTCAATTAATCTTGTTATAAAGACCTTGGTTAAAATATTTTTTTTCTAAAAAACACTTTATATAAGTCCTTATTATAAGCTCCTCTCATACTCTGTTGGTTTTTTATATGCATATCTGTCTTCTCTGTTTAACTGGGGAAATCCAGAAGGTACAGTTTCATTCAACTTTTTGTCCCCAGAACTCAACACGGACTTTGGTATATTGGAGGTACTCAATACTGTCATTGTGTCAGATTTCCTTGAATTGAAAAAGATGCCCGAAGTGGGTGGAATCAGTTGTCATTTACAGTCGTTGTCCTAGAGCCCAGAATGGACAGATCAGGGGGTGATCTCATTTGTAGTTGGGGATTGAACACTGTCACCCCTTTCAAAAGACCGAAGAGACCAACAAAGTTCGCTAATGACCTAAGTCTCCTGTGCAACTCTATGTGCTCAGGCACTCTGAAAACCTATACTCAGGGTGAAAAAAAAAATCAGATGGCCTTCAGTGACTGTAAGCTTTAGCTTTTTGGCCTCCCCATGTTTTGATATACTGGACACTGTATCTTCATCTTTTTTTTGAAGTTCACAGAGCTGAAATTCTTGTGGATTGCAGAGAAAATCTTTGCCTCTTATGAGTTTTGCAACACCTGGCAAATTATGTAATGTTTCTGAGCCTCAGTTTCCTCATCTGTCAAAAGGGGATTATACTCATACTTATGCATGGAGTCGAGGTGAGAATTAAGCAATATAAAGACTGTGACAATTCTAGCAAAGTGTTCAACGAATTGAAGAAGAAGAGGGCTGGGGAGGACGAGGGGCGTGAAGAGGTGGAGGAAGAAGTGGTGGCTGGGAGGACAGAATGAGCTGGTTATGTATATATCACCCTGTCTGGCTCTGGCACATAGTAGACCCTCAATAAATGGTATTTCCCTTCCACCCACTCTGGGTACTCAGCAAATCACTGCTGAATTGCAGAACAGCAGTCCCTTAATCAATAGCTGAGTTGATGAATATTTAACTTGGAATTAAGCAGTTCTATTTCAGACAGTTTTTTGATTAAGCAAACCAATAGGCTTTTGTTTCCCCCCTTACCTATCCTCTCCTTTGGTTCTTCAGTGATCTTTTGACCTTCCTATGTAAAGCATCCAGGCTCCAGACTGAGAATTTTTAATGTTCTCTCTTCAAGTAAGTCTCCCTGAAAGCTTTCCCTTTTGACATTTCGTTTATGAATTCAATAAGTGACCCTGATTTCTTTCCTTGCTGGGTGATCAGATGAGACTCTGAGCAGACAGCATCGGCCCTCGCCCAGCTTCAGAGGGGCTCCAGGGACACAGATATGGAGAAGAGAAAATATTCAGGAGGAAAGACATGGATATGATGAAGCTCCAGTGAGAGCCAGATGCTGAAAGGAGTAAACAATATATGGGGCTGGGCATAGCCTGTGGAAGAGATGCTCAGGAAATAAGGGAGGCCAGAAGGCTAGAAACTTACAGTCACTAAAGGAAATGTGTCCAGGTGGCCACATTCTACCCATATGCAGCCTAAAAAGAATAGTCTTCCCTCCCTCCCTCCCTGCCTGCCTCTTTTTCTCCCTTCCTTCTTCCCTTCCTCCACCTCCTCCCTCCTTCCTCCACCTCCTCCTTCCTTCCTCTGTGCACTCAATGAAAATGCACTTGCTGTGCCCTGGGCACGGAGATACAGGCCCAGTCCTCACGATGACCTCCTTCCAGCTGCCCCCACATTACAAGCCAAGCTCACCGTCCGCCACTGTCCCCAGCCTGTTTTGTGCCCTGAATGGATGCTGTTCAGCTCAGCTCCATGCCTTTTAAAAAGTCTTTTTATTTTGAAATAATTTCAGACTTACAGAAAAGTTGCAAAAAAGAATAATACAAATAATTGATGTATCCTCTTCACGGGGATTCCCCCCAGCATTAAAGTTTGGACACATTATCCTTATCACCCTCTCTATATCTACCCATACACATAGCATTCCAAAGCATTAGAGAGTAAGCTAAGATATGATGTTCCTTTACTTCTAAATACTTCTGAGTGTATTTCCTAAAAGCAAGGACTTTCTCTTACACTATCGCTGAACAATTATTATCACAATCAGCAAAGTAACACTGATGGCGAACTATTATCTCACTTACAGAACTTATTTAAATTGTTCCAAAATCCCACTGGCATCCTCTGTAACAAATTATTTTAGAAAAAGAAAAATTCTGATCCAGATACAGTCTAGGACCCCACAGCTCAAGGGTCTTCTGGCTTTTTAGTCTCCTTTAATATCAAACAGCATCTCAGCCCTTCTTTGTCTTTCACAACCTTGACATTTTTGAAGAGTACAACTCAGTTATTTTGAGGGTAGTCCCTCAATTCAGATTTGTCAGATGTTTCACAATTAGGTACAAGTTGTGAATTTGGGGGAGAATAACAGAAGGGATGCTGTTGTCCTCCTCGATGCATCATGTCAGGAGGCCCTTGATTTGTACCAAATTTGGTGGTATGAACTTTGATCACTTGGTTAAGGTGGTGTCTCCACTGTAAAGGCACTATTTTCCTTTTGATAATTTGTGGAGAGGTACGCTGAAACCATGCAAATATCCTGTTTCCCATTCATAATTTCACATATTAAATTTAGCATCTGTTGATGATCCTTGCCTGAAAGAAATTATTTTAATGGTTACCAAATTGTAATTATCTAATTTCATCATTCTTTCCTCATTTATTCATTGGAATTATACTATGAGAAAGAGCTTTCTCTTCTCTACTCTGCATTCTTGCACATATGTTGTATGTATGTATTTCAGTGTGTTTGTTTCCTATTGCTTCTGTAACAAATTACTAAAAACTCAGGGTCTTAAACCAATGCAAATTTATTATCTTTAAATTATGGAGATAAAAAATCCAAAATGGATCTTATAGAGTTTAAATCAAGGTGTTGGCAGGGCTGCGTTCCTTCTGAGGAAGAATCTTTTCCTTGCTTTTTTCATCTTGCAGAAGCTGTCCGCAATCCTTGGCTCGTGGCCCCTTTCCGGCCATCACACAACTCCCATCTCTGCTTCTGTCATCATGTCTCCTCCTCTGATTCTGATTCCTCCGCCCACCTCTTTTGCTTATAAGAACCCCTGTGATTACCTTGGGCCTTTCTGGTGTTCTCCCAGTCTCAAAATCTTTCACTTAATTACACCTATTTAAGGTAACCACATACTCACAGGTTTCAGGGATTAGGGCATGGACATTTGGGGAGGCTATTATTCTGTTGACCACGGTCATTTTGGACTTGTGGATTCTTACTTTATGTTACGGGTTACACTCTGTTACAATATTGATTATGCTTCTCAAACTGTCCAACGTTTGGTCAGTGAGAGCTCCTACTCCTATGACCTTTGACCCGAAAAGTCATTCTTTGAATGTAGCATGCTTTCTGGTACATTCTGTAGTTTCCCTGACGCAGCCCTGGAATGAGCCATTTGCTGAGAAACCCTGTTTCTTTTATTGGAGAATAATATTTATGAACTAAGATCTGGACACTTGGTGCACTCATTACTATTGAGTCCTCTCAGTGGACAAAACTAGGAAATATATATGGATGTGTACATATACATACTCAAACATTGTCTATTTATATATTTCTGTATCTATATATGTTTCAAATTAGAATCCATGTGTTCATGCTGTCTCCAATTCCAACCCAATCCTACAAGGTTTATTCTAGTCTTCTCCCTTTCCACATTTGTAATTCTCTTCTCTGACATTGAAAATCCTAGCTCTCACTTCACCAAACAAATGTTGTTCAGATACTACAAATCGACTGGGAGCCTTTCCTGTTGAATTTTGTCTTGTGTGATAGCTCCCTTTTAGCAATTTCTATTTTATCTTAAATTGTTTGCATTTCTCTGTGCCCTCCAATCAGAATGAACATAACATAAGGGGAGAAGGGTGGCCTCTCACCATTCTAGTTTTCCATAGAGCTTTCTGGATAAAGTATATATATCATTATGAAATCAATGAAACCAGCCCTCTGGCTAAAGAAAAGAGGTGACGATGATTAAAGAATGAGAAAGAAAGACGCCAAGGCAATGCCATCACATCTCTTAAAATTCTACCATGTTTGGTTCTTCCCAAAAACAGCATGTTTGATTTATAAATCTATAGTATCCATGCTTCCTTTCTCATCATCACATCACGCACTGAGTGTAGCGAGATGGGTATTATTGCCCCATCTTATAAAGGAGAAGATTGAGGATCAGTAGCTTAAATGACTGGCCCACACAGCCTGCTTAGTAAATGGTCAGGACCAAAATAGGAATTTTCTGTGGAATAATACTATTTTATTTGTAAACATTTTTATTACAAATACACATGCTTATTATAACAAATCAAACAATTTAGAGACACATGAATAGACCCCACTCCCAGCAATGCCACCAATGGTAACAGTGTGGTGTTTATCCTTCCATAGACTTATCTTTCTGAAGGGCATGGAGTCTTGACCCCCATGAACTCAATGATTCTGAAAGTAAAACACCTCTGGCTCATACTTAGAGGAGGGAACTGAAGCAAAAGTCTCAATTCACGACGCCCATCTGATGGTCTGACTCATATGCTTCCCCTCAGGTATGGACTTCCAAATTATGAGTGGGCAGAGAGTGTAGGGTCTCACCTGGGGCCCCCACAGCCTTTGGGAACCTGCAAATGGCTTCTAAGCTACCTCTTGGGGAACATCCCTTTTTTGGACAGTTGAGTAGCACAGCTAACAATTGCTCAGCTCTTAGCTAGCTATCTTTCCTTAAGAATCCCCATTGTGTTCTCTGTCAGATGCCCGCTCTTACAACCAGGACCCTGATGGAGTTCTGGGGATGCCCAGTTCTGGTCCAGGGTAACCCCAGTTGAGTGGCCAGGCTGGGCTCTTCTGTCTCCAGGAAAGGTTAAGGCTCTTATGATCTGTTTCATTCTTTATTTCCTGAATTTGAAAAAAGCACGAATCAAATACCCTATCTGAGGAGACTGTGACATCTGTAATATAATACAGAGCAAAAAGAACTGCTCATGAAAACTTCCCTTCAGAAATTCATACAAAGTCGGGTAATGGGTGCTAAATTCCTGCCCTCAACTCCCCTCAGTGAGTATTTCCCAAGAATCAAGGGATCAACAGAGTTGTGTTCTAGCATGGTCTCGGCTATTGCCCCTAGCTGTGTCTTTGGACAACTTGCTCCTTATTGTTCCACGAAAGTAGTTGCTTTGAGCAGCTGGTGTCCACAGCTCTGCCGGCCCAGGCATGCCAGGATTAAGACTCAGCACTGTTTAGATTTCACACAGCCTCAAGGGAACTCAATGCCAGTCTCTCCCCTAGATGCTTCTGCTGGAGCTCAGGTCCTCGGCTTGGCCCCCAATCTCTTTATTATTAATAGTAAGGCTGCTGTTTGCTAAGGACCAGCCGGGTCTATGACTGCATTTCTTTGCTCATATGAGATCAGATAACCTCTTCTGCCCCTCCAGTTATAATGGGGTAAGAGTCACAAACCCAGGTTCACAGTGGGGCTTTGGGAACAAATTCCCATTCATTGCGGAGGCTTTAGTTTCTTAAGAAAAATCCAGGACGGATTTTCCAGCCAGCCTGACAACCTCCCAGGAGGCACATAGGTTCTAAAATTAATCACATCCTTTTATTTTCCCTTATTCCTATTATACATTGTTACTCACCATGGCAAGATGGCCAAAGGTTTCCCAACCTGGGGTTTCTAGACCTGTAGGGATCCATGAAGGTGGGTGTGGAGGTCTTTGAGCTATTTTCAATATTTCCAAAAGCCTGACAGAAATTGTATATTATCTGAGCTAAGGCTGCATAGGCTAACTAAAATGTCAAGTCACTTACTTGTGGGGGCTGTATCTTATCAGTTCATTATGCAGCCCTGGTTATCAAGTATCAATTGGGAATAGAAATTGGAAGGCATATCTGCCTTTGATGAATAAGAAGGGAGAAACACTCTTAGTTATAAATGCAGATTGCTCATTAAACAAAAAAAAAAAAATTAAGGGGTGGGGTCTGGGTGAGGAAAATAAGGAAAGAGGTCTTTATTAATGTGAAAACTAGAATCCCATGTCTAGCTGCCCATGGTCTTAACCCACAAATTGCCTTTATATTACATTTCAGCCTTGCTTAGAGAGAGGCCAGAAAGAAGTTGGCAACCCAGAGGGTTTCTTTCCCTTGGGATATATGGTTCTCCTCTGGAGGAAAGCCAGAAAACAGCCTAGACAAATGTGTTCCGAATTGAGAAAACTTAGAGGAATTCTAAGGGAGCTATGGAAATCAGAGTTACAGCATGAAGAAATGGTAGGTTCCAGCCCATCTCTCCTGGCATGTGTGTGACTATGTATATGTTGGAGGGGTGGGTTGGGGAGAATCTAGATGTATATGTGCATGTGATTAATGAATGTGAATTGTGGACTATAAGAAGTGAGAACTTGTGGGTGAGAGTGAGTCTATATGTTTGTGTGCTTGGCTGAAAAATGAGTATTTGTGGAGTTGCATGGAGTGTGCCTGTGGAGTTGCATGGAGTGTGTATGTGTGTGTATTTGTGGACGGGGCTTTGGATATGGATTCAGTGGATGTGTGAGAGGGCAGGCAGGGGTATGTGCACATGTGCACACTCAGGTGTGGCTATGCGAGGAGTGAAGCCAAGTCCTAGAGTCTCCTGATAGAAGCAGTCGAGAAAAACTCTCCCTTAGGCATCTGCTGAGTGCAAATACAATAGACAGAGTTTATGATTTCATAGGTTCGAAATAAATGGAGGGTTAAATCTAGTTCACCTGAAACAAAACTGCCTGCAATAAAGAGCCTGGTTTGACAAAGTCTGGGAGGAGAGTGTTGAACTTAGTCTTCTTGCACCAGCTATAAGGGGAGTTTTCTGGGTTATTTTCAAGCACCAGCTCTGCATCCCAATATAAGGGAGCCAGGGGGTGGTGCAGGGAGGAAATGAATTCTGCCCTGGACAGCAGACTGCAGATCGGGCAAACAGAAGTGCAAGAATCTGGGGATACTCTCTATGGATCAAGAGATTGTGGGGGGCCCCTCTTGATAGCAGCTAGTGTGTCCCCTGGAATTTTACAAAATCTGGAAGCTCAGAGAGCTTGTGGTTCCGAGGGTATGTGAGGATGGAAGAGAAGAAGACTGAGGCCTCCTCTCTGTGGTGGAAGGCTAAACCCCCTCGGGCATTTTCCACTGCAGATGGCCCTGCTCCCCCGTGCACCTCCAGCCTGACCCAGGCTTCAGGAGACTCTGGAGACGAGAGCATGGGTTTCCTTGTCCTTGGATCTGGAGGTTCGCAGCTCACTTTCTCTGCTCAGGAAGATCTGAGGTCTTCTGCTGGTAGCTGTTTTGTTTTTGTTTTTTTTTCCCTCCCTGTGAGGTCCATTCCAGCATCTATAGGCTTCCAGTGTATATATACGATTCCTTTTGCCCGTGCCTGTTCCTCCCATCTGTGATTTCTCAGTGCATATTTACAGACTTCTGCAATGGGCTGAAGCCTGAATGTCCATAGCCAGCCCAGAGAGAGGAATGGGACATTAATGTGAGACAGCTGCACCCTTGGATAGGCAGACAAGCCAGGCTCTTCTCGAGGCATGGGTGCCTCGCACACACCTTCACTCCTCCCTGCCCCCACCCTGTTCAGACCCCTCTTCTCCGCTCAGGAGCTCTGCAGCAGACTTGGACCTAGGCTACCCACACACATCCAGACCCTGCTCCCTCTCACCCAGCCACCCCCACATCACCAGCCCAGCGCCGTTTCAAAAGCCCAGATTTCATCATGGTACTCCCTGGCTCAAAATATTTTGTCTGCAACATAAATTAAAATCCTTTACCTGACATTTCAACTCTTGATCTGGCCTTTAAACTCTGATGTTCCGTTGGGGGCGGTTTGCCGTTTTTTTAACTGCATTTATAACATCCTTTTTTTGCACTGTCAAAACGAGTTTTTGCCTGAGGCTCTTGAGGATTGGCTGGGGAAAGAGGAAAGAGGAAATTGCAAAGTAAGGGGATGAACCTGTCCACCTACATTTTTTCTTCTAATATGTAAAGATTTCTGTTTGCTGTTAAATTTTTAATCAATCTTAAATTTACCTTTATGGAGGATTTTTGATTCAAAATGCATAGCCAATTATTTCCAACCTTTTGAATGAAGTGTCCATCCTTTTCCCACTGATTTAGAAATGCTAAATCTTTCATAAAAAAATATCTATGTAGATTTTTAGGGGACTTATTATTTACCTTGGTTTTCCAAGCTGCCATGAGAAATACCATACAATGGGTTGGCTTAAAGAACAAGAATTTACTGTCTCACGATTTTAGAGTCCAAAAAAAGGTGTTGGCAAAGGCCGTGCTCTCTCCCCCAAATCTGCAGCATTCTGGTGCTGGCTTGCCACAATCCTTGGGGTTCCTTGGCTTGCCTCTCTGCCTCCCATTACTTGGTGATCTCTTTCCTTGTCTGCTCTTCCGGTTTCTGCTGACTTGTGGCTTCACCCTGTGATCTTCTCTGACTGTGTCGAATTTCTTCTGCTTCTAAGGGACTCCAGTAAAATGGATGGAGACCCACCCTGATTCAGCTGGAACACACCTTAACTAAAAATAACATCTTCAAAAGGTCCTATTTACATGTGAGTTCATACGCACAGGAAGACAGATTGACATTAAGAACATGTCTTTCGTTGGGGTACATAATTCAACCTACGACAGTCTTTTACTGCACTGGTATGTTTACTATTTAGTACTTGGCACGTTACAGCACACTGGCCGAATCTGGCCCCTCCCCCGTTTTTGTACAGCCCATAATGTAAAAATTGTTTTTACATTTTTTAATTGTTGAAAAACATTTTTAAAAATAATATTTCCAGACACATGAAAACATATTAAATTAAATTTTCAGTGTCCGTATGTAACGTTTTGTTGGAACACAACCTTGCTCGTTTCTTACGTATTATCTGTGGCAGCTTTCATGATGCAAAGTAGAGTTGAGTGGTTGGGACAGACTGTTTGGACCCCAAAGCCAAAAATATTTACTACCTGGTCCTTTATAGAAAAAAGTTTGCTGACCCCTAGTCTATTCCCAAACAAATACAGCCTTTTAAAAATCACTCTAACTTTATAATATGTTTTGACACCTGGGTGGTAGGTGAGGACTTGTATTTTGTGGGGCCTAAAGATTTCACAATTTGGGGATCCTCTTTAAATGAAAGAATACCAAATTACAGTTTAAAAACTTTAAATATGGAAGTGAGTACTGAGAATGAGATAAAACTACAGCAACAAATTACACACTTTAAAAGTTTTCAAATGCTACAAATACCACAAAATTCAGAAAAACTGCAATATATCAGTATTAACTACGTGACACACCTCTCTACATACCTTTTTCCTATATTCTTTGGATTGTGTACTCTTTATCACCTTCCTTACAGGATAAGTTTGCAATATTTTTCTATAGGGAGAATAAAAATGTTATTCAAACTTTTCTCTAGCACAGTTTTGTAAAATTTAGTCCTTCATTATTGACAGTTTTTAAAGTTTCTTTTAGCATCACAACTCATTGTTGGTAATGCCAGGTTTTTAAAGGTTTTTGTCAAATTTGGAAAAGCCTCCAGTGAATTTTCTTTAAGGTTTAAGAGCATTTAAAATTACCTTGTGCCACAATTAATCTGCAAAATTCTTTGAATTGACAACTCCGGATAATCTGTTTCATGTCAATACTGTTGTTGTAGTGGCAGTTTGTAAGTTTAAGTTATTTTTGTTGATTTGAATGTGTTGGATCAAATCAGCAATAAATGTAATATTTTCCAGTGTGTTCGTAGGATTCACTCATCTCCTTTACTTAGATTATCAAACAATCCATAAGATTATGGTAACTTCTATTTAAAACGTATCTCTTTCTCTTAGTGAATTTTGACTTTTGATATAATTTGGAAATTTTTTGTTACAATTTTCTCCCCATGTCTGCATAATTCCTATTGATTTTATAAATCACCTTTATTGCTTTTGTTTCCTATTTTGTTTTTATCTGGCCTCTTTCTCTGTTCTTTAATACATAAATTTAAAGATGACAGAAGAAGTTACCCTTAATATCCTCCCAAACCAATCATCCATAATTCCTCAATAAAGTTCAATTTTTAAGGCTCAAAGAAAAACCCAAAAGCAAAGGAAATGCAAATGTTTATTTGTAAAGTTGATAATGCTTAAACACACCGTTTTAACTGCAATTTGCAGAATCCTGATACTATCATTGGAACTGTATTGCTTGCTTCAACAGTGCATTTTTGAGTTCTGGCTAAGGGGAAGTTGAATTTGGGAAACACTCATGGGGTTCACAGTCACTTCCATGTGTGGTTCAGTCATTGATAACCGCTGATACAGCAATGGCCCCAAGCAATGGCGACTGCTCCATCACCCCGGCCATGACCCTCTCCTGTTGCCATTCCAGCACTGCTGGACAAGAGTTAAAGTGCGACAGAAGGGGAGACAGAGCAGAAATATATAAGTGATTAGGAAGTCTTATTTTGGCAAATTCTACCAAAACATATGACCCTATCAGCAGACTACCTGGCCCCTCTCAAAGCTTTGGGAGGGTTGTTGAGTTTCAAGTGAGGGGTCTTGAGGTTCAGGCTTCGTTATGCATCATGGTAAATCCACCTTTGAGATTGTGCATTTTCAAAGTTAACTTGGCTGTGTTTACACGTTTTTTCTGTATATCTAGTAGTCTTCTTTTCAGCTTCCACAAGAAATTCTGTTAAGTCTTTATGGGGTTACATTGAAATTATAGATAAATTTGGGTATTATTCTCATCCTTCCAGTGCTACATCTTTTCAAGAACAAGTTATATCTGTCCACTCCTTCAGGCCTTTTTAATGTCCTTCAGTAAAGACTTGCATTTCTCACTCTGTAAGTTTTACATGCATTTGTTTTCCAAACTACTTATTTTTGCTTATTGACATTGGATCACATTGTTAAATGCTTTTTATTAGTTTTAATAGTTGGCAGTGTATTATTTTAGATAATTTAGGTAAGAAATTGTATTATCTGCAGTAAAAAGGGTATCTTTCTCTCTGCTTTTCCAATATTTGTATCCTTTTTATTTTTCTTGTCTTATTGCATTACGTAGTACCCAAGTACAGCACTGATGTTTCTAATACATCTCTTTATCCTAGAAAGGGAGTCATTCTCTCATCTTGGTTTCTCAAGAGACTTCTTTTGTTTATTGGGTTGTTTGTGTGGGATGGATGTTCATTTATAACAAAATATTTTTCACATGAATTGGGATCTCCAAACATTTTTCCCCTTTGCCAATTAGTGTAGTGATTTACATGAATATATTTTTCTAATATTTGTCTTTTCATTCCTTCCTTAGTAAAGGAATTCTAATACATGGTTGGAACAAATTTAATAATACATTATTTAATATGTTTGCATCTATTTTTATAAATGAGACTGAACTACTGTTTTCTTTCCATGTGCTATTCCCATCAAGTTTTGGTATTGGAGTAAAGATAACCTCTTAAGTGAGCTATGTGGCTTTCCATATTTTTCTATTCTCTAGAACATTTTACATAACATGGAGGTTTCCTTTCCTTTAAATGTTTTCTAGAACTCATCTGCAAAACTGTCCCTCCCTAGCATCATTCTTAGGGGCAACTCTCTGACTAACTTTAAAATTTCTTCTATATTTACAAGGCTACTTGAGTTCTCCATTTCATAAGCCAATTGCATAATTCATATTTTTCTGGAAAAACATTAATCTATATTTTAAACACAATTATAACTCACTTGTAATTTCCAAGTCAGCTGTAGTTTTGTCCCTTTTTAAATTTGTTTATTTATATTATATTTTTAAGTAGACATGCCAAACATTTGTCTATTTTATTGGTCTTTTTAAGACTCAGTTTTTGGTTTTATTGACCAACTCTACCTTTTTGTGTTTGTCTTTTCTCTTTTATTACTTTATCCCTCCACTTTGGGGGAAGGGTCTACCTTGATTTTCTTTTCCAAGTTTCTTGAATGGAAAACTTCATTTAATAACATTTGATCCTTCTTGTTTACTAACAAATACACTTAGCTACAGATTTTCCTCTGACAGTATTTGGTTATATCTCACAGGTTTTCTACATAATACCCCTGTTGTTGTTCAATTCTAGCCTTGGCAAAGCAAAAATCCATTTTTAAACATAAAACAAATCATGCTACTCATAAAAGAAGACTCATACTTTTAACTACATCAATATGAAAATAGCAAAACATTCTACAGTTTATAGTTAAAAGAAAAAACAGAGTAGGAAAATATTTCCTTCATAAGAAAATTTAATATCCAGAATATATAAATAATTCCTACAAATCAATAACAAACAATTCAATAAAATACTGTGCAACAGACATGAACAGGGTTTCACAGCAGAGGAACTAAAACAAGTGGCCAGAAATTGTAAGAAAAAAATGCTGAATTTAATCAGTTACATGAAAATGAAAACAACAGTGTGAAGCTTTTTCTTACCCAATAGATTGGCAAAGAAAAATAAAATAAAATAAACTTTTATAACATCGAGTGTTGGTGAGAGTGTGTGGGAATGCTTACTGATACTCTGACATAACTCCTGGCAGGAATATTATACATTGACACACTCCATTGGATAGAGCCATTTGGTTAAACATATTAAAATTTAAAATGTGTATACCCTAGAGACATTCTCACACATATTACAAGGAGGTAAGTGCGTAGATATTAATTTAAGAAATGAATGCAATAGCAAAATATGTAAACAACTTAAGACCTAAATGATTTCAGGAAGTACATGGATAAACTATGGTACATCCTTACTATGGAATACATCTAACAATGTAAAAGAATGAGATATAGATATAAATATTCTTAGAGAAACCTCCAAAAATTAAGTGAAAAAAAGGTAAGATATATAGGCATGTTTCATTTATGTTAAATAAATGTATTATATACATACATTGTTTCATATGCATATATATCATATAAATTTATTGCTATAAATGCCCAAAAGCTATAAATTATATATGTGTGTGTGTATATGTATATTGTCTGTGTGGTGTGTGTGTGTATGCATGCGTGTCAGAGAAGGTTTAGAAGGACAGTGGTTGCTTCTGGAGAGGGTTTTGGAATTGCATTGTCCAAAGAGAAAATTAGCTTTATCTGTAATGTTTGATTTTTTATGATAATGTACTCATGTGTGGGAGGCATGAAGTATTCAGGGTTGGTCAAATGTTTTGTTCCAAACAAAAGTCCTGAAACATGAAGAGGGAGCCTACTCAGTAAATTTAAGTATTACTGAGGTTTCCCTCCAACTTACCTGCAAAGACCTTTCACCAGTTCAATGACAAATCATTATCACCTTTCAGTATGGTTATTTGCTACAAAATAATTATAAATGAAGAGAAACAATTTCTATTTCTGGTATGGTTTTGTAGCTCCTAGGAAACCCACCCCTCTTGCAGATAACAACTCTTAAAGTTGGATAAAACTTGAAAACAGAAACAAAAGAAAACAAAAAAAAAAGCAATGATGAGGAAGTTGCTGCAGTGTGAACAAAAGAAAGCTGACAGGGGAGTAGAAAATTGGAAGAAGGCAACAGCATAGGATGAGTTTCTTGTTTTAACAGCTTTTAGCTGAAGGACAGGCTAAAGTCAACACCCTGTGGGGTGGGTAAAACTCTGGTAGAAAATCTGCAGTCTTTCTGACCTCAAGAACCAGAGGATAGAGTTTAGATCAATCATAGCCAAAAGAAAGTAGGGAGGATGTTGTGGAAATAGAGGGGTGGAAGAGGGTCCCAGAAAACAGAGAACCAGAGAGGGAGATTCTCAATGTCTGTGTATAAAGGAAATTCAACAGCTATTCACAATAAAACCTCTCAGCAATCCAGAACTGGAAGTGAATTTCTTCACTCTGATAAAGGGCATTTACCAAAACCAATAGCAACATCCTATTTAATGATTAAATAGTAACTGCTCCCACCCTAGAGCTAATATCAGAACATAGGGTTCACTGTAATTCCATGGATTTTCTTTTCAACATTATACTGTATATCTTAGCCATTGTACTAAAGTAAGAAAAACAAATAGAAAACATTAAAATCAAAAAGTAATAAGTAAAAGTGCCTGTATTTGTAGATGATATGATTTTTTACATCAAAATCAGAAATCTACAAATCAACAAGTAAAACTGCTAATTGCATTTAGCAAGAACTCAGAATAAAAGGCAATGTACAAAGAGCAACTGAATTTTTATGTACTAGCTGCAAACAACTGGAAAATGAAATGTTAAAATCTATTATAACTACATACTGCAAGCCATGCACATTACAAAGTAAAAAAAAAAAAAAAAAAAAAAAAAGCCTGAAAAAAATTAAAGAAGACAAGTAAATGAAGAGATATAGCAAGCTCAGGTATTGGAAAACTCACTATTTTTAAGGGTCTGCTCTCCCAAATTGATCTACAGATATAATATAATCCCAGTCAAAGCATCAGCAGGGATTTTTGTTGAAATTGATAACCTTACTCTAAAATTTAAATGGAACTGCAAAAATCTGAGGGCCCAAAGCAATCTTTTAAAAAATTGAAATATGTAAATTACCTGATTTTAAGACTTATGATAAAGCTTCAATAATCAAGACAGTGTGGAATTTGTGAGGGATACACATACAGGCCAATGGATCAGAACAGAGCGTCCAGAAGTAGATCCAGACATATATGGTCAATTGGTTTCTGAGACATGTGGAGTAAGGATAGTTTTTTCAACAATTGGTTCTGCAAAATTTGAATATTTATATACAGAAAAAAATGAACCTCAAATCATACCTAGTAAATTGACAAAAATATCAATGGAACAGAAAAGAGAGTCCAGAAATAGATCCACATTTTATAGTCATTTGATTTTTGACAAAAATGCCAATGGGTAAAGAAGACTTTTGAACAAATACTACTGGAATAACTGGACATCCATATGGAAAAACAATGGACCTTGACCCCTGCCTCCCAGCACGTGCAAAAATTAGTTCAAGATTCATCATAGATTCAAATGTAAAAAGAAAACCATAAAGCTTTCAACAAAAGACTACCTTTGCAATTTGGGGGTAGGCAGGAGTTTCTTAGATAGTTCACAGAAAAAAATTGCCATAAAAGAAAAAATAATAAATTAGATTCCATCAATTTTTTTTAGAAAGCCAACTACTGCTTATTAAAAGGCACCATTAAGAAAATGCTCACACAACCTACAGATTGTCACAAAATATTCCTAAATCATATGTCTGCAAAGAATGGTATCCCAAATACAAAGAACCTCTACAACCAATAATAAAAATACAAGTGACCATTAAAAATGGACAAAATATTTAAATAGACACTTTACAAAGTAAGACATATGTATAGCTGAAGAGCAAATGAAAAAGTGTTTTGCATCACATCATTTAGGCATCAGAGAAATGTAAATTGAAACACACAATGAGATACCTCCACACAGTTGCTGGAATAGTTACAATTAAAACAATTGACAACACCAAACAATGGCAAGATGGCTGAACAACTGGAGCACTCATACAATGTTAGTGGGAATATAAAATTGTACAGCCACTTTGAAAAAAGGTTGGTCCATTTCTGATAAACATACCTACCCCATGATACAGTTAGGTTTTATTTTTTTTAAGATGAGTTCTAGAAGTAGCATGGCCATTTTCCCCTTTATTAGAGAAATTGTGGGTTTATAGAGCAATCATGCATAAAATACAGAATTCCCATATACCACCCCACCACCACCACCTTGCACTGGTGTGGAACATTGTTACAATTGATGATACTGCATTTGAATAATTCTACTGTTAATTAAAGTCCATGGTTTAACTTAGGGTCCATTGTTTGTAGTTTCATGAATTTTAACTTAGGGTTCACTGTAATTCCATGGATTTTTTTTCATAGCATAGGTCCAGGGATTCTTTTTTTACTTTTTATTCTGTCACCATATATACAGTCTAACATTCCCCCCTTTTAATCATCTTCAGATATATATTTCAGTGCTGTTAATTGGATTCACAATGTTGTGCTACCATCACCACCATCCATTGCCAAAACTTTTCCACTATTCCAAATAGGGATATATACTTTTTAAGCCTTATCTTCCCATTCCCTATCCTCACCCTGTCCCCTGGTAACCTATATTCTAGATTCCGACTCTATGAGTTTGCTTATACTAATTATTTCAGATCAGTGAGATCATACAATATTTGGCCTTTTGTGTCTGCTTATTTCACTCAACATGATGTCTTCAAGGTTCATGCATGTTGTTGCATGTATCAGGACTTCATCATTTTTGATGGCTAAATAATGTTTTGTTGTATGTATATAGCACATTTTATTTATCCATTCATTGGTCAATGGACACTTTGGTGTGTGAATAATGCTGCTATGAACATCAGTTTGTAAATATCTGTTCAAGCACCCCCATTTATTCTTTTGGGTATATACCTAGTAGTGGGATTGTCAGGTTATATGGTAGCTCTATACTTAGCTTTCTGAGGAACCATTGAACTATCTTCCACAGCAGCTGCACCATCTTTTCATGTGCTTTCTGGCCATTTGTTCATCTATTTTGGTGAGATGTCTGTTCAAGTCTTTTGCCCATTTTTTAATTGGGTTGTTTGTCTTTTTGTTGTTAAGTTCAAGAATTTCTTTATACATACTGGATATCAATTCTTTATTGGATATGTGGTTTCCAAATGTTTCCTCTCATTGTGCAAGTTGTCTTTTTACTTTCATGATAAAGTCTTTTGAAAAATAAAGGTTTTTTATTTTGATGAGATTACACTTATCTATTTTTCTATTTTTGCTTGTGCTTTGGGTATAAAGTCCAAGAAACCATTGTTTAACACAAGGTCCTTACGTTTTCCTCTAGGAGTCTGATAATTCTAGCTCTTATATTTAGATCTTTGGTCCATTTTGCCATTTTAATTTGATTTTTGCATATGTTGTGAGGTGGGGGGGGGGTCCTCTTTTTTTTTTTTGCAAATGGAAAGCCAATTTTCCCAGCACCATTTATTGTCTGTCATAACTTTTTTTACTTAAAGTCTATTTTATCCAATGTTAGAATAGCTAACACAGCTCTCTTTTGGTTCTTCCTTGCATGGTATAATTTTTTCCATCCTCTCATTATCAACTTGCTTATATCTTTGACTTTAAGATTACTCTCTTGCAGACCGCATATAATAGGGCATGCCATTATATCTGTTCTGCCAATCTCTGCCTTTTGACTGGAGAGTTTAATCCATTTACATTTAAAGTCACTACTGATAATACAGGTTTTACTTCTGCCATTAGCCTTTCTTAGTCTTATACTTTTTTGTCTCTCACTTCTGTTAAAGCCTACTTTTATATTTATTTGCTTTCTTGTGTTATACCATATTGAATGCCTTCTCATTTCTATCTGGATATATTTTTCATCTGTTTTCCTTGTGGTTACCATAGGGTTAAAATTTAGCCTCCTAAATAAATAACAATTATATTTGGTTCGATAGCTTAACTTCAATAGCACACTTATGTAATTTTCCTTTGTCTCCCACCATTTTTTGTACTTGTTACCACTTATATCTTTGTACATTTTATGCCCAAAAACTTAGATTTATCATTGCTTTTTGTGAATTTTCACTTTGGCACCTGTAGGAAGTAAGAAGTGGCATTACATACCAAACAATACAATACAGTAATATTGGCATTTATAATTACCCAAATGGTTATCTTTACCACAGGTCTTTATTTCTTTATGCTGCTTTGAAACCACTATCTAGTGTCCTCTCATTTCAGGGTGAAGAACTCCCTTTACCCTTTCTTGTAGGGCAGGTCTAGTGGTGATGAACTCCTTCATCTTTTGTTTATCCGAGATTGTCTTACTCTCTCCCTCATTTTTGAAAGAGAGTCTTACCAGATATAAAATTGTTGGCTGGCAGTTGTTTCCCTTCAGCACTTTAAGTATTTCAACCCATTGCCTTCTTGCCTTCTTGGTTTCTGAGGAGAAAAAAATGGCACTTAATATTATTGGGATTCCCTTGTATGTAGCACATTGCTTTTCTCTTGAAGTTTTCAGAACTTTCATCCTTTGCATTTGATAATGTGATCAATATATGATGGGATGTGTTTTTCTTCATGGTTATCTTGTTTGGTGTTCTCTGAGCTTCTTGGATGTGCCTATTCATGTCTTTCACTAAATTTGGGAAGTTTTCTGTCATTATTTCTTTGAGTATTCCTTCTGTCCTCTCTCTCTTTCTTCTCCTTCCAGGACCCCATAATGCATATATTGGTGCATTTGATGGTATCCCATAGCTGTCTTCGACTATTTTCACTTTTAACATTTCTTTTTTCTTTCTGCTACTCAGCCTGACTCATTTCAAGTGTCTTGTCTTCAAATTAACTGATTCTTCTGCCAGCTCCATTCTGCTCTTGAAACTCTTCTGGGCATTTTTCAATTCAATTATTGTTGTCTTCAACTCCAGTAGTTCTGTTTGGTTCCTCTTCAAAATTTCTATCTTTTATAAGCTTCTCATATTGCTCACTCATTGTTTTCCCGATATGCTTTAGTTTTCCTTCATCTCCCTGAGCATTTTTAAGATCATTGTTTTAAAGGCTTTGTTCAATGTCCACATTCCTGTCTTCTTCATTGGTGTTTTCTGCATTTTTATCCTCTTTTTTTGGATGGGTTATCATATCTGTTTCTTTGTCTTGTACTCTTTTGTTGCACAATGTACATTTTAATATTTTGAAATGTTAACCCTGAGATTTACTCTCTGGAATGTCTGTTTCCTGGTTTTGTAACCAGCTGGTGATAAGACAGACATTTTCTTGAGCTTCAGTCCTCCTGTCAGGAAGGTCTGCCCAAGGTGAATGCACTGTGCTGGGTTTTCCCTGTCTTATTTGGTCTCCATCTTGTCCTGGGCTTTTGCTTGTTGGTTGTTTTGGAGTTCCCTGTTTACAGGAGTTTGGTTGTCCCCTCTGATTCCCAGAGGACAGACCTCCCTCTCCTGGGTATGTGAAGCCAGCAGACCTTTGCCCAGACTCTCTTCCTCTGTAGCTTTTTACACTCCTTTTTTGTCTCCTGGTGCTTTTGGCCAGAGGGCAAATTCTGTGAAGAAGGCCACCCCAGCGAGGACTTTCTCAGTTCTGTCTTTCCCCGCCAGAACAGGGCCAGGGACCACAAAATGGGTACAGACTGGCTCCAAAGTGCTTTGTGGAGGGGGGCCAGGAAGGGCACCAAAAACTTCTCCAATGTCTCTCCAAAGCTGCGCTTTCCTTGCCTGCCCAGTGAATACATCCCTTCAGCTAACTTTCCCCCTGCAGTCCTGAGGAAGCGCTGCATCTTTAAATCTCCACTGCTTCTGCCCTGTCTGGGGAGGGTTGAAACAATGGCTGCCATCGCCTTTGGTCAAGACAGGGTTGCCAATAGCTGCCCTCAGAGCCAGGACCCAGTGATCCAAATTGTTAATCAAAAGCCATGATCAGTGATTGGCCATGAACACCCTGTTCTTGGGGAAGAGGACTTTTCTGTCCTTTGCTGTCACCAGCAGCTAACCAGGGACTGGACCCCACGGGAGCCCGTTGTGAGAGTGGGGGATGAGCACTGGCAGCCGCCATGCAGAGAGGGCAATGTACAATTCTTTACCAGAATTTTTCAGCCTCTTCCTCCTGTTCTTCCCTGAATAGTGTACAGTGTTCTTCTGGCCTCTGGAGTTTCAAAATAGCCGTTTCAGACAGTTCTGGCTGTTCAATAGTTGTTTTAGTGGAAGGACTCAGTCCCAGAGCTCTTATTCCACCACCTTTCCCAGTACTCTCCTCCTCTATTAGGCTTTTAAGCAAGTGTTATGAAAATATGTGTACACAAAACACTTGTACAATAATATTCATAGCAGCTTTATTCATAATAACCCCAAACTGGAAGCAACCCAGGTGTCTATCAATAGGGGAAATTAATAAACACATGGGGGTAGATCTCACAATAGGATAATGCTCAGCAATTCAATGGAATGGATTACTGATATCCACAACGTCATGCAATAACCTCAGAACCATTATTCTAAGTGACATGTCTTACTCCAAAGAGTACAGACTGTGAGATTCTATTCATATGAAGTCCAAGAACTGGCAAAATCAATCTATGGTGGAAAATAATCAAAACAGTGTTTGCCTCTGGAGGGTAGAGGCAATGACTGACTGACAAGGGAACTTTCTGGGGTAATGGCTAAGTTCTGTATCTTATAGGAGTTTGGGCTGCACAGGGGTATATATGTGCCAAAAACTCAGCAAATGTAGCCTCAATATTTGTGCATTTCATTACATGTACATGTTACTTCAAATGAAAATACACTGAAAAGAAATATTGAACTATAGTTGGTGATGTCAATGCTCAAATACTTAGGGGAGTGTAAACTGATGTTGCAAATTACTTTGAAATGTACCAAAACAGATGAATTAATGGATCAATAGAGGGATAGATTTGTGGGTAGATATCTGATCACGTAAAATTAGTAAAAGTGTTAATGATAGAAACTGAATAACAGGTATGTGTGTGTTCACTGTATAATTCTTTCAACATTGCTGTATGTTTGAAATTTTTCATAATAAAATGTTGGAAATACAATGAAGAGGAGACTCCCAACTTCTTGAGTTTCCTAAATTTGAATCTTGTAGGAGCCCCATAGGCACCAACCCAGCCAGGACTGTGATAGTGGGACTCAGTGGGCTCTCATAGCTGCTAGAAATTCAGACGTAAGGGATCTCTTCTTTTTCACAACCCTTTTCCTTTGTAAAATGAGTTAGAATAGAATAGTTTCCTCTAATGTTTAAACATTCATTTATGTCTTCAAATTCATAAGAGGGATAGCAGAGAATAGCTGAGAAACAAACATATTTGGAATTTGACAAACGCCTGCCTGTCGACTTCACAGGAGAAGATGAGCCTGAGATATTAGGTGCTTTGACAGAACTAGTCAATTATGGTTTTCAGAAATAATAACCTGTAGTTGTTAAAAAAAACTATCAAATATACATGGAAAGCCGGAGTTTACCTCCAATCCATCCATTAATGCTCCCAGGCTGAACAATCCGCTTCTGGGGATAAAAGTCTTTGTAAAAGGATTCTGTGCAGTATGGGATCTGCAGACGCTGACGCAGGGCTGGAGGTAGAAATCTGAGGGAGGAGAGAAACACCACAGTGGGAGGGGAGTTGAAATCCAAGGTGATTTAGGTCACTGCAAAGTTGACTTCAAAGGCTCTCTATCAGTCTTTTGTTGATACTGGTTTGGACTCCATATGTTGCAGATTTTCCTGTTCAGTCCCAGTGTCGGGAGTTTGCTCACTGGATAAAGGCAGCACAATAAATGTGTAACTAAACATGTGTTCCTCTAGATGTTTTTGGTAAATGTCTTTCATATTAAGAAATTAACACATCAGAAAAATTTTATAAGCTGTCTTCACACAATTTTTTAATTCAAGAACAATCATTGGATGTAGCAATAATAGCGTAAGAACAATCATTGGATGTAGCAATAATAGTGTTAGGAACCTCTATTTACGGAGTGCCTACTATGTGTAACATGATTCACCAGATTCTATGCCCCCACTACCTCCAATCCTCAAAGTGTGCCAAGAATGTCCATTTCACACACTTGGAAACTACAGCTGGGACTGGATTAGTGCCAGCATCACACAGCTGGTAAGCAGTGAGGTCAAGATTTGAACTATATCTATCTCCATGTTCCTTCCATATCATCCTCTTCTTGTATTCTGCGGCTAGTCTGCTTCCACAGGGTTTCTCTGTCCACCAACTGAAGAAGGGACTCAGATCATCTCATAATTGAAAGCAGCAGCACCAGCTAAGTAACTCACTGTTGTATGTTGAAGACCATCTAAGGCTCCAAAAAAGCCAGACTAAGTCCGAGGAAGCCAGCGCAAGAGCCAGGACCTCGGTGGGCTGTGGGGCAGAATGAGCCCTCCTAAACCCTAGAAAACTCAAAATGCATTTTTCCCTTGATGGCTGGGGAGAGTACTGGAATAGAAGCTTCCTGTGTGTTATGGGCATTATTCCAGGAGGCTAGAACCAGTGAAGTGAAGCCCTCCAGAGCGCTTCCTCCTGCCGAGATGCAGGTCAAGTTCATGGCCATCTGCCAGATCTGGATTCAACTTCCCAGACTGTCCATCATTTGCTCCAGGAATTTCCCATATCAGGTTATCTAACTTAACCTGACTTAACCAACAAAATTTTCTCTAAGTTCCCTTCCGTCATTAATTAATCTCTCTGAGATCAGGAGTTTTCAGTTTCACTTTGATATAATGGTCTTTAGAAATCAATTGCTCTCAATTATTTTAGTAAATTGTTAGAAACATACACTCTTAAAACAAGCTCCGTCTAACGTAGCGTGAGGGACGAGGAGGGGTCGGGCCGTGAAACACATCCAGGGAATGAATCCAGTTCTAAATTTGGTTCTCTTTGGGCACCTGCTCTGTGCCAGGTGTCGTGTGTGGCACTTCACTTCTATTATCTTCCTTATTCTGTATAATGCTCTAAAGGTAAATATTATTAGCCACATTTCATGGCAAGGTAATTGGAAAGAAGAGAATTTAACTTGCCTGGTTAACATGTGGAAGAATCCAGGTCCAAGCCAAGGTTTTACTTCAAGCCCAACACCATAAAGCTCTGCTCTTAGCTCCTCAAACCCTGGACATTTGAAACTCTTATCTAAAGGGTTTAATTTGTATGCCTTATCTAAGGTAAGTGATCATAAAAGAACAATCCACCACGGCAGGTGGTTGGGGGCAATTTTACCTCCCAGGAGGTATTTGGCAATGTGTGGAGACAGTTTTGGTTGTCACTCCTGGGGATCCCCACCTGGATCCTAGTAGGTAGCGGCCAGGGATGCTGCTAAACATCCTACAGTTCACAGAAAAAAGAATAATCTGACCTAAAATGCAAATTGTGCCAAGGTTGAGAAATAGAGAGGTGAGAGATGAGGGTGGGGAAGGGCTGGGGAGGAAAGCATCTGAATTAATATGTCCAAAATTTTACTAGAGCATGATAAAAGAGATTTTCTTTCCTTTTGATGCTGGGTCTTATGCAGATCCAGAAGAATTAAGAAAAATCAAAGTTTGAAGACAATCATGCATTCTTAGCATTACAAAGCATAACAAACACATACCATTTATTTGATGGTAAGGTCCTTCAACACACATTCTGTCTGGGAAAGGGAAGGGATGCAAGATTTCAATGAAACCTAATATGGTACACTCAACTTGCAGGCTCTGAAGCCTGAGGGTGGATAATGAGGGGAGAAGGCCGTAGCAAAGATGTACTGCCAGAAATCTGCAAAGCCCTGCACAGGCCAAGCCTGCTCCATCGACTCAGTAATATATCCCCCACAGGCATGTGCTACAGATTTGAAATATTTGTAGTTGATGCCATGATCAATAAAATATAAATTCATTTAGAAATACTACTGAATGCATGGGTGCTTTCTCATGATTTGTCTTTTTAGTCAGTGTAATAAAAAATTAAATAACTATTATGGTGGCTGGAGGAGGGGTGATTGAGACTAACTGGAAAGCATTTGGAAGAGGTATAAAAACTGAGGCAGAGCCTGAGATGTCACTGGACCCAATATGGAAACATCACAAGCCCTGGATAGATTGACAACTGTGTCAACCCTGCGAGAGAAAGTGCAGAGTTGGTTTTAGTTGGTGGAGCAATTTTTCTGGTTAATGCTGTTATCAGATTAGACGCTGACATGATAATCAGTTCTGGGGATCCTAAATGACTGGTCTTCCAGAATCCCAGAGGGACTCTGGGTCCAGTCTATGGAGTAGAATAAAGGGCAGGCCTGTATCCCTGCAAACCCTGGGATCAGCCCGGGACCCCAGGCTTACAAAGGCAGCATCTTTCCCCTATAGAGAAAAGGCCCTTTTATTCACTTTCTGGCAGGAGCTTCATTTCCTGGGAACAAATGTCCCCACCACACCTCCCAATATATGAAGGTGAGAATGTAATTTAGAGATAAAAGGAAGAGAAGGGAACTAGATTTGGAAATAACCCTCTCACACAAATTTCTGAGTAAACCAATCTACTGGGTGCATAAAACACCTGAAACGTCATAACACCACTTGGGAAATATTCCTTTTTAAAAACCCTGATTATTGCCTGCCATTCATGAAACTCACCACTGGTCGAGTGTGCTCTGCCTCCCAGAAGCTCCTCAAAGTGGGCATCTGCTCGGGGCCCGCATGTGTTCACACGTTGGCCTCCCCCAGCGCCTGGGGGGTAGCGTAGGATGGTGAACAGCACGGGCTCTGCCATCAGCTAGACCAGGATCAAATCCCAACTCCAAATCCACCCAGGCGTGTGACCACAAAGTACCCTAAGCCTCCGTTTTTCTCCTGTGTCAAATGGGGCCAAATAGATCTACTTGTAGGGTTTGTCTGAGGTTGAAAGGGGACAGTGTGGGTTTAATCCAAGTGTCCTCAAGTCTGATAGCATTCAGGAGACACCCTTTCCATTCATACCCAGAAGAGCATAATAGGGCACAGCCAACCCCCAGGGAGGGAGTCACCTGGACTCACCTGGACTGAAGATTCTGAAGAGTCCCAGAGCCAAGGGTGCTCAGGTTTTGCTGGCACTGCTTGCATTGTATTTACGTACCTTTCTGTGTTCTTCTGCTGGAGGAATTTTCAGTCATCCCACCATGGGATGCCTGTAGCCCCTCTCCTCTCATTGCCCTGAACATCTCCATCTCCTTCATTCCCAAAGCCCAGCAGACCCAAGGTTGCAAGTGGATAGCAGGCTCACCAAGGTCTTAGAGCAAGCTCCTCAGCCTCAGAGCTACTGATGTTTGCAACTGGATCATTCTCTGTCATAGGGAACTGTCCTGTGCAATGTGGGATATTTAGCAATGTCCATGGCTTCTACCTGCTAGATGCCAGTGGCACCTCCCCCAAATTGTGACAGCCCAAAATGTCTCCAGACTGCCAAATATCCTATCAGGGAAAATTACCCCTCTGCTGAGAACCTTGCTTTGAAGGTAAAAGAGAAGGGATTAGACCATGGCATAAAGGGTAATGCAAGTAAACACTTAACGGTAGACATGGTAAGTCCTTCTTTCTCCTGGGCCCCTGATGCTTTACTGAGTTCTTCTCCTTCTCTCTACTTTTGCAGAACCCACCCCTCTGCATTTCCCACTTCTTGGGCCTGTTGCTTTACTCAGTAGGACCATTTCATTCTTTCTTAATCTTAGCCCACTCTTGCTTAGACAAACCACTAGTCCATGACCATCAAAGTGTTTTCCTAAAACAACAAGGAGGGTCTTTTACTCCTTAAAAGAATTACTTCACAGACTTGAGCAGAAGGCTCAGGCTGCCTCCACTTTTTAAAATAGCACTCTCCACACCCACTCTCCCCACCCCCCAAGCTACAAAGGCAAACTGCCTGACACAGGACCTGGCACAGAGCAGACCCTTTATGGACGACGGCTCTTAATTTTATGACTATTGTCAACGGCCCCAAAGCTGTGTGTAGGCTTTCTCAGTCATCCTACTAGATACCTTAGAAGAGGAACTTAATCAGCTCTTGACTCTGGAATTGGTCCATGGCAGTTAATTAAAAGCAGGACTTTTCCTTCCAGCTCTGTATCATTGAGAAACACAGGGAAGCAGTGTTTCCAGGAATGAAAATGCCTTCTGCTTAAGACAGGAAGTCACATACTCAATAACTTCTATTGAGCATCTAGGGAGTGGGGGGTGTGTGTGTGTGTCTGTGTGTGTCTGTGTGTGTGTGTAAAGGAGGAACTGGGGGCACAGTGCCATGATTTGGAGTACATGGAGGTAAGATCAAAGAAGGGCATCCAGGCTATTGAGCAAGGAGGGGGTTTAACACCCACTGCACCTCCAAAGGCCCATTTCCCTCTCTTGCCAAAGCCCAGCAGAGTCAGCCAAGTGCAGGCTGCCGATGCTACCGCTGCGTTTTAAGGCCTCACTGCCCTTGCCTTATTGTTTCCAGCTTCATGGGCTTAAGTGTCTCCTTTTGCCAATAACATTTCCCCTGATGCTTATGTCCTTTTCCATCTGACTTCTATTGATTGCCTCCTCCCAGGCCACAAGTTCAAAAAGCTGCAGTAGCCTCAGAATTGTCCTCTCTGCACATGGCCTGGGTGGATGAAGCTTCAGCCCCAGAGCAGACAGAGGGGTCCATGCGGAGGGCTTTGGAGCCACGTCCTGCCTAGAACGCCAGAGCTGGGAACGGCGGATCCTTGCTGTTCGTTTTACAGGTGAGAGATAAAGGCACAGGAGGCATTAAGGATTTTACCCAATGACATCCAGAGAGCTCGTACAAAGCTAGGACTCTAAGCCAGGGCTTTTACTCCTGAGCCACAGAGGACAGTTTCCTCCACTCTTCGCTCCGCTTCACCAGCAAAAATCCCTGATGACTGTGAAATAATCCTATTTGGGGTACATGCAACCCTCTTGGGGCTGAACTTGGAGGGTGAGCCAAGGGACTCAAATGGTGCTTGGGGTTTAGGGGCCTGACCATGCTGGGAGTTTCCCTGACATGGTGGCGGCTCCAGAGAATCTTCTCCCAACATAACATCCCGCCTTTAGAAGCCGTCATCTTCCAGGTAGCTGCTGCCGGTTGCTATCCCTGGGGCTTTCTGTCTTGCTTTACGTGAGAGGCGGATTTCTGAAAAAATTGCCTATCTAATGAAACGTTGATTCACCAACGCTCTGAGTCTAAATCTTTTAATGAATCCTTGCTGGATACTGCACAAGAGGGGCAGCCATGGGGATGGCATTTACCGGTAAAACGAACAGGACTTTTTAAATGAAATCCTATTTTCTCATTGACTTCCATGATAGTTCCCATGAAGCATTAATGTCTCATCGATTCTGATTGATTTAGTAGCTTTTAATACTTTGGCTTGATGGTTTCTTACTCTATTTCCTTAAAATAAGCAATTTGTGATCTATCAGTGCACACTTAAATATCTGGAGATGGAGGATTTTATTTGGGGGGGGGATGGAGGTGGGTGAGGGGATAGTGCTGTTATTAGGTGTCTGCTATTTAAACATAATTTAGTGGTGAATCCCTGGGTAAACCAAAGAGTCATGTAATAAAAATAATTGGCCTGTTTGGTAACTATGGATTGCTTTTTTCTTGTTCTATCAGTTTTCCTTGGGAGGCACCGTGGAGCATTAGGAACAATCTGTAAAGTGAGTCCAATAATTGGGGTTTGACACTCTGCCATTTATCTGTTTGACCATTTAGGGAAAATCGTTTACCCTCTCTAGGCCTCAATTTCTCCATCTGCAGGATGGGGTGATCCCGACAATAAATAACCACACAGCCTCCCTCCCTCTTATCGTCTTGTCCTCCCTCCCTCTGGCCACCTTTTTCTTTCTAGGGGCAAATAGTCCAGGCTGGAGGAGCCAAAGGCAACTGGTACAATTTAAGGGCAGAGTGCTTCTAGCTCCCCTACCACCGTGGTCCCAGTTGAGGCTCATGAGCATCACCATGTGACCTATCACTGACCTTCAGGGTCAGTCACCACCTCCCTTGGTGTGCTCCTTTCTCCCTGTGAGTGGATTCTGCACCCCTTTTCCAGCATCAGTGCCAAAGCCTTGCAGAACCCCAAACCCAAGGGCTTCAAGGTCCCCATAACTTTGTGCACACTGGTGCAACCACCAGAGCACTCTCCCTGCCCTCATAGTCCAACCCCCAAGCGTTTTGATGATTTCTGGAAAAACTCAACACAAGTACCACCTCTCCTAGGAAAGCTTTCTTGACCCATGCTCTTTCATGGCAGACCTTATGAACAGGGTCTTATCATTGGCTCCATAAACCTCTATAAACCTCTACTGAGCTTTCTTGTGGACACACGTGTATCCCCTATGTTCAACAAATCTGTAAGAGTCTTATGGAAAAAGACCTTGACATAATTGACAAGTTTCCGCATGGTGTCTGGCACAGACTAAGTGCTCAGGAAATGTTTGCTGAATGAGTGAATAGATGAATAAGCGTGTTAGCTCTAGGCTGAGGTTGATGGCTTAGTGGGGTAAAAGCTGGTGAAGCAATGAGAGGAAGGTCTTCTCCGACGTGGATCCTTTTCATTGGATGGATTCCCAACCACATCTCTCTAGCTTCCTCTCTGTCACTTTCTCACTTTCATTTTAAAATGTTGCCTCTTCATTAATAATGCCCATCTGCTCCATTTCCCACACCATTCTTACCTTTCCTGATTCCTCAACGCCCAGTCACTCCACAAACCTTTACAGAGCACCAAATACATACTAGACTCTGAACAGAGACCAAACAGACTTGAATACGATCCGTCCTGCCTTGGGGAAGTTCAAGTTCGCTGAATTCTCACAACTCATGAGGTGTTTATGATTAGCCCCATTTAACACTGGGAAACCTGAAACTCACAGGGGCTGGTTTAATTTCTTTAGGTCACACTGGCAGTCAAGGAGGGGCTGGCTTCTAAACCCAGGCTTGTCTGGCATCTGAAGGGTTCCTCTCGCCCCTGCAGTCCCCTGCCTGGACATTCCTGGAGAGGAGCCCCATGAGAAGGTGGAAGGTCTCAAACCAGAGCACTTCTATTATTCGCAGCTCTTCTTTCTTTTGTTACAGTTTGGGAGGCAGCCCAGCCTCTGGACTCATCTTCCTGGGCCCACTTCTGTCATCCCCACTGGTGATCATGGGCATGCCACCTCCCTTCTTTATACCTCAGTTTCCTGCCTTGTGGAGCTATTTTGAATTAATGCAAATGCAAAGCTCTTACTATGGAATGTAGTAAATGCTCAATAAATGTTAGCTCCTGCTACTACTACAACTGCTAGTTCATTATCATTACCATCATTATTTTTATTCTCAACTTCCACCTCCACTCTATTCCCCAGCCCCCACCCTCATCTCCATGATTCCTTTAGCCAGTCATGATATGCACCATCATGAGAAGACCCAGCTTTTTGAGTTCCAACCTAACCAAAGCCCAGCTCCAGACAGATATATTAGCTTGAGCCACATGGCATTGCCTATGTAAATTTCTTTCTGACCTACACAAATGGGACTTTCGTATAGTTCATCTATATAGTTTCTAATAGACGCCAACTCTCTTTGTCCTTAAAATAGAGGGACACAAACAAAGGTGTCATGCTAGGGTTTCCGGAAGAGAAATTTAAAAATAACAAAAATGGTAAATAGCCAGCTGGAAGGAGCTATGGAAACTTATGCCCTTTGCAGTCTCCCCTGGCAGGAAAGGACCAAAATCCAGGAAGTGGAGCCTCTCTGGGAGGGAGTGGGTCCCAGAGCCCAGCTCCAGGCTGCAACGCGAGATCAGGAACGAGCAGTGCAGCCTCCCTCCATCTCTGTGCAGGCAGAGGCTAAGACATCTGACCCAGAGCACAATAATTAGTAATTATGATGAGGAGGTTAATTTAAAAAACCGTGAGACAGAGAACAAGAGGATCTGTTCTTAGAAACTCGGAGCTGTCCTCTTCCACCCTCTAAAATGACCTTCAGATTGGCTTAGGGCAGGTGGGCAGAGCCGCCTTTTCAAACTCCTGGCTCAACTCCTTTGAAACCCTGCTCGGAATTGATTTCTCCCAGAAAGCCCAGCCTGCCTCCCTCCCCGGTGTTAGCACCTCATTAGCACCCTGCCAGCAAAAAATATCTATTTAAACAGCTCTTGCTGACACAGTAAGCCTTCCCCCTCCCATTGAGGATTGTCTTTAGGTCCCCTTCTGACTGCATAGCTGAGTGTGGAGCCCTGCCCTGCTCAGCCCCAGGACACCTGGTCTTTGAGCTTGTTCTGCCCAAGTCCTGCCAGCCCCTAGTCTCCCAGACCCACCCAGACTGAAGGAGGGTCTCCAATAATCAGGCTGTGTGTGCCCCCAGCAAGCCCAGTCTCCTCTGCCTTTGTGTGTAAAGCTTGGGCTTTCACCCAGGTATGGAAGGAGGCACCTCCAGGATGTGTTGTTAAAGGACTCCAGAGCCAGCCTTCTTTCAGAGATGTCCATTCCACCAGCACAAGCTCTCCCCCTACTTTTGGGTTACTACATTTCTAAGGGCTGCTGAAAGACAATAAATGTCAGAGACACATTATTAACCATTGACTTTGGCTTGCTTTGGTGTGCTCATGCAATTACTTCAACATTTATTGAACAACTACCATATGGGAGATCCTATTTTGGGTTTGCTCTGGTCTCAGCTTCTTTTGTCAGGGGAGGTACGATGACAATAGCGCCAGATGGGAATTGACAAGGGTTGGCCCAAATGGGTAATATCTTCAATGGTGAGTTTTGGAGGTTCTGACCAGATAAGGAGTCCTGCTAGCTTCAGAAAGATCAAAGATTTGCAGTATTTGTGCACCTGATGGGTGATGGCAAAATAAAAGGGAACAGCTAGGGGCACTGAATATTGCTGAAGTATCTCTAGCCTCTGGTCCTATTTAGAATTCCCCCAGCAATGTTGGAGTTTTTAGGATGTAGTAGTCTTTTTGGAGCCTTCCCAGCCTAAGTCCCTTCTATGTGAAACCATCTAATGCTAGCATCCACTCAAGGGTTAGGCTTGGGCAGCCACATTTTGTATCACATGATACATCCTGCTAACCCAGCTGATCCGGCCAGGGTGCACACCTTACAGGGGTAGCCCTTCTGTAGATTAGTGGTCAGTGGCTCTGTGCAAAAAGAGAAGCTGAGATCATCAGAATTCTCTTTGTCCTCTTGTGACATGTAGGAAGACAGAAGCACATAGCAGCAGAAAAAAGGAAGCACAGAATTATAGTTGGATGTACCTGAGTTTATGAGGGACTAAAAATGGTGAGTAAGCAAAGGAAATCAGGGGGGTAAAGGAGAAGTTTCCTATAAATGAGTAGGGATGTAGAGAGAAGAGAGGAAGGGAAGGGGAGGGGAGAGGAGGGGAGGAGGAAGGGGAGGAGGAGGAGGAGGAGAAGAAGAAAACAGGGACCATGCAGCAACCCCATGAGAGATTGGAAGAAAAATGTGGTATGTGTGTGAGTGTGTGTGTGTGTGTGTGTGTGTGTGTGTGTGAGAGAGAGAGAGAGAGAGAGAGAGAGAGAGAGAGAGAGAGAGAGAGAAACTAAAGCTGCCTCCATCTACAATGACTCTCCAGTTTTTCATCCAGTTCCCACTCTCATTTTTACAGCCCCCCCTTTTTCTGAGGTTCCTTGAGCATCCTAATTCCTTGCATTCAGAAGCTGCCAGCTAAACAAGACCAACATTCCATTACTCAATGCTAGTATGTAAATGGAAAATTATAAGAGAAGTAAGTGCTCTCTAAGTCTTTGGGGCCAGCTATGTTTCAGGATTCAGACTTTTTCAGACTTCAAAAAGGGAACACATGTATATGCTGTGCATTCCGTGACACCCTCAAGAGGGTCTGGGCTGCACCTGTGATCAAAGATGTCAGTACCCTGCAAGGAAGCATATGGCCATTCACACTAAACAGATAACCTCACATCAAATTAGGTCACATTTTGCAGCCAAATGAGTTGGATCAGTTCAGGTTTTACTGCCAAGTAAGTTATGAAGAAAGTTTCCATTTTCTGAGCTGTTTGGATGTTGGAATTGCAGATAAGGGACTGTGGACCTGCTGTATTTGGCAGGGAAGTACCAAACTCACTGTCTGTGGCCTTCTTACAACAAACACAAGGAAGTCCTGTGGTGCCTGCTGGGGCCATCAAGGAGATAGATGCCCATGCAGGAAGCCTCCAGTGGTCCTTGGTGTGCGGCCATCCCTCTTGCTGGCAGCCCCCTCCAGGCTTGGTGAGCTCTGGGCTCTGACAACTCACAGCCCCACCCATGAGCCCTCAGCCTCCTTGACTCTCCCGCTGAGCAGTGCCACCTTTCACAAGACTCCCACAAATCCAGCCCCGGAGGGAGCAGGCCCAGAGTCACCTGGCTGGTGCCAAAGGGACCTCATTAGGCTCTGCCCACCCTGAGAACCTGGGCCCTCCTCACCTCACCATTCCTGGACCCGTAAGAGGGAAGTTGTGGGTAGAGGCTTCCCTCTTCATGCACATTGCCCTTCCCCAGCTGGCTCTGTGCTCAGGGGAATTTGTCTGAGGAGAGGCCAGGGTCCTGAATCTGAGAATTGGCTGGTGCGTTCTGGCAGTGCAGGGGGGGATCTGCAGATTCACCTCAATTTGCTACCTCTTGAGTGAGCACCCACTGTGCAAGATCCCAGTCTAAACCTACTATCATGAGGCCCTAATCTCGACCCTTCAGGGGGCACCTGCTGTATGCAAGGCCTTAGTCTGGACACCGGAGTAAGCACCAACTGTGTACAGCTCTGAGTCTAGACACTTGGGGGACCACACAGATGAAGAAGGCATGGTCGCTGTTCTCAAGGAAAGGGAAGAGTATTTCTTGAGACTTGCTGAGTGTTAGATGTTTTACCTACACGTGACACCCGAGAGATTTCTGAGAGACCAGTTGGCTCATTGACGTTACAGTGGGGACCGTGGGCAATGGGCCATCTCTCTGCACTCCTGGGGGTCCAGGTCTGGGGAGATGAGAGAATAACAGCAGGACCAAAAGCCCCACTGTGGGCAGGTAGAATTTTCTTTAGTAGCTTCCCTCATGTAAAATGTCCTCACATCTGTATTTCATTTTGTCTTCCTAGACTAATGATATAATTAGGGCTGGGATTAATTTATATATATTATATCATAAAATAACTATACATATGACATGATTTAATGCAAAGCAATACAATATACTACAATACAATATAATATAATATTTATTTATTTATATATTCATTTTATGTATGGAAAATTGCAATACCAGGTAGATACGATACTTACCCAGGGCTGCCCAGGGTCACATCAGCATTTCCAAATTCAGCATCCCAGAAGGATATGTCCCAGACCCAGAATTATTCAAGTGAATTGATTTGTTGGTATATGCATGTGTGTTGAGTGAAGCTGGAGGTAGAAAGGAGTAGGCATTAACCCTGATTGGAAACTGAATTAAGACTGATCAGGGTGCAACTGTGAAGTAATGGGTTTGAACTATATAAGCTGTTTTGTTTCAGTAAACCTTTCCTAACCCTCTGTGTGGCTGGCTGTCAGAAATGCAAGTAATAAACTGCCCTCAAGGAGTTTGCCATGTTGCAGATAGGAGGATTTGTACCCAAGTCCCTGTAGAATAGGGCGATTGTGTTTTCTTTTAAGTTCCATGGCTCCTTAATACACACACCCACACACACACACACACACATGCAAAACCTTAGCAGAACTCTAGCACCAAGAAAACATGCTTGGTAAGGCTTGGGGAATGAATGAATGAACAAGTGAGTGTTGAGTCCTCTTAATCTTTGGCCAGAATCCATCTGTCTCCTGGTTGGAGAAACTTGATCCCTTTTCAAGGGCTCAGTGCTGCCCTAAGGCTGAGTACCAACTTGACCTTGGATAGGAAGGTGTTTTGGTTTGCTAAAGCTGTAGGAACGCAATATACCAGACATGGACTGACTTTTAACAATGGGAATTTGTTAGCTTACAAATTTACAGTTCTATGGTTGTGAAAATGTCCCGATTAAGGCATCAACAGGACTATACCTTCTCTGAAGACCAGTTACTGGTAAGCCTGGTCTCCTCTATCAGATGGCAAGGCACATGGTGACATCTGCAGGCCCTTCTCTCCTGGGTTTTGTTGCTTCCAGCTTCTGGCTTCAGTGGCTTCCTTTTTTCACTACAGTGGTGTGTCCTTGTCTCTCAGCTCTCTGGTGATTTTTTCTCTGTGAGCTTCTCTGGGTTTTCTGTGTGCCCTTTATCCTCTTATAAAGGACTCCAGTAAGAAGATTAAGACCCACCTTTAATGAGGTGGGTCACATCTCAATTGAAATAACCTAATTAAAAGGTCCCACCTACAATATGTTTACACCCATGGAATGGATTAAGAGAGTATGACCTTTTCTGGGACACATAAACCACCGAACTACCACAGAGGGTTTTAATCTGCCACTTCTAATAACCAGTCTCCACCATTCCTGAGACACTTTGAGACACCAAGTCCCTGCCCCCTCTCTTATAGCTCAGGTATGAATATTTCATTTCTGCCTGGTCATCACACCCTCTAGACCAAAACTTAGACTATTTTGACCAGTTGGTCACTGGAAGCAGAGTTTTGTCTTTAACTTCATTCTAGGGACTGGAGTCAAGCTGGTGGATTTTTAGTGTGTCCCAGGTGCTGCTTCCTGGACAGCTTTGGATGGGCCGTTGTTGGTTTCCTGACCCCGAGCTCTGCCCTTCTGCTGAGATCCCTGTGACTGTGTGCTAGACTTGGTCATGCAACACTGGGTGACTATTTGCTCCTGCACCACCTGCCTCCCATTGCCGAGCCTTCCAGTCACCGCACTCTGCAGCCAATACCTGCAGCTTGGACAGCCCCACTTGCTGGCTGGATCTAGTTCTGGGACTCACCCCAACCCAAGGAGCATATCGCATTACACTTGGCCCAGTCATGCTTAGCCTTGTCACTAGATAGAGCAGACAGTGTTGCCCAGGCCCATAAACTAGAGTGTTGCTGGGGGCGGAAACCTGCTTTGAGAGAAACAATGCAAGGAAAGGGCTGCAGCTTGCTGAGTGACCCAGAGCCCCAAAGGCCAAAGCCTATGCATGATTAAGGCAGAAATTGTTACAAAATACCTCCTATTTGTAGATATTTTTTAGCACAACTCCTCCCCTCCCCTGTTCCCTACATCATAATGCATGAGTCTGTGGCCCTGTAGAGGATCTTGCTTTAATGTGAAGCCAATCTTGGAATATGCAGATGTGGATGTATATAAACTGTGTACAGCATCCCTAAGGCAGGAAAATGCACTTACGGGAAGATAGGAGAATATGCACATATTATTCCTTGCTTTCTGACCCCAAATGCCCTGGCAGTTGCAGACGAAGGCTGAGCGCCCGCCATGAATCCCAACCTCTAGCATAAGCGTGAGCTGCTCAGGGGCCGCCTTCCTCCCTCAGCTCCCAGATCACGCCAAGACCTGAAATCCTCTCACTGGGGACCGAATACAATTTTCTTATGGTACAATTCATTTCATTCCCAGCTGCAGGATTAAATTTATTCCTTTCTGAAGTGTTTTCTGTGCTTATAAATCATTTAAGTTTATATGTTTTCGTTGTCATAGAAACTGGGTGGCTAATTGAATTCCAAAGTGTCTTTCTCAATTTCAGAGCCATGATAAAGAGCCAGAGCACTTAACGGTGGGAGTCAGAACAGAGGCATTGGAGGCGGTGGAAGCAAAATTAAAATGACACATACTCCAACAGGCTCCCGAGATCCCAGAACAATGGCGTTCTGACAAGCCGAGCAAGACAGGGCCCGGCCTTGCCACCAGGTGATCTCTACTGAATTGGTTGTCTGGGCTTCTTTGCAGGCGCCTCTGCAACTTTGACCCCATAGTTCCACTGCATCCCTCTTCTCATTCTACCAGGCTGCTCTCTGCCAAGAGCAGGGACTGTATCTTTTCACATTGAGCATTTACTAGCAGTTAGTAACACCCGTTCCATAAATGCTTGCAAATGGATGAATAGATGGAGCAAAAACATTTACTAAAATGCAGTGCAAAAGGAAACCAGCATTTGTTAAGTGACTGTCCAACACTCACCATCCAATGGCACACCACCACAAACTCATAGCAACTGAGAAGTCAGTGAGATTGTTTCTCTCTTCATAGATGAGGAAACTTCAGACTTTAGTTGCCTGAGAAACCCACAGTTAAATCCCCAATTCAACCCCCAAGTCTGTAAAACTCTAAATCCTGTATACATTCTACACTTTCCACTCTAGCTTACTCCCTCCTCAAATCGTACTCTTCCCGTGGGGTATCTGCCTATCTATTTTGGCTCCAATTCTCCTTCTCGCTTCCTTCCTCTTTGCTTCTTTGTTTCCCTCCCTTCCTTCCTTCTTTCCTCTCTCCCTCCCTCCTTCCTTCCCTTCCTTTCTCCTTCCCTTCCTCCCTCCCTTCCTCTCTTCCTCCCTTTCTCCCTTCCTTCTTTCCATCTCTTCCTTCTTTCTTTCCTTTCTTGAATGACTTAATTCTTATTTGTCAATATGATATATGAACACTATAAAAAATTAAACAACACAGAAAAAAAACAGAAAAAAGGTAAACAACAACAACCTTTCAACACCCAGAAGTAATACTCCCATAGGTGAGCATGGTTTCAGCATCCATCTGTACACACACCATATGCAGATAACATGTTTAATGGGTTCTAATAGACATGCTATTTTAGATAGAAATGTGGAAATGAATTATTGCTCAACTTCCAATCGATCTTTCCTCATCACAAGAAACAATAATTTCTAAAAGTCAATTCAAGGTTGAGATAAAAGATTATGAGAGCCATTAAAATGTTGGAGTCTTTTTTTTTTTAATTATTTGTTTCACTTTAGATAATATTGACCGACACACCACCAGGACAAAGGGAGAAATTAGCAATTTGCATTGTCTTCCACCAATTTTTGTTACTTTTAGAGTATAATTTTTATGTTATCAATTTTTATATTATTTCCACTATTTAAGCCAGAATTTTGACAATTTAAATACCAATAATTTAGACTGATGTTAAAGGGTTATTAAAATGGTTCATTGCTCATCATCCTCACAGGTCACCTTTCTGGAGTTGATTTCCCTGTTTTGTTGGTGGAGGAGGAGGCAGAGGGCAGTGGGGTTTTGCAGCACAGTGACCCCTTCTGTCCTTTAACAATGACAGTTTGTCTGGGTTTGTGTTTCTTTATTTGTAAACTTGTAGCAATTACTTTACTGTTTTAGAATACTGAGGGTGTAACTGGTATTTCCTTTTATAACCACAGTTCTTTGTTTAATTTTTGGATGACGAGATTTCATCCTCAAGGAGTTTTTTTTCCAAGTAGGGTCCTGTGGGTCTCTGTTCCCTTATTTTCTGTCATCTGAGAACACCTGATGGTACCTCTAATTTGAATAGCAACAGAGCTGCCTAGAATACTGTCTTTCCTTTCCTGCTGAACTTTGTAGACACAGCTCCATTGCTTCTACACATTATTTCTTTGAAAAAATATAAGACCAGACAGATTTTCTCTGATTGTAGAAAACTTGCTTTCTCATTCCTGGATGCCTCAAAGTTCTTTCTTTATATATGAAATTCAATAATTTAGGCAGCAATGTCTTTATGATCCTTTGGAACCCAGCTTGATTTTTCAATGTGAAAATTCATTTCTTCCTATATTTGAGGATAATTTTCTTTTATTATATCTTCAAACATTATTTGTATTCCATTTGTTAGATTCTTTTCTACAGGGACATCAATTAACCTGAGTTGATCTGCCTTGAACATCCATGTCTAATCTCCTCTTTCTGATTTCTTTAAGCTCCTTCACTTGCACACACAGTGATTTTCTCAAGCTGTTCCTCTGTGCCAGTAATTTCATTTTCGACTATGTCCTTTATATTGCTGACTATCTATTTATTTATTTATTTGTCAGAAAAGTATACTGGTTTTGGTTTTCAATTTGCTTTCTTAATTCTGTAAGTTCATTTGTTTTCTTTCATTCTGCTGTTTAGCATCTGATCACAAAGTTCATTTTATTAAAATGCTATCAATAATTTCTTCAATAATTTCAAGCATTCCTGGGGAATTTTCTCCTCCCTTTTTTATTTATTCTTCCAGAATCAATTCTCTGAATGTATTTTGAATGCTTTTTTTTCCCTTTTATCTATCTATCCATCCATCATTTATGCATTTCTCTATTTTTGTTATATGTATATTTATTCATATACATCTCATATATACCATCCATATATATACACACACACATTATACATATACCTATATATATCTTGTTCATCATTGCATTTTTTTACTAGTTCTTTCTTGAAATGGGCAATTCTGTCCAGACCTTCTATTTATTCTGATCTAGAGGGGGTGAATTCTCTTTCATACCCTTCCCACCCTAACCGAAACTCATGCCACCAATATTTCTGTAGCTTGAGAAAATCAGAGGCAAGGAAAGAGGGGCTACTCAGCAAGGACAGAGTTTTTGGAGGGCTTGGCTGGGTGACAATATTCTTTGAGAAAATAGTTGTCTTATATCCCAGCAGTGATAGGACACCCTTGTGGGATGACTGGATCTCTCCCTAGAGTAGACCTTGGGGTGAGGAAGACGTAAACAGATTCCCTACCTCTAATGACACCCCCACATTGTAACCAGGGGCTGCTATACTCTAGGGTTTGCCCGTGGCTTTCCTATGCACACTCAGGCCACTTCTCTGCACATCCCAGCATTTTCCAACTCACATTCTTTCCCCAGCATCATTTCTAGGGGCTGAGGGTAGGAAAAGGGGCCAAGTCCACAAGAATTAGTTGCTTATAATTTTAGCTACCACTTTTTGAGGTTTATGGCAAGAAGTTATAATCTGCTACCTATTAATGTCCTGCCAGTCAGTTGTTTTCAGTTTCTTTTTCATTTTATCTTTTTTAATTATTGAGAGGAGATTCTGTGCCTGTGTTTAACTCCACCCTCTTTACCACATGCCCTGCCTTAGTTTCTGATTCCTTGAGCTGTAAAATGGCTCTGCGGTTAGGATACCTACAGGCACCCACCTCCATCCCTTAGGACAGCAGTTAGCAACTGGGACCAATGTCTGGAGACATTTTTGATTGTTATGACAATCACAGGTGCTATGACAACCAGTGAGCAGAGGCCATGGATGCTGTGAAAGATCATACAGTGCACAAAACCCAGCCTTGGCAGACTGCAGTGGGCAGCTTTTTTAGCCTCCCTGAGCTTTGGCAACTTTGTCTTTAAAATGAGCATAATAATGCTTGTCCAAGACAGTTCTGACAGAGAAGATTTTTAATGTTAGTAACAGTCATAATAATATAATGACAATGTTTGTCATTATGATCAAGCAACATTATTATTAGTGATAAAATTGTCGTTTTTTGAACAGCTATAAAATGAAAACAATTACCTCGCTTATCCTGAGCTTTAATTATTGCAGACAAACTTGATTTAACTTTGGGGGCAGGATTGTCTTTTGCTGACTCCTACTGACTCATCTGTTTTTTTTTGTTTGTTTGTTGTTTTAACTTGTATTCTTTTTTTAAAGAATGTTTGACATTTTTGCTTGTTTATTGCAAATGTATATTTTGCTTGCTTCCTTTTATACAAATTTTTGATATTTCATGTCCTCCAAACTCGCACAGCCCCTGAAGGTCAGAGCTAGGATTATTTTTAGAGATCATCAAATTCTTGTCTTTTACAGATGGTGAAAGTAGTCTCAGACCATGGTGGCTGTAGCTCCAGAATGAAAGTGGGAGAGAGCCAGTTTCTAGCACCATGTGCCAGGAAGTTTGACCTGGACATCGGATCAGAGGAGCCTTGGTGACAGGGATCTCAGGATTGCAGAGTGAAAGGCTCAAATGTTTTGCTCTGCCTTAGTGGGAGAGAGTGGCCATAGTTCAAAAATGCCCAATACTTGTTTTTGGCTGTGTGTTCAAGCTAATAGCTCAGAATACCATTTGGTCATCCTATTGTAAGACCAGTAAAGTGGATAGCAGAAGCGGCCTTCCTAAGAATAGAGAGCCTGATACAGATGCAGTCACAATTTCCAGACTTTCTCCTTTTGCTTTGGAGTTCTCAAAGCAACGTGATCATGGTTCAGGGCTTCATAAAGCACTTCTTCCTTGACCCATGTCTTCAAGGAAAAAATACCACATGGGACAGGCCTTGGAGTCCCTTGCTCTGCAAGCTCACCAGCCCCAGGCCTGCTCAGAGAAGCCCCTGGGAAACTTGCAGTGTGTACACAAGCACGTGCAAGGGTATATGTGCCTGCAAGCCCTTGTGAATTTATAAAAGCAGCAGGGCATTGTGCAAATAGCATGGGCTTCAGAATCAGATGGACTGAGGTTCAAATTCCACCTCTGCCATTTACTAGCTGGGTGACCTTAGGCCAGCCAATTAACCTCTTTGGGATTCACTTTTCTTGTTTGAAAAATGGGAATAACGAGGTCCATCTAAGCAACCAGCAGATCAACCTAAAATGGCAGCTTCTGTCCTCCCCTGCCCCTTTACATCTCTCAGATTGTGACAGCAGGAAAATTTTTACTTTTGTAAAATATATTCTCCATCTGAAGCTCTGAGAGCCCTGATTATTCCTGGATCCATTAGTGGCTGCCAGTGACCTTCTCCTTGTACGACAGTCAGAGACAAATAGCCGTTACCAGGCTGGGGGAAGCTGGAGAGAGATGGATTGAATTTGGGCAATGCTTGGGAAAGTGAAGAAGCTGGGGTTTTCTTTTATTGTTTGATTTAATGAATCTCAATAGGGCTTGGCCTTGGGAGGCTCAAATCAATAATGCAATGTCCGTGTTGTCAGGGGGGCTGCCTGTCAACCTCCATACAGAGAAAGCCTCCCAAAGAATAGTAAAGCCCAGTCGATGAGGCATTTCATTCTTAGTAATTGGGGTGGGTGACAGAGACCACTGTCAAGCAGACAAGGAAAGTGGTGATGATGGTGATAGGGCAGTAATGATGGTGATTCCTACTGTTTATTTATGGTCTATTAAATGCAAGACCCTGCACTAAACTCTGTGCATGCCATGATACATCCCTTGCTACAACAACAGAACATCGATATGACAATGTGTCTTTTACCTATGAGAAAACCAAGGCCCAGAGAAATTAAATGACTTGCCCAAGACCCCCTCAATGGGCTAATGGATGAAGAAGATCCTGAGAGAGAGAGGAGTGGTTTTTTTTTAAGTTCCTACTTGGTCAGGGAGCAAAGTGGTGATGAAAAAATCAGAAATTTGCCTTGAAAAATCTTCACTAGTACCAAGTAGAAACAAAAATGTGCTTTGCAATCAGAAAGACATAGACTTGAATTTCTTCTCTACCTCATACTTGTTTTGTGTTCTTGACAAGGAAATTCATCTTTCTAAGACTCAGCCTCTTCAAGCCTCAGTTTCTCCATCTGCAAAAGTGAAGATAAAGGTGCATAACTCACAGTGGGTGGTAATAATGACTCAGTGAGGGTTTATTGAGGGGCCCCTCTGGCCTGATATGGCAGGAGCTTAGTGAAAGTTAGTTTCCTTCTCAGGGACACAGATGAGAGTGCAGAGCAGGGAAAGCTCAGGGTCGGGGCTGGCTCTGCCTTGTCTAGACTACAGAAGTTGGGGCAGCCAAGTCTGATGGAGAGTGAAAGTGAGGAGAATCCAAATGGAGGGTGTGACACTAGAGAAAAACAAACAACATGATGAAATGTGACCTCATTTCTCTGAGGAAGTGGAAAGTTCCCACAGAGAGATTCATAGCTATAAAAATAATAAAATCACCATTTTGTCTCAGGAAGATTTGCTGATCTCTCATTTCTGAATAAAAGGCCCTACATTTGTGGTATGAAGGAAAAAAACAGCTATAATGTCATGGGTTTTTGGATAACCTCCAATCTCTCCTGCTTAAGTATGGGAATCCTCTTGGACATTTCAGAATGGCTTTCTCACCCCCATCCTCTGGTTATATTTGAATGATGGAAATGTAAACATGGTGAAAACATCAACTAAAGGTCAGTAAGCCCAATTCTCTTTTCTCTGCATTAACCTTGTGCTTCCCCTAAGCCCCAACTAAGCATTGAAGACTAGTGGTCAATTGGTTCTATCTGTGGACTGGAAGGGAAGAAAGGAGAAGGACCAGTAGCCATCATTTAGGCAAGAACTTGCATGCCATACCCTGTCCCGACAGACCTCTTCCAAGTGGACAAGCACAGCTTTGACTCTGAGTTACTCTTTGCCATTTATTTCCACCAGTTCTGACTCATAAGAACAATCCATTACAAGTGGCCATATCTCTAAGATATAAACAGGTGTCTGCCACAAGTCACAAGAGGTAACAGTAAAGACCTCTCACTTTGGGGATGTCAGGGTGCTAGCCTCACCCTGATTGATAGACACACCCTGATAGAACTGGGGGTTCAGACCCCAGCTCAACCTGCCAGAGGACAGGCATGTCATCAATAAATACCTGAGCAGACACCATGAAATTCCAATCAGAAGAATTTATAATGTGAAGTCAAATGTTGTATAGTGAGAAATAAATAAACAGAAACTGTCAGTCAACTCCTAGAAGCTGGGGCTGGCATCAGAGGCAATAAATGAACTAACTCCATAAATCATATTTATGATCAGCCCCATTGTGCATAACTCAGCCAGTGGGGTTTTCCATCATGTAGCAGGAGACAAAGCCATGTTGTGTCTCACAGTGATGAGAAATGAGTGGTGCCAGAGTGTCCCTGGAGCAGTGACTTAAGGGTGTCAGACCATGATTGAGGTGTTGCCTTGCTCTCTAGGTCAGTGTGAGAATAAGGGCTTGGAAGATAGCTTCTGGTTTCCCACCCTGAGTAAAATCCAGGAGAAGGTCAAGGTTCCCACTGAATCCCGGTTAGATGTATCTCAAGGTCCTAGCACTTACCTTACACAGGGCAAGGCACGGGGGCAGGAGAACATGGCTGTGTTCTTCAAGAATCCCAGGGGAATCTCATCAAACATTCTTCTTTTAGACATCACTTTAAGCATGGGCTGAAATCCTCTCCTCCTTTTCTCTCCTTCTGCATCATGTTCCCTTGCTCTTAGCAACTAGGCAAGTTTTTGTCCACTGTGGCCTCCAAAATGTGGAGCACTGAGGGGGATGGTGTTGGGGGATGAGGGGATTAAGATTATATTTCCAGGGTCAAGCCTGTCTAAAAGTGCTCCTAAATGTATTCTGTGAATGAATGAATGAACAATTATCCTAAAGGAGATGTCTTCCAAATTGCATTTGCCTCTATTCATCTTTACTTAGAATCTTTCACTGTGGTTTTGGGTAACTATCTCAATGTGACAGCAGTGTCACATGTGTCCCATGTGACAGAGTGGCGATTACATGTATTAAACTCAACTGCTTGGTTCAAATCCTAATTCTGCCTCAGGTGGATCCTGGGGAGCCTTGAACAACTTCTTCGGAACCTTGATTAGCACGTCTATACAATGGTAATATTATTAGTAGCTACCCCTGTTAAAAGAATTAACTAGTGTACAGCCCTGTGCAGAGAGCTTAGCAAATAGTGGTTTGCCTTAAATTTGAATGCTCATTACCCCGTCCTGGTACTTCTCCCCTTTTATGGCATCTTTCCATCATATCTTAGCATGTTTAAGCTAAGACTGTTTGAGCTTGAGCGACAAAATGGGTGCATAGGTGTTCTCCAAATTCTGAGGAGGAAAGAACTATAACTAAGACACTCATAAAGATTCTCTGATTCAATCCAAAGACTGTGCTTTATCCTAAGTAAGAGTATCTGGCAATGATCTATAGTCAGAATATGGCATTATCCAGTAACCTATCACAGGCTATCCCATCTATCTTTCCCTGGTAAGACAGAGACTCCCAGAGAACTTTCCAAAGAAGCTTACCTGCCCCACTCAACTGTTTAAAAGTTATTCTCTGGTCTTTGCAGCTCATCAGCAAGAGATGAGCAGACCAGTAATTAGACCCTCTGCTGAGCCCTGCACTGGCGATTTGAATAATTGAGAACATTGCAAACATTGGTGATGGAGAAAAAAGAGTGGCTAAAATAGAACATCTCCCTTGTTACTAGCTAAGTAATCTTAAGTATCCCTGCCTGGGCAAGGAACAGGACATGATCAGGGAAAGGTGTCCCACTGTGCATGGAAACATTAGGGAAAATGTTCTGAGAGGATCAAATGCTATTCCTAGAAGCTCACTCCTACATATGTCAAAGATCCACACCAAGTGACCCCAACCTTGATATCAGCTTTCAGATTAATTGTGTCCCTACCCTGTCTAAGAGGACCTTCCTGGAACTGCTGATATTGATCCTGGGATAGGCAGCCTCCAGGTTGATGCTCAGGAATGGCCAATTGCTCTTTCTGAAGTTTCTCTGCTACACTGTGTTATTTCTTTGCATCACGTTTTTGGCCCATGCTATCTTTATAAGGGAAGCCATGCTTTCTGGCATTGAAAGATGCTTTCCTTTTGGGAGGTTGTCCTCATTTTTGTTTACCTGACAATTCTGGCTACGGGAAGGAAATGAATGAGATCAATCAAGGATATTCCAGACTTAGAAGCCCATGACCTTAATTAAGTAGTCAGTGAATTTTAATTTCAAAGTAGATGGCAGTAAGACACCAAATAATGCGGACATTCTGAAGTATCGATGAGAACTCCCAAAGTGTCCATGGCCTTTGTGTGGAGTAAGAAAGACTCTATGGAGAAGGATGAATTGGGGATTGAGGATTTCAGGTGGTGGAGATGGACCAGTTGTCCTTCACTACACTTTAGTGATTTGCTGTCACTGGCTTAGGCTCTGGAAAGTTAAAGCCAACAGACCTAGACTCCAGGGGTCATTCAGACTCTGAGAAACATCTACTTTTGCCTTAAGGCAACTCAATTCTGCTATTGATGCTGTTAAGGAAGCCACTGATGCAAAGGTAGTCACATGCTGGTGCAAATAGGTTGTCAGGCCTCTAGCTTGTCAGGCCATTCAAAATTTTGGATCTGAGTGTTTCCACGAGTGAGGCTCACCAGTGTAATGACAGCACTTTTGAGTGCTGCACAAATGATCCCAGGCCTTGGAGAATGATAAATCCAGCTCAACTCAACAAGTCCATTAAATGTGTAATAAGTGCCTATCACTGTCATTAGCCCTTGGCTGGAAAAACTTCAATGTGCATTCTACTTACTCATCAAAAGGGGTTTAAACACTGTAGACTTTTCTCTAAGTTCTAAAAGGAGCCACATTCTGACCTTGTAATTTATGTAACCATGTGTCAAGGATCAGTGGAAAATATGATTTGTTATAAAGGACAATTGATGGACAAAAGCTTTGGTCCATTAGGCACACCAGCTTCTTTCACAGGGACATAACCTTTGAATGGGCATTTTGGGTTTCTTCCCACTCATATCCAATGGGATTAACCACATACTAATCATAGATTTTTTTAAAAGGTAGTATGAATAGAGGTCCTAGGGATGAAGATATTTTCGATATACAGTGATGAGGAAGGTATTCCTATCGCTGTCTAAATTCCAAATATGGTGTTGTAATTTGAACCTCAGCAATTGGCTTCTAAGGGAGAAGAAGTGCTGAGAGAAAAGTGTCAAGTTTCCCACATGTTATAGTTCAGTAGCTGGTCTAGAAACAGCTGGAGCACAACCCAGGGCTCTCACATTTCCTGAATTTGATTCTTCTGTTAATACTGTGTGATGCTGTATGGTAGGATATAAAACCTTAGTCCAGTGGTTCCCAACTGGGGCAATTTTGTCCCCCAAGGGGTGTTTGGCAATGCTTGGAGACATTTTTCGTTGTCACACAGGTGCAGGGGAAGGCTGCTGGACAGTAGGGAGGCTACTAAACATCTGACAATGCACAGGACAGCCCCCCACAACAAAGAATTATCTGGCCCCAAATGTTAATAATGCTGATGTTGAGAAAGCCTACCTTAAACCTTTCTACAGCTATTGAACTCTTATAAGTGAAATTACAACATGTGCCTTTCTGTCTATCCTCCACATCCTTTTTCCTACAAGTCATTGATGCTTTTGAAAAAAAAAAAAAAATGAAAACAAGTTTTGAAAGCTCATTAAAGGAAACACACTATATGAATTAAAGAAAGAAAGGAGTAGAGAAAGAATGGGAGATTGGAAAGAAAGCAGAGAGAAGAGAAAAAAGAGAGAAGGAATTTTAAAGTAATTATGGCACAAAAATTATAAAATTTGGGGGTTAACAAATTTCAACTGAGCCTTACCTTAGGAGTTCACTTAAATGACCATAAGTGGGAAGGTGAATAACAACATACATGGAATGACAGGACATCACCACGACACAGTTGGAGGTATCCAAACATTTGCTTGGCCCCTTGCCTCAAAACATAAATGTGTGTGTATTCCTTTTGAAGCCCTCATCTCAATCCAATATTCAACTCTGAGCCACCTTAAAAATTGTGCAAGCCTCGTTTACCCTCAGCAAAGCAGGATCACAGCTCTCAAGAGGATGCCGGATCTCACAGTCTTTGTACACATTCAGACCTTCTCAAACTTCAGCCTACCCTTAGATTCAACACACTTCCCTACTAAAGAATGAATCCAAATAAACCAGGACATTGTTGTTTTATATTTTATTTGAGAAGAGACCCTACATAAACTATGTCAGGAGGATACACATCTACACACGATTTCAATCAATAAATGGAGCTGTTAACATAACACTGAAGATATGATGCTATGAGGAAGACAGACATATGACCAAGGAGTATTTACAACTCTCACATATGATATATTTATATTGAGATGGATATATACATATATACATGTACATGTGCATATACATACATATGGTCATACATACACACACATATATACATATATATGTATAAAATGTTTTTAAACAAAAATCAAGAAAAGTTTACCTTCTTGTAGCAATTAACCATTTGAAAATGAAGAATGGTTGGTTTTCATTAGTGTCAAATCTCTGCCCCAACATTTACTCCAACACTGATAGGTTCCAGTGAAGATACATGTTTGCTCTGAGATGGAAGCATGAGGGTGAAGAATGGGGTGATAGGGAAGGGGCCGAGAGTAAAGGGCATGCACAATGGGGAAAATGAACTTTGGTGATACCATTAAGTCATCCTTTTTGTATTAAACATAAATTATTAATACAGTTTAAAAAAATAATTTTCTGTTTTCTTTTGAGGTTGGGAAGGAAGGAAGGGTGTGGTCAGGAATAGAGAAAGGGTGGGCATTGCCCTTTCAACACATCCCTTTATACCAACCAGAGAACATTTTCCCCCTACCCTTGGGGCCATCTGACCAAGTTAGAATATGTATGTTTTTCACATAAAGGAAACCTTACATAAGAGTTTTGCTTAGACAATAAGCCTCTTCTCTCAAGATAAACGCAGTCATTATTTTTACCAAATTGATTCGCCAAGACTGGCCAGGATGCAAATTGATTTAACTTAACCAATGGATTCATACGTCACAAAGGAAAGGAAATGAAGAGATAGAAGTTTAAGGAAGAGGCAGAAAACCCAGTTTTACTAAAACCTCAGTCACCCATTGGAAGTTAACAACTTTGGGTTCCAAATAATGGGAAGCAAGCACGATCATCACTTCTCAGTGGGCTGGAAAAAACAAATGAACATCAGGGAGGAATATTTCTAAGCCATAAAAGAGAGCTGAGGAAAAATCAATTGAGATTAAAATAAAAAACATAGAATCCAGTTGAGCACACTCAACCCTGATGCTGTCAAGTTCTCCACCAATGAATGATGGCTTGACAACACTATGCTCATTGTTAAACTTCTTCCCAAGCCAATCCACGCTGTTTTTTTTCTAAATTCCATGAGTAAGATTAATGTGGCCTCAGAACAGATGTGCGCAGGTACCACATATTTCCCAGGTACCATATGCACCACTGTCCAGTGTTTACCATAATCCAATTAACCCTTCAGATGGCCAATATATTTATACAAACATTGGGAAGCACACACAAACACACAGGATCAGACACGATATAATCACTTTACATATATTTAGGACAGAAAGCTTAGGGATGGGAAATCAGTTACAACAGCACCTGAACTTCATTTGCCAAGTTGCTTTCGGAGAACATAATATCCTACTAGTGCACTGAAGTAGGTGCCAGCTGATTTTCCAGATATTGAAAGTTTGCTGCTCATCAGCCTAAAGATAAAGGGACATGTAATGTCCAGTAGGAAACAAATCTGTGTACATTATTTACACTGCAATAAATCCTTCATTTCCCTTGGAATAAGATATGTAAAGTAGCACTTAGTTTAATACAAGTTTTGTTCTGCTTTAGACCTAGCTGTAAAAAGCCATTCATGCAAAAAGTTACCTCCAGTTTTAGCTGGATGTTTAAAGGACACTTCTCCTGAAAACAAGACCCTTTCACATAGGGAAGGGGAAAGAAATCCCACTCGTGGTAGCCAATGCTGGCTGAGAGTGGAAAATACAAGACTTTGGTGTTTGTAGGGCATTTGCCTTAAGAACCCAGAAGATGCACTGAGCTCACCTATGAAGAGGAAGAGGGCTAGAAGTACCCTTGAAATTTGTAGGAATTTTCCAGAAGAAAGCACTAAGAACCTTTATGGGGTTGTATCCTCTGGCCTGTTGTCTCCTGAGGTTTCCTTTGGCATCACCCCTAATTCTAAAGATGCCTGCCCTGCATCTCCAGGCTCATGCCATTTTCTCCCCTGGCCAGCATTGTATTTGTTCCCAACCAGTCAGCTTGAAACTCCTTTATCTTTGTTCTAAGGAGAAAGAACTTCTCTGGTTAGGCTCTCCTCTAGCTCTTGGTCCTTTAAATACATATTCATCTAAACTAGGATTATTCTTTTATTTAAATATTAAACAAAGCTTCCCTATTCAAAAGGACTCTGATACAAAAATTTTGACCCTGCCTTCCCAAAATCCTCATGTAAATAATCCAGAGGAACTTGTGCAGTGGCCTTTATTGAGTGGTAAGTGTGAGCACTGCAACTGATTCACTCACGAGGACTAGAAATGGAGGGAATGGATGGCTTCTCCTTAGACCCAACCCAAGACCCAATCCAAACAGTTCCACTGAACTTTGTCCTCTGAGATCTGGCTCTGACCTGCTTCCACCAACTTATTTATAGTTAAAAAAAGAAGCCAGTATGGTTTACATCACTAAATGTTATGAATGATGCTAAGCAACACTGAGGGCTGGGAGGAAGTGGGAGAGAGGGTGTGGGGGAGATGGGTGGTTCAGAGGCATTTTAAGGAGTTTATCGAACATCTGTGAAACATAAGAAAGTTTTAAGATGAAATCCGTGGTGACTTTCTTGCCTTCCCAGCACAGAAGCTATCCGGACATGAGTGGATGCTACCAATTAGTTAAGGGAAGAGGACACTGCCTCCAAGATGATGTCTGTGTATTCTGGTGCTACATGACAGCTGTCCAATCACCAAGCAAAGTAGCAACATGTGCTTCTGCTACCCTCATTTTCTCAGCTGGCCTGATGGAGGCCATAGGGGCCATCTACACTCTACTGTGATTGCTTATGGCAGAGTCAGCTGCTCAACAGCACTCAGGGTTGAAGGATGCCTGTTGAGATTAAAGCAGTGCCCCACCTTGAGTAACCAAAAATGCTAAAACAGCACCACCCTGCACTCTTTTCTGACCCCACAGTTTGCAGCTTCTGCTCAACTCCCGTTTAATTCTGTCTCCAACTGCACACTGAGTTAAACATAGACTTATACAATGTGGGAAATGTGCGGAACTTTTAAAAAGACTTATTACCAACAAGTAGTGCACCGTTTGGGGGGTTACAAGTCAATGGTGCCTTGTAAAGGGCTCTTGCAGAAGGGTGCCCATGCCAAGACATGACTTCCACCAATGTGTGTCTTTCTTTCCATTCCTCCCAGCCAGGAGACCTGAGGGTTAGTCCAGCCCCCACCATTTGTTAGCAGGCCGAGAACGTGACAGAAACAGCTGAGCTATCAGGCTTGGGAAACAAATAAAATATGTAAGCACCAGAACTTAAAAATAAATTCTTCCCAGCTGAGGCCCCAGTGGATAAATAGTAAAAGAAAAATGCACCCTTCCTTGTCAGGAAGGACATTGAGAATAACGAGCCTTGGTTCAACTGAGGGGCTGTTTGCTGTCCTTGGTGCTGAAAAGAGAAACCCACGAATCGCTGACAGAATTTACATTTTGCGATAGAAGGAGCAAGCAACCTGCCTATCAAACTGCAACCTCTTTCAGCAGTGGTTGACCTTAGGTGGCAGGCCTCAAAACAGGTTTCAAAAGCCTCTTTTGGTGTGCCATTTCAAACAAAAGCAGTTCTGAAGTGCCCCTAGTTTTCCTGTGGGCCAGGGTTAATGCATTGCCAAAACACTGATGGGGTAGCTTATCTAAACCATCTCCCCATTGAGACCCTATTGGCTTATTCCTTCATGTGAATTAAGGACTTTGCACCCTTAGAAAATAAGCCTATAAACCGATGCAGCATGAGGGTCTGCAGAGGCTGCCTGCTGATTTCTTCACCCTGGTATCTACTGCAGACATTGGATCAATTTGGCGTGCCATGATAAATGTTTCTGAAGGAAATATTTGAGTAAAGCTTCTAAATTCCTCCTTGTCACATTCTGAGAAACTGGGCAGAGCTTTTACTGTGCTCAAGGAAAAGTCTAAACTCATAAACTACTTCCTATCTCCCCACCCCACCCCCACCCCCAGCCAACATGCACACAAGAAATCTCAGAAAGTAAAACCTACTTTAGAAAGAACATGATTCTTCCTTTAACAGTACACAAAGCTTTGCCAGAGAGAATGGGACTGCTGTTTTTCTCTCACTTACAATGTGAGAATTTTCTTGCTCCAACTTGCTTTCTTTTCATTTATTTTGACAATCCCCTTGAACTCACCCTCCTCGGCCCATTGATGTTATCAAGGAGGGTCCTGGATGCTGTGGATGACAGAAGATTCACATGTGTTGTTTTTGGTTGCCAAAAACTCCAGTGGTCTTTGCTTCCGATGTGAAATACAGTCAACATCTTCTGGCCTTGAAAAAGATATATCCCAAGGGCGTCCAAGAAAGGCTAAACTCTCAGAACTTAGAAAAAATTGAAATCAGTTCTTGTTGTTTCTTATAACCTATTAGATCAAGTATTTCCAGATCCAGTGAATTACTTCTCAAATGAAACCTTCGAAACCCTTAAATAAGCAGTCTTGTCGCTAGGAAGTTATACAGTGAAATTGCCTGTTAGAGGCAGGACTTAAAACTTCTGTGAAGGAGCCCATCTCCTCAGGATTGCCAGGATGAATCATGGAACACTACCCAGAATAAGCTTGCCTTCTCTGATTTCACAACATTATTTAAATTCTTAGTCATAAGCCAATATGGACTCTCATTTCAAAGAAAGCTGGGTGCTTTCTGTCTGCTGGACAGCTGCAGAAGGACAGAGCCTGGACAGATGCTCAGAAGAGAGTTATTGTTTTCTATATAAAATAAACAAAAACTGAACCAAAGGTAAAGAGAAAAAGGGAAACCAAGATAGTCTGAACTTGGGCAAAACATTTGTGAATTTCTCAGGGTTTCGGGTACTCATCTTTAACCTGATTTCTCTCTAGAGTGGTCTAAATCCTTTTTCTCTTCTTTTAGTCATGCACAGCATTTAGTCACTTGCATCACACCTGATCTTCGCTTGGAGATCTAAGGGAAATAACATCTGAAACATTTAACTTGCCAAGTAGTCATGATTGCAAGGTACTTCAAAAATAGTGGCTGGGATCACAAACACCTGGGATTTTTTTAGGGGTTGTTAATGACATCATTGTGGTATCCTTAGGAATCTGGCCTCAGGATTTATTGTCGGGGTTTCATTTTCAGTCAGATACAATTCTCAGTGGGAATTCCAGTCATGCCTGTTTGTTGGTGCCCAGGGATATAAGAAGTGTGGTTTAATGTTTGGTCTTTACAAGAGCAGTTCTTTCCAGTTTAAGTTACTTCCCCATATACAAATTCTGCCCCTAAATTGAAGGTGATAGTGCTTCCAGATCATTTTCACCTTGGGTGCTTCCTGCAGAATTAGTTTCACCATCCAATTTTTGGAGCAAGTTTCATACAGTGTTACCTCACAAAATGTTACATTTAAAGACATAGAACCTCATGAAAGAGACAATGGACAGGAAGGAGTTAAGTCCAGCAAGAGATGCCACTTTGCTACAAAACGTTCAGGGTTCCAGGCCTGAAAAAAATCTACCACCAATCCTCTTTCACTGAAATAGCCAAACAGGTAAAACATCCTCTTTCTGCTTGTATTTTTTAACGTATTGTCCATCACTAAATACTCAATAATGATTCAAAGAGGAAGATGCCAATGGCCAAAGCTCTGGACACCAGATGCCAAGACAGGCTCACAGAAGGGGTACCTCAAACCACATACACCCCAAAGGCAGGATCACGGTTCACCACCATCAGGACAGTTTGCAGCACTCACTACCTACAGAGTGGGTTCTGTCTATTGGTGGGGCTGCCCAGCCCACAGAGCACACTGACAGCTAGGATCTCATTTAATGCTCATAATAACCCTTTGAGGAAGGCAGGGAGCTGTTAGAAGTCCTTTTTGGTAGATAAGGAAACTGAGGTATAGAGGATATAATGCCCTTTTCAAGGTCACTCAGCAGGAAATCAGAACTCACAAGTCTTCTGCCTCTTACTTCCTTAGCTGACCCTTCTCCCTGTCAAACTGTCTTACCATTTTATCCTACACAGCATTTAAAAAAGACCTCAAGTCTTCCCAAAAGAAAGAAAAGTAAAATTTTTTAGATAGTTCATTGAGAAAAAAAATCAAACTATGCCCAGAGCTACAATAAAAAAATGATATTTTCAGAAAATAAGGGATTAGGTTGGGTGTGATGAACTTGTTTTAAAAGGCAAATGTGAATAGTTTGATCATGGTTCATTACTGTGTTTTCCAGAGCCATGAAGGGACAGGCTTGAAACATGTGTTGATACATAATGATTTGGAGAATACAGGGTCTGGTTTCACTGCTCCCCCGGGTAATTTCTTCCACCTCAGTGTTCCCTAGAGAGGGAGCATGTTATCAGGTTCAGTTCTGTTCTTAAGGTATAAATCTTTCTGGTGCCAGCACAGTAAAGACCTCATTTGATCGAAGAACACTCTTTTCTCCCCCTTGAGATTTGGATGCTGTTTCAAATCTGTGTGTCAATATTACAGCCGCTCACTCCACTAAATAAATAAATATTTTGGTGATAGTTGTTTTTCTAGTCCAAAGAGATACAGTACATCTCACTGATCAGGGTCTAGAAAAAGACAAAACCATGGTTTACCATTTGTTGGTATATTTAACAGCTAGAAAACAGCAGAGAGAATTGAAGGCAAAATGTTTGTAGGGAGGCTTGCCTTTCCTAACCAAGCCAGAAAGATGGGAAGACTTCAAAAAGACAGAATGCAGCATTGTAACAGGCTTGTTGTTCCGGGGTCTCTTGTGCAAAGGCAACTGATGAGATGCTAATGAGGAGCTAATCACTTGGTCCAGGGAGCTGGAAAGAGCCTGATGGATGCCTGGGAGAACACACTTGTTTTCTTCCCCAGAAACCTAGGCTACATCACAAGCTTAGTTGATGCTCAGGCTAGGGAAGCTGGAGATGAGCCATGGGGGCTTTCCTGACTTTCCAGTGATAGAATCCAGCCTTTATGAGGTCAGATGGGAAGCAGAGGATGAACGCCAAGAGTTCAGAATTTAGAGAGCATGCAACGGATTGCTCCAAGAGTTTAAGACGAAAATGGAGCTGACTCTCTGCATTGAAGAAGTTTACAAACTTGTTCTAGGTGAGACCTTGAGAAGATATATTTTAACGACAACTGATATGGGCAATAAATGAGAAATTGATTGGATTGCCCCATGACTGGAATCAGAGAGGGGTAAGAGGCTAGAACTAGCTGCCAGCTGCCTTGTTTAAATTAAGGACACCTCTACCTAGACCCAGATAATTGAGGTGACTTGTGTACAGTCACCCAGCCAAGTAATCTTTAGTCCTCCCTTCTCACTGCTAGCCCAGGCTCTACATATGTCACCATGCAGATTGCATGGCATATTCAGATATGATTTGAATGTTTTAATTTTATATTTAATTGTTTCAGCACAAAGACAGTTTCAATAACCTACGTGAACTAGTTCACATTCAAATTTGCAGTTAATGCTTTTTTCAAGCTCGTTTCAGTGTGCTTTTCTCCAGAATATTAAGTAAAATTTGAATCAAGGTTCAGTTTGGTTTTTGCTTCTCTGAGAAAACTAGTCCAACTTTTAAATATGAAGTTTCTGATTAGCTCAAGGTTTAGTCTCCCCTGGAAAAGTTGGAACTTCATAAATGATCCACAGTGCAGCGAGTCAAAGGCTACATGTTGATAATAGAAGAGAATGTGAGCTATATATATGTGTATGAAACACAAGAAACACACAGATGTACAATTATTTGCATGTGCATGCACACAGAGATCAATGCAAACACAATAAATGTGTACATATTGGTTTGTATACAGGTGAGGCATTTGTGTACCTGTGTATGCATAAATGTGCATGTGAATAAGAATCATAATATAAATCATAAAAAGGAAAAAGAATGTGAGCTTGAGAATCTAGAACAAAATACAACATTTATAATTGTTTATAAATAAGGTCATCAAGGTGGCCTCTCTATGTATAATGGTTACATTACTGGGCCCAGAACTCTATTTCTCAACCAATTTACACAATGACCTGGACTAGAAATTTTCATTTCTCTTAAAGAAATATCTAAGAATATATGAAGATATACTTATGGCCCATATTAAAGACAATAAGCAAAAAGTAAAACAATTTCAAAGAAAATCAGAATCAGTAAAACCTCAAAGAAATTTGTTCTCTAGGCTTTAGGGTAAAATATTCTAAAATCCTGAGGCAAGATTACAAAATCTCCTATGATGACGTGGAGCAGCTCCTTGGAGTCTGAAAGTGGCTGAATCCGAGTGGAAGGCCTTGTCTTGAAACTTTTGATGCAATTAAGTGCCCTCCTTTGCAAAGAAGGTGTTATTTTAGCTTTGAGATTTCAATTGTCTGCCGTGCCTCCACATGGCATCTCACAGTGAGTTAAAAGTTATCGGTTCATTCTGGAGCCCACCATCCCTTAGGGAGGGAGTTGACAACTGGGGGCTTAAAGGACAGCTCCACCTTCTGCCCAACCAGGAGAAAAAGGAGTTGGGGACTGTGTCTCTTGTAAAGACCATAAGAGACCCCTGCATCGACAAAGGACAAGCCATTTGTTCATCAGAATCCACCTACCTCCCTCACCCCACCCCAACCCCAACCCCAGTCTTTACCTTGTTGCTCCTGGGCCTTGAAGCATTGGAGGAGGATTGGGGAGATCAGAACAGGCCTCAGTGACTCAGGGCACAATTCTTTATAAACCATTTCACTTTGTGCAATGACAAGATACACTGCAAAACTGTTTGCTATCAGCAGAGTGGCTTCGGTGCCTTGATTTGCTGTCCCCTTGGCGGGGGAACAAATTGATGACAACCACTGGCACGCTTACTGAGCACAAAGCCTGGTTCAGCACTGTAGCTGGAGAGATGTCAAAACTCTTTTTCCTGGGGTCAGATCTCAGCCACGGCTCCTCTGCTTCTGGAAGAAGCAGTAGGAGATGTAGAGAGTAGGGGATGGGAAGGGAGAAGGGGGCTGCTGTGGGTGGGCCACCAAGGGTTCCAGATGGGATTTGCAGAGACACACCACATATAACTCAATGAGCTTTACAGTAAAATTCACTGCACGGAGGTTAATCTAGATGTCAACATTGTCTGACAGCACTGAAATTACTCCAGGGCAGGTCTCTTTTAGAAGTCTTAATATAACAGTCAATTCCATCCTGCCTTGCAGGAAATGAAAGTTTTCTGCTTTGTGTGCCAAATCATTCAGCAGCAATTTTCTCACTGTTTGAAGTCCAAACTGTTTGTGATCTTAGGATTCACCTTGTATTAAGACTTTCACGGAGTTTGAGAAGCTGCATTGTCAGTCCCACAGAAGCAGGAGCCAAAAGAAAAACTAAAAGAAGAAAAATGAAAACAAAACAAAACAAAAAAAACAATATATATTTCTTTACTGAGGACAGCAGAAATCAAATCACCTAGACCAGGTTTAATTTTTCACTCCAGAGGTGGACTCAGAGGAATAAACCACGTCAGGCTGCTGTTATATGGAGAGGGACTATGGACAGATTGGCGAGAAGAAAACAGAAAATGTTTAAGGAAGCTGTTCATTTGAGTATGTCCGACCGTTAATATATTACAAAATTAATTTATTTAATGACGTCCATGTACCCTTCTTACGTGAAGAAATAACTACTTTATTTAGATTTAGAAGTGTTCACATTTCTCATTGGCTTTTATGGATTTTGCATCCAAAGGAATGTCTGAATATACAGTGGCTATCTGGGCTCTCAATCTGACTTGGTCTCCCAGGAAGGAGGTCTAAATTTCTCATGGCTCAAAGTAAGAAGAAACTAATTCCTCTCATAAGATGTTAAACTGAAAAGCAAGAACTGAGTGCCTAGGCACTCCTGAGAAGTAGAAGTCCAATAGTTGTTTCCTCATATATGTTATCTTGATGTTTCTTCTATTAGAAACTTCTTGCTTTGTTGGCCATAAGTATCTCTCTTGCAAGCTACAAGCTTGTGCCTTGGCCCCTACTCCAAGCATCATTCATCTTGGTGACTAAGAAAAATTAATAGAGCTTACTGTCCTGCTTCTGTTTGATGGAAGAGGGAGATCCAAATTCATTAGTTTAAGACATTGTCCTCTACTTCAAATATCAAACCAAGACTCGTTTTGAATTTGGAACTTAGTAGTTAGCTAAAGAGAAAGGGGAATCTGAGTTTTCTTACTTTGATGAAGAATTCCAAGTACTTTGAAGGGGCTCCCGATTTCCACAGATCTCCTTATAAAACAGAAATGTGTCCATATCAGCACACTGAGACTTGGTCCAAAGACATCTTCTTTTGCAAAGAATAGAATTTTTATAGGCATTCAAGGAATGTTTGGAGGGAGTGCACCAGGCACACAGAAATCCTGTCCTAAGCCAAGATTCAGGTCCTTGGAGTGGAGCAGCCCACAAAAGTCCTACTAGCTAAAGCAATGACATAAAAATTCACTGCATCTGCCATTGTCAGTAAAGCCTTTCAGAAAGAGGCAGCAAAGATCATTATCTCACATTCTCTCTAACCCATCCCTCTTAGGGGGCAGATGTGCCTACAGTCCTTATGAGTTCAGTACCATGCCCCCAAACAGGACATGGTAGAAACGATACCTGTGTGCTGAACTGGTGAACTTAGAGAGCAAGTTGATCTATCAAAGAACCATGAAGACTGATTTTCAGATGCTCAGAATGTTATCATCAGCATAATTTAATTCAGGGAGCACCAACCAATCAAATTTTTACAAGACGACAAATGTCCCATCAGTACTTTTCTGAAGTCTCTTAGGCCAGTCCATCTCAGGATTTCTTATCCCCTAGAAACCTAAGGCTCAAAGAAAACCACAAGCATTTATAGAATCAATATGCTGACACCAAAGCCCTTCCAATAAAATATAGATAGAAACATACAATGTATGTATGCCTGTACTTAGGGGGACACTCAAAACATTTTCTGAAACTTGTATTGATGTCTTAATAATGATACAAAAACCTGGAATTTTCCTTTAAAACCTAGTAAGTGTTGTCAAAACCAAAATTATTTGGTGTCAAATAAGAAAGTGATGCTCCAGGGACCAAACAGTGGCTACAGTGACTAAGCACTGGGCCAAAGGTGCTGCTTTTTACCTTAAGTTAGGGGAACATTATAAAAAAAAAAAAAAAAAAAGCAAATGCCATTGAGTATTCTACTAGGTTGGCTCCCAACCAAAGCGGTCAACAGACATCTCAAGGGCATTTGAGGGCAGCTCTCTGGGCTTCCATCACACGGCTCATTCAACAAATATCTATAGATGTTTCCATGCTCTAGTCTCTGGGAAATGCACCAGGAAGACCCCAAATCTCAGCACTGCCCATTGCAATAACTACACCACCAGGTCAAGATAATACTGCTGCTGTTCGGTTTGGAGAAGAGGAGCAAGGAAGCTGTTAGTCATCCCTGAACTGAAAGGATATGTGTGAATAGTCTGCAATTTAAAATGCTACCCTTTTTCTAATGCTCTTTATAACTAGCAGTTAAGATAAAAATCTCTTGGCCTGGAACTAGAGTTCAGATCACCCGTGGCCTGCATGAGAGGTGGTCAGTCTTGTCTCCATCTCTTGGACTAGCCCTTGACAACTTTGGGCATGTCAATGTTGAATGGGGTAGGATGGTTAGTGGATAGGATAGTTAGTAGGATAGTTTGGTGCAAGTCAGCCAAGTGGCCAGGCAGGAAGCCTCCCTTGAAGAGTTTGAACACAGGGTCCCTGACTTGCCTATTGGCTCCCCCATCAGTATCCCTCAAACCTGCCAATCACCGAACCTTCCTAACTCGCCTTCTGTAATGAATTCCTTGGCATTGGTGGCTCTTCCTCCCTCATCCTCCTCACTTAATCTTTCATTTTCTCTCATTTCTAATAAGCAAATTTTAAAAACAGGTGGGGCTAGAATAGAGCTTTTTTGTTTTGTATTTTAGAACTGAAAGTGATCCTAAGGTTATCCATTCCTGCCTCTTAAATGTCTCAGATGATATATCTGATAATCTGAGAAATTAGTTGACCTGACCAAGGTCAGCTGGATATTTAGGAGCAAAGCCAGGAATTCCAATGGTCTTTCCACTACTCCACGTGCTACCAAACTTCTGATGCATCCTGTATTTTCCTGTCTTGACTGACTCACTTCTACTTCTGAGCTGAGTCTCATGCAGGCCTGGAAGTTGGCTGACAGCTCCCCTGTTGGTGTCAGTTTCCGTAGTGTTTAGCACCAAAGATCCTTGCACTAGTGTGTTCTGCAGAGTAAGCATCACCAGAGAAGAATAGGACAGTTCAACCTGAACCTGGAAGAATCAGTCCTCCTTTGCCTCCACTGAGAATTGTCTCTCCAGGGATCATTTGTGCATGATCTGCTGAGTAGACGAAGCAGCAAATCCCTTGTCTACTGACTAGACAAGGCTTAGTGACCCCCAATGTCCACTCAAGTTCAGGACTTTAATTAGAGGGCAGCATTTGGTTCACATCCAGAGCAAAGAAGAATCGGGAGGACCCTTGGCCATGGCACCCCACTGCAAGGTGAACATCCAATAGCAAGTCACTTTTGCTCAGTCCAGGAGGGGACCAGGTGAGGGCAGAGATCAGCCTGTATGTCCTGAGCATTGGAGCTGGCTTCAAGCTAAACTCTCACAGTTGTTCTGGCATAGTCTTTTAAAATGTAGATCATAGTATAGTAGGGATGAGGGTAGAGACTACTTAGGTGGCCATATTGGCTACTGGGATGTATTTCAAGACTCATTTAACCACATAGGTTCTTTAAGAAAATCAATGAATAAGCCTTCATCAATGCTTTACTAGTGTGTAGGAAGGGTAGGACAAACCCAGAGGAGTTTCAGACACTTCAGTCTCTGAGCTGCAAAGGAGGAGGGGTGTCTTATTGGAACCCACCCCTGCTCAGGCCTCCTGCCGCCATGCTGGGCCCAAAGAGAGCTATCCTAGCATTGCACACTGGCACTGAGAAAAATGACACAGTGACTCAATGCTGTCAGAATCTAAGAAAATCTGAGCCGGGAGGGGTCAGAGATTCAGACATGCACCTCTCATTTGGCAGATGGGGAAACTGAGGCACGGCAGTGTGAGTCTTGTACTGTCCTAGTATAGGAGGAATAATGCACTCCAGTCTCCTCACCCACAGAGCCCTAGAATACCCTATCAATTTTCACAGCCCTATTTGCTATTCTTCACACTCCAAAAAAGTGTTTCATATCTTTACATGCTCAGGTTAATATGTCAAGATGTAAACTCCACACAGAGCCTACAGCAAGGGCAGTGAGAAAGCAGGCCCTCCCTCTCTACCTCCTTGCTCTGCCATCCTCTTTCTTCCATAGGCAGCTGCTTACAAGGGGCACGGCAAAGAAATGACCCTGCAGACAACATGGAGACCTGTGAGACCAAAGCTAGGGCCACCTGATGACTTCAGTCTCTTTCTGTGCTCCAGGTCCCCAAGGGGATTGCTTTCTTTCATCAAGCCGTGATGACTCAGTGGTGCCCTGACTGAAGCCCTAACACATTCCTCATTTCCAGTTGTCACAACAGCCACCAAGACCTTCTTTCCAGCCCGCCCATGACTATATGAAGTTCCAGAAACACACAGCCAAGAAGATAGAAGCCACGCAGTGTCTGTTTGGGGGAGGGTGGGGGGAGGGACAGCCACTGGAGCCTTGGAATCTCACATCTGACTGGAAGAGACTTCCCCCTCAGGCCCCTCCAGATGGTTCCCTCCCTGAACCCCTTTCTCCTAGGTACCCAGATCAAAACCAGGCCTGGCAATCACAGCCCCAGGACAGACACAGCAGGGGCCTCCAGGTGGAAAGACGAGAGGAGTGGCCATGGGATAGCTAAGTGTTCTCTTCATGTGGTCAACCAAGGTGCTTTCCCCAAAGTCCTCAGGGGCTGTGAGCCCAGCACAGGGAGAAGACTCCCACCAAACTCCCAGCTCCCCTCCCTCCCCTCCCAGACCAGCTGGGCTGCCTCGCTGACCCCTGAGTCTCCACCACGGCCGACAATCTGAGCACAGCTCTTTTCTATTTGAATAAAAACATTTCTTGGTCTAAAAAAGAAGTAAAACCACATACACATCATTCAGTCCTGAGTCCCACATGGAGACGCCAACACTTTAGCTGCCTCCAGCTGACCAGGACGTCTCAGGCTGCCGACAGTCCCGCTGGCAAGGAAGGGGGCAGCTCAGAAGCCCCCAGGAGGCTCCAGTTAGGCCCAGGCCAGTCTGTGCAGGAGCTCTGTGCTTGGGTGAGGTGGAGGGGCTGGGTGGCCTGTGAGGGGCACTTCCTCTGCTCCCAAGAAGAAGGGCTCTGTGGGGTTCGGCTGTTGGCTTCTGCGGGCTTTCCGTTGTCATGTGCCAGAGATCTGACCCTGGAGCCATCCTTGGCAGCAGCCGGGAAGGCAGTGATCTCCCTAGTGCTGGGGCAGAGGGAGCTGGCCCCGGCCCAGATGCTGGGTTCTCTCTCCCTGGTCAGGGCTCCATCCTCATTAAGATACGCAGCCCGCAGCAGCGGCAGCTCATGGGCCGTTGCCCAGAGAAGCCTCAGCCCCTCCCCGCACCACAGCCCACAAAAGCGATTCCTCAGTCCCCGCATTTTCACAACAGCTCAAAGGCAGATGCATCAATCCTTCCAGGGGCTGGGAACGTGAGGAGAATGCCAAGGGGCCCAGTGCCGAGGCCAGGGAGACTCTCCGCTGCTGGCTCCTGCCCTCTCCCGGCCTGGCCCCAGCCTCTCACTCACCAGCCCTGGCTCCCTTCCCTGGCAGGGTCTTGGTGGAGACCCAAGAAGTGGGGGCTCCCAGCTGGGGGGGGGGGGGCAGGATATGAAATGGAGAGGACCCAGAGGGACATACCTTACCATGACCTGCAAGCAACTAAGTCCCCTTCTGTGGGAACCCTGAAGCCTGCCATGTCCACAGTCGCAGGGCCACACGGGGGTCCATCCCCTAAACCCCACAATGCTCCGGGGTGGGAAAATGGGAGGTGGAGTCCAGGGATCTTTCCAGTGACAGAAAGATGGGTGGCAGTGCCTTGCGAGGGTCAGGTTTCAGCTGTTTTATTCTTCTGCGGTTCTTGAGGTCCAGAAAGTCCAGTTCTTTAAGTTCAGAGGAGAGATGACACATCCCACTCAACTCCAGCAGGGATCTTGAGCATGGCTGACACCCAAAAGGAGGCAGGCTGCTGCAGTCGGGGTTTTGTGTTGTATTGTTTGTTCAGTACTTACCCATAGGCGCCACCATTGTAATCCCAAAGACTCAAGTCCACATTTTAAGAACTAGCAACTTAGAAAACTGTCCTGAAGTGGAGGAAAGAGGGAAAGGCGTAGAGGTGAGGGGTGGGAGAAGCACGGTGGCTTCCCAGATCCCCTGGTCCGGTGTCATTTCCTTGCCCAGCGCAGTCGAGGCGGGCTGCCCATGTGCACCTGCAGGGCTTCCGCGGGGATCACCGAGGCGCAGCAGCTATGTGCACCCTACCCCAGCTCCTCCCGTCCTAACCGGAAGATTGTCTCTCTGCATCGTCAAGCTCTTCTGCTCCGAGAAGCCGGAGCTGAAGAAGCTCGTGCCGCAGCTGAAGTCAAAGGGAATTTTCATTTGCATTAATTATATGTAAGATTTTCTGAGTTGTTGCTCAAGTCGTGTGGTTTTCTGTATCAGCAGCTTCTCTCTGTATTAGTGAAGAACATATCTCTCTGTAGATATAGATAGATAGATAGTTAGATATATAAATATATATATATATATATATATATACTCCAAACTGCCTTACAGGTTTTCTTCTTTCTATTTTTGTTTGTTTTCAGTGTTGTATGTATAGCAGGCACTTGAGTTTATATGAAGATGTTTGCTTCAGTCAAGGATGGGAGAAAGGAGCGAGGGAGGCAGGGAGAGAAGAGGCAACACAGTAGGGATTCTTGGCCACTGGCCACCACTAGCCAAGGATGTCCAGGTAGATTGGCGTGGCCTTCCCCAGAGCATGGAGGATTTTATAGATCTCCTTGATGTTCAGCCGCTGCTGTGGCTCCCTCTGCCAGCACCCCAGCATGACGTCGTAGACCTCCTTGGGGCAGACTCGAGGCCGCTCCAAAACACGACCTTGTGTAATGCACTCGATGACCTAAAGAAGAGCGGGAGGAGAACAAGGAAGTTACATCCAACGTCCAGCCTTGGCCTTGTGGCTCATACTCAGCAAAAGGCAACAACTTCACTGATGAGCTGCAATGCAGAGCTGGGGTACCCACAAGCATGGACTAGAGGCTGGTCTGGACCTAGCACTGCTTTTCTTGCCGGTTCTGTGCATGGGTTATGAGGCAACGGATGGTGGTGGCTGGTCAAGCCCTTTCTTCTCCACCTTTTGGGTCAGGCCTTCACGGATTCCCACTATATCTGACTCCCAGCACAAAGTCATTCTTTTACTTCACTCTTCCTCTCTAGTCCTGAATCTCATCTGATCACCTGAGCTGCATTCCTTTTCCACTAGGGGAATGGCTTCCCAATTTTGTGAACCTGCACAATCTGGGCCTCCATACCCAGCCCCTCTCAGCTCCCACTTGTTGCAGGCTCCCCTCTCCAGCTGCCACCATGCTCAGCCCACAGAGTATCTTATAGAACCCTTTCTCAGCAAGGTCCATGCTCCCCTGCTCTTCACACTAAACCATGTATCCTCTTTCTTTGAAAATCTTTCTTAACCCTGGGATTAACTGCTCAATTCACACTGCCTCGCTGGGCAGCCAGGGCAGGGCAGCCAACACTGCAGGATCTCAGCATCCCCATCTATAAGATGGGGATAGAACGTCTGCCTTGCCTGCCTCCTGGAAATGCTATTTGGACCAAATGAGATCAGGAAAAGGGACTGTAGTAGGAAGAAAATGAATAAAGCGTGGCTGTGCGAATCGTAGCCAGCCACTGGGGTTCATTTCCTGTTAATTTGTGGTCCTGTAATTTCCAATTCCTCAAAGGCACTTCTTAACTAACACAAAATATGTGCATTCTCAAGGTTTCATGTTCCAGCTTCAGGTTAGTCTTAACTCTTTCTAACTCTACCACTGTGCACTCTCAGGTAAGTTATTCAACTCGAACTTCAGTTTCCTCATTTGAAATTGGTTATGATGATAAAAATACAGGGAATAGTCTCTAGTTTAGTACCTGAACAAATGCTATTTCCCCTCTCTGTCCCCATTAGTCTGTATTTAGTTGGGCAAGAGAACTGCCTTTTTTCTCCCCATTCCTCCCTATACCACCCCAACAGCACCTTGCCTGGGTGCTGCCCCATGTCACCCGGGCCCTGGGAGGGGCTTGTCAAACCATCACTGCGACAGACACTTCCTGGTCATATTGGCTCCGGAGCCTGGGGTGGCCCGCCAGGCTCATTTCTTTGCCATCCTCGTAACTTTCCAGCTACTCATATTCCTTATTCATATTAGAGCCCCATTTCCACCCTCCACCATCTTCAGCTCCATGAAAAGGGACCCAGTGCAAACCGCAATGACAGCTGCTGGTGCTAAGATCCCTAGTGTGGTTGGTAGAGGTAGTGCCTCCTCCAGTGGGGGACTCTTCACTCTGTCAATTTCCATAGAGAAACCCATCACCAGTAACTACCAATCCGTGCATGCTGGGGTGGGTGAGATGGAAGAGGTGGCTGGGGGCAGGAACCCTGCCTTCGAGGCCGGTGCCTCACCAGGCAGTCTGAGAAGAGCTCAGAAGTTAAACACCCTGTTAACTACAACGAGCCAGCTTGGAGGTCCAGGACAATTCTTCTGCCGAGACCTACAGTACCCGAGGCCAGTTCCTCTCTTTACTGGGACCACCAAACTACAGGGACGCTGTGCTCAAGGGGTATGTGGCCACATGCACGTGTGTGCATGTGTGTATTCACATCGCTGTGTGCACATATGTGTTCATCACCAATTCACCCCTCAGGAAGATGGGAACAATTTTTTCACAATACTGTAACAAATAGGGTTCTGATATAAATTCTGTCATTTTTTAAAAGGTTGTTAAAAAGTTTTGTGTGACTTTGGGTGGTGTGGTCAGGCCCCACTGAGCTTGTGAATGGGAGCTAACACAGATTTAAAGAAAGGCCTTCTTTTCACTCTTTAACTGGTCAAGTGGTCAAGGCATAGAAGAGCAGCGATGGACACAACATCCTAGAAAAAAAGACTGTCTTGAATATTTTGGTGAGATTCCAATATTAAAAGTTGCTTCTGTTTATGTTTTCCCAGAAAACAGGAGACCATAAAAAGAATTGCCATATTGCCATTTCTTATAGGTCTGCTGGGTTGGGAAGCCCAGCCTTTTCCTTTTACAAACTGAACAGAGTTCTCTGGGCCAATGCCACTCTGATCCAGACATAACTGAGAAGCAGCTTCATGGCTTTGAAGGCTGAGGAATCACGTGACCACGGTCCACTCCTTCCCCTGCCCTGGAGGCTCTCAGCTCTGAGCCCTCGGCGAGTCCACTGCAGGAATCCAAAGAGCTCCCTTTCCTTTGTCCTCAATATTAACAGGTGCTTTTGTGAAAATTTACAAGTTAATATAGCTAACCTCCTTAGAAAAAATGCCTGGCATTAAGTGTTAGCTACTATTAAAATTTATTATTTTTATTATTGCAAATTAAAAGTATTAAAAATGTAAAATATTGCAAATATAAAAATGTGCTTATTATTGTTTATTTATGTTTATTATTCATGTGTTCACTGTTATGTTTCATTATATTCCTGGAACCTTGTGTAATTCTTCAATAACATGAAATTTACCTCCTTAAACTAGCCTCCTCTACATCTCTGGGCCCGGCATGCCTAAAATCTTTGGGTACCCAGACTATTTGGGCGTACTAAGCAAGGGGTGTTTCCACAAGATGGCACAATTGAAAAACTCATACTGTTTCCTTGTTCTCATTTTCTGCCTTAGTGAAACACTTGTGATTAAAGTGTAGCAGAAAAAACAGAATTGTGACTTGCATCTCCACTTTGATAACTGATTTCGGGCTTTTTTGACAATTCTGCCACATTTCCTCCAGTTGCACTTCTTTCCAACTCAGAGTTCTCCCCTCCTGACATGGTGCTTCTGCACCCTCATTCTGGTGGCTCTGACCCCCACCCAACATTATGTACACCGGGCCCAAGTCATCTCGGAGGTATCTCTTCTCAGCATCCCCAAATCAAGTTTCCCACTTCCCCCTTCTTTACCTCTGTGTTTGAGAGCTGGAACCACGGCTGTTTTCCGTAGGTGAAGATCTCCCAGAGGATCACCCCAAAGCTCCACACATCACTCTCTGTGGTGAACTTCCGGTACATGATGCTTTCGGGGGGCATCCAACGGATGGGGAGCATGGTGTGTCCTCCCACCTAAAAGGGGACAAGCAGAGGCACACGCAGGGTGACCAGATGGCCACACACTTCATACATAGATGCACTCATGACACATCATATTCTAACACAGCCACAACCTTATGTCACTCATGTCAGAGGGCAGGTGGATACATTGACTGACATCCAAGGCCTACAAGGCTGGGGCAGATAAGATGGCAATTAGAGAGAACACCCGAGGGAAGGTAGGCTCCTTGGCACTAAGTGTGAAGAAAGACCAGAAGATGGCTAATGAGGTAAGAGAGAAGGTTTTCAGAATCTGGTACTACTGCAAGCCCTTATCTTGAGAGGAAATCCAGAGGGGACTCAGCGGAATCACTGAGAGAGGCCATCAAGTATCAGAGTATTTGTAGATGTCAGGTTTAGAAACTTTGGCCAAGGTAGCTAGGGCACAATATATTCCATATGCATCTAATGTCTAAAACTATAACTCTATCTTCTATCTGACAATCCTGAATTTCTCCCCATGACTTAGGACTTTGTTTCAAGGGAAGGGGATGAGGAAATTCACAAAGTATGGAAGGTCATGGGCTAATAAGAAATCAGATGGAGCAAAGAGGACTCCTGACAGCTCTTGGCAGAGCCCCAAAGGTCAATAATGGGAGTCTAAAAATAGCTTAAGGGGGCCATCCAGCCATCCCGGGGTCTGCTGAGCTGACAGCTAAGAGCAAGATGAAATGACTGACAAGGAACACTCCCAGGGTACCCCTTACTGATAAAGACATTAGGGAAATCCTCACTGCCTGGCAAGTGAGTGGTATTGGCATAAGTGGAAATAAATTCATAACACAAAGATCAGGAACAAGCTGCTTGTTAGTAAATAAAGCATCAGAAACTAGAACTTTTGACCAATATATGGAATCTGTTGTTACAAAAATGCTTATCATTTGATTTAATAATTTAAAAAAAGAGCTCTCTCTAAATGTCCTAATAAACAATAAACTTGAAGTTCTCATTTCTCTAGTGGGCCAGCTGGGGGTGGGAGTGGGGGATAACAAGCACTTAAGAAAAAATAACTTATTGGGAGATGGGAAATCTTATTTCTAAAAAGGGAAATCATATGTGACTTATCCACTTGAAATATTTTGAGGAGATAAAAGATAATATGGGTTTTCAGAAAAATTATTTTCAACCTAGAATCAGGATAGCTCTCTATCAAGTGCAAAGACAAATGAAGATGTTTCTTCAGGCAAGCAAGGACTCATCAAGTTTACCATTCACAGACTTTCAGATGATGAAGGAGCAAAAAGTAATCCTGGGTACGGTGCAGAAAAACTGGAAAAAGTAACCAAAATATACAAGGACTTGAAACATAGCTATGCAGAGAAAATTAACCAGGAAAATGCAATTTAAATTTAAATAACAGTTGCTAATTTTGTAGTAAAATGTAATGCATTTGCTAATAAAATCTTCCTATAAAATAGAGATATAAAGTAAATAATAACACTAATAATGCTAATATTACTACTAGTAGTACTACCAACAATACTCATCTGGAATGAAAATTCCAGATAATTTCAAATATACGGGCACAAAACAGTAGGTAGGGAAATAATTAAAAGTCTAAAAAAGACTTTGTCTTCTATAAGAGAAGGAAAGAAAGGTTACAGACTGATCAATTGTTATTTATAACAGTTTAAATTTAAATATGCTTGTTAAATTTTAAAACAGCACTTAGAAGAATAGAAATAGAACATACTAATCTATTTCCAAACCATTTTTTAGGAAAAAGAGAACCAAAAATCTTTAATCAATGCCAAAAAAAAAAAAAAATGCAAAAAGAGAGGGAAGGGTGCGCATGACAAAAAAATATGAAATGAGACAAAAGTAAAAATAATATTACCATAAACAATAAACACAAGCGGGTTATACTACTTCTTAAATATAGATGTGTGTTGTTTAGAAAAGCCATATCTAAAGCAAATTAGCAGAAAATACTGAAAATGAAAGGCTGGAGAAACACAATCAACAATAAAAGGAAAATGTAATTGGCCATATTAATATAAGGAGAAAGAAGAATTCAAGAATGCCAAGAATTAACTGGTAACAAGAGGTCTATAGCATATTTAAAGATGACAAAATTAGTCATTATGCTAATCATGAACTTTTATGCACCAATCAAAGTAGCAAAAAAAAAATGTAAAGATTAAAAACAGGTCATGAATAAAAGAAAATTGACAAAGCTACAGTTATAATGGGAAGCTAAAACACCTGTTTCACAAATTCACAGCTCAAGAAGACAACATAGATAAATGAAGATACATTTTTAAAATATTAATAATGAATTGAATAGATATGAATGTATGTGATCATGTGTGATTTTCAACCTCCCTAAAGAGTTGCATCATTTAAAAAAACACTAAAAAAATTATAAAAGTCAATCATATACTAGATCTCAAAGAAAATCTTAAATTCCAAGAGTAAAAATAAACAGAAAGCAAAAACAAGAAACCTTTACCATACCAAAGAAAGTTAAAAGGAAATTAACAACAAAAGGATACATTTTTTAAAGAGCTGTCCTTGGGGAATTCAAAAAAATATTTGGTAAAGATAAAAAATAAAAATAAAATTTGAAGCTATTTAAATTAATAATAAAAAATTTTAAGAAAAGATAGAAAACCTGAACACAAAAACAATGAAAAAATGTATTAAAAAATCTGTCCATGTAAAAGCTACAAGGTCCAGACTTATGGGTGAGTTCTACTAAAGTTTTCTACACTAAAGTTATCTGCTAGCATATAATGATAGACTGTCCCAAGTCACTCTCTTTGGCTTAAATGTCTCTGATGACAAGACCAGCCAAATTTAGCATAGAGCCTTACTATATAAATTAAGATACAGATATCTATGTAAGTGTAAAACTATCTCTGTTATGACGATGCTCTCCAAATCGGAATACAATACTATCATTTTGAGTGTGCGATATAGTACAAGAATTCTATATTATAGCTCAATAAGGCCTATACTATAAATGCAAGAATGTATCAGCCTGAGGAAACATACTATTTAATTTGGTATATTAGGAGATGAAAGACAAAAGAGCATAATATCCTTTCAAAAGATGTCAAAAATTTCAATACCCTTTCCTGATTTCAAAGCCTTAATTCATTAGAAATAGAGGTGATTTTCTTTATTCAGCTCACTAAATATCATATATATTTATAAAACATTAGAAACATTACAATTAAAATCAAGAGTAGGATAGAAGATATCTTCTGTCACTGATTTTATGCAACCCACTGCTCAGGAGGTCCTAGCCAATGCAATACAGCAAGGGAAACAATAAGGCAGAAATAATGAAAAGAGAGAGTCGATACTGCCATTGTTTACATATGCTGTGACTGTCCCAAAAGTTCAAGACAATTAACTAAAATGCAATTAGAGTCAGTTACATGATTTAGTAAGTTACTCAGGTATAAGATCAGCATATAAAAATCAAACCACTCCCATACACCAGCAGTAATGACCTTGAAATACAATGGAAAGGAAGTAAGATTGTTTGTACAATAGCTACCAAAAAAATTTTTGAAATCTCCTAGGCATAGGAGAAAATGCATAAGGTCTATTTAAAGAAAGGTATTGAAGAATATAAAAGAATATCTGAATAAAATAGAAATATACACCATTTCCTTAGATAGAAAGACTTATTATAAATCTCTTATTAACCCTTCAATTTCATCTAAAAATCCAACCCAATCTAAATGAAAACCCCAGTGGAATGCTGGATGGAAATTCACAAGACGATTCTAAAATTAATCTGGAGGAGTACATTGTGGATAAAAGCTAAGATATATTGGAAACAGAATGACAAGGGAGATTCGCTGTACCAGATAGCAAAACATATTATAAAACTACAATAATGAGCACACCGTGTTATTGGCATAGGAAAAGACAAACTTGTCAATGAAGCAAAATAGAGGGTCCAGAAGCAGACCCATGTATAAATATTGTAATTCAATATATGAAATGATGGGTTAGTAATTAAAGTGTTGGGACAATGGACTATTCATTTAAAAATAAATACACTTAGATACCTACCTCACACCATATACAAAAATCATTTCCAGATGGATTAAAGAGCTAAACATAAAAACAAAACAATAATCATATTAGAAGAAAACTCATAAAAGTATTTGTATAACCTCAGGAGAGGAGGGCCTTCCTAAATAAGACACATGTCCAAGAATCCATAAAGGATAAAATTTATAAAAAAATTAAATACTTCTACATGGCAAAATACAAAATAAGCATATTTAAATGACAGAGAAAATGTTTGCAATATATGTAACAGAAAAAGAATAAAACAGACAATACAAAGTGCTCCTTCAAATTAGAAGAAAACATTCCAATAGAAAAAATGGATAAAGGATAAGAGCAAATGAGAGACAAAATAATTATGAATGTCCACAAATATATGAGAGGTGCCAATTAAAACAAGAGACACATTTGTCAGCAGCACTTGGGAAAAATTGTAAAAGAGTGATTCTATACAGTGTTGGAGAGAGAATGGGAAAAGGGTTACTGTCAAATGCCATGGCTGAGGCTGGGACAGACTTTTTTGAGGGCAGCTTGGCAGAATCTGACCACCTAAACATGCCTTTCAACTCAGCAATTTTACTTCTAGGAGTCTTAGAAAAACACTTGTTTGTAGAAGCAAAGACATTTAGTTGAAGACGTTTATTTTACTGTTTTTAAGGGCAAAATACACAGTAGTCAGAGATAATATAGCAGAGGTATGTGTCCTGATATATAAAGATGTTTAGGATATACTAAATGAAAAAGTAAGACATTGAAAATATACACTGGCATTCTCGTTCATGTAAAATGTACATGTGTATGCATAAGCAAATATAGCATTTCTTAAATGCATAGAGAAAGGCCCAGAGAGAGAGCTACAGAATGAGTGGTTTTCTCTAGAGAAGAAAGTGAGGGTGGTAGTGACCAGAAAGAAAATTCCGTTTTTTACTACATGGATTTCCATATTGTTTGGCATTTTATCATGATCCTGTGTAACATTTGAAATTTTAAACAATAAAAGGAAAAAAATAGATACACGAATAAAGGGAAACCAGTGGAAGTAACTTATTCAAGTTATCTATCAAAATATATTTTTTAAGGAAAAATTAAGTTGGTGATAGGATCTGGTGGAATCGTTTATGGTACCTGGTTTCTTGATGAAAACAGTTAGAAGTCAGGAATATAGGAACACTTCTCTTGATGAAAAATTTTAAATAATGGAGTCCTCCAAATTGTTCCTGAGGTTTGTCTCTTTTGATGATTTTATACACAATCCAGAAGAGGTGTTAGAAACAGAGAGAAATCCAGTGTGATGGGTATAAACTGTGATGTTTGGGCAGAAAAGTGTCAGAAAAATATTAAACACAGAGGCTCGTTAAGGAGTATTGTATCAAGATTTTCACTGGGCAGCACCACTGAAGTGGAAGAAATTTATACTGCATTCTTCCAGATGTGGCCCAAAATATTTCAAGAGGCCTCTGGCATAACAAAAAGAAAAATACATCGGAAGTCCTTGGTTCAGATGTGACTTTTGACAAGCTCTTAACCTCTTGAGCTACAATTTCCTCATCTTCAAAATAGAAGTTTAACAACCATCCTTCCTAAGGTGAGATTATGTATGTAAAACACACTGAACATCATTCAGTGCTAAAGATATACCCCTAAAGTACAATGACTGTTTACTTTGTCCTCATGTACAGCATAACAAACCTCATCTCCTGGACTTTCCATATTTCCCATGAAAAGCCTTCAAGACTCAGCTGATTTTCCTCTGGGGTCACCTACATCATTTTGCCACCCAGCCTGGAAAAGCTAGTAAGCAAATATCTTTCCAGTAAAAAATTACTGACAAATATCCCCTTGATAAAAGCTAGACAGGCAAGCAATGGGTTGAAATAATCATCTTAATGATAAACATAAATCTAATATACACTGAGTACCAGCCCTTGTGTGTTACATACATTCCTCATTAATCCTCTCTCCCATCCTATGTGAAGGAAACACCTATGATGCCCATTTCACAGATTAGGTGTGTGAAAAATATTAGCTAATGATCCAAGTTCTCAAAGAGATACATTAAGGATTAAGGCTGAGCCTTGAAACAGGAGTCATATAATAATAAGACACAGCAAAGAACCCGAGAAATGATCCTGGAAATAAAATAAGTAGTTGGAGGGAAACAGATCTTTGGGTTGCCGATGCCTAGCTTGGATGATAACCTCCTTCCACCAGGCCAACGACAGCCATCCTCTGCCCTCTCACACACAAACACAGACAAGGAGGGTGGGAATTGGGAAACGCTGAGAGGTTGGAAGTGCTTATGGGCTCTTTAGTTGGGGGTCAGGATGCTTGGGTTGTTCAGACTTCAGTGTGGAGGATTTGGAGATCATAAGATCCTAGGATATGTTCCCATTTTTGCCCCTGACTTGAATTTACTGGAATCTTTGTTCCTTTGAATAACCATGCTAATGTGAGAGGGCAATCCTGCTATTGGCATCGTTGAGTCTGTTTCTCAGGAAAACAATCACACCTGGTATATTTAGGGGATCATGCTATAACAGAGTGCAGGTACCACTATGCCCATAAAATTCCCTTTTCGTGCAGCCAGATGAGTTCTGAATCATTCCAGATTTCACGTAGCGACACCAGAGGTACCTTGTTGACTCAAGCTTTAGATCTGCCCCAAGTTCAACGGCAGACCAAGGAATTGTAGGCGAAGGTCAAAAGGTCTCAAAATCTAGCCAGGTCAGGGAAGCCCAGTCTCTGTGACCTCTGTACCTTCTCTCTGAACAGCTTCCTGGTGATATTTGTTGTCCCTTGGCAGGGGTGCCCTTGACCCCTTGCCTAGCAATATTTTGCTAAATGCTTTCACTGATTTCAGGTATTTCATACTTCAGTAGGGCTGCCAGAGAAAATACAGAATGCGCAGTTAAATTTGAATTTCAGGTAAAATGAATACTTCTTTATTATAATTATGTTCCAAATATGGTATGGTGCATGCTTATACAAAAAAAAATTATTCATTTACCTAAAATTCAAATTTAACTAAGTATCCCGTGTTTTTATTTGTTAAATCTGGCAACCTTAGATTTCAGACCCAGGTAGGGAAGTTGACGTTATGCCCTAGACGCCCCTTTTTATTTGTTGGGCTTTACATGTGCATTATTACTCAGTTTCTTCCTCCTTTTGTCTTCTCCCCTGTTCTAACAGAGACTGCTGAGTTAGGTATGCACCGTACAGAAATACTCCTTCTCCCTCCACCTGTGCTGTCCTCAGCCTCCCCTCCCTATTCCTCTTTAGCATTTTCCTGGGACTGAGTGTGACAGAGACAGGGCATGGCAGCCTGGATTTTACTGGAGAAACTCAGCCCTGCCACCTTCTGACTGTGGATCCCTGGGCAAATCACTTCTCTTGCCTAAGCTTCAGTCTTCTCATCCAAAATAGGGACTGACAACTATAATTACCTCCCAGGGATGCTTGCCTGACCATTAAGTGCTTGGCACACTTGTTAAAAATGCAGATTCCTAGGTTTTACCCCAGACCCAATGAATTAGACCAGGGATCAGCAAACTATGGCCTGTCCACTTGTTTCCCTAAATAAAGTTTGACTGGCACACAGCCATGTCTATTCGTTTCCAAATTGTCGATGGCTACTTTCACACTAAAATGACAGGGTTCAGTAGATGCAACAGAGACCACCCACAAAGCCTAAAATATTTTCTTTCTGGCCCTTTACAAAGAAAGTTTGATGACCACTCAGCTCAACTCAAAGGGGTAGAAGAACCAGAAACCTTTTTTAAAAAAACACAGAAACAAAAATAATGTTTCTTTTTGTTATGTTGTAAGATAACCAAAATACCAATAATCCTTTAATAATATCAAATACCATTCAGTGTTAAATTTTTCCATCATCTAAAATGCTTTCCAAAAGTGTGATCCAAAAGAGCTATACATTGCATTTAGTGATATGTTTTTAGCTTCTTAGTTAGGATCCTCCCCTTTTCTTGATTGAAGAAAGTGGGTCATTTGCCCCTAGAATTACTCACATTTGGGTTTCGCTTACTATATACTTGTGGTATCATTTCACATATTCCTTTACTGGCTGCATTTTCTGTGATCAGATAGCTACCTGCTCATACTTGATCATGAGCGAGGGTCCTGATCTGACCCGGATTCATAGACGGTGTAGGGACCTCCTTCTGCATCACAACAGGAGGCAAATGGTATCTGGTTGTCTCACTTTTATGTGATGTTAAGATCGACCACTGGGATCATCCATTATAAAGTTCCCTTTCTCCTAGTGATTTTAGCAGCCATTGATGACCATTGCACAGATGCATTACTTCATTAGTGGCTGCAAAGAGGTGAAATTCTAATTCTAGCATTCCCTCTTCATATTAGCTGGAAATCTTCTATAAAGGAAAACTTTTCTACCATTGATTATTTGGTTATCTTGAAGTACAGTCAACACAGGAAATGCAGGATAAATGCTTGATTCTTTCCCTTTATTTACCAGTTTTCAGAATAATGAATTGGTTCACTAGCATCCTCCAAAGGTCACTATTGAGAAGATTGTTTTGTTTTTGAGAAGAAATTTGAACTCTTATTTTGTTTTTTGTTTTTGTTTTTGTTTTTGTTTTTGTTTTGCTTGGTTGATTTTAACACATTTGAAAGGTTTCAATCTATTGAAGTCATTATTCCTTTGAAACTCAATATCCCATCTTTGGTCAATGGAAGCCTCTCCCATAATCCCAGCATTACTTGATAACATCCTTGCTTTCCAGCATGAAAAATATTCTAGGCTCATTTTATATAGTTACTACCCCAGACCTGGAATCAGCCATTCCTCCAAGAAGCTCTGGATCCTTTTTGTGGGCAATGGATTTAGAGACCACAGTACAGTGTGTTAAGAGTGCTCATTGATCCTGGGATGGTCATTATTTCTAGGTCTTTTCAGTGGAAATAGCTTTGGAAGAACTGTTTTTTACAAGAAAGTACACCATGGGACTCATATTGATTTTTCCAACTCAAATTTAGGATAACGGGGTTTATATTTCTTTGATTTTATATTTGTATTTTTTTCTCTTATGCTGAAAATTTTGATTCCTACAACATTAATGTTACTTATTTGCTTTATCCTAATATATGTAATATATATAGTAGAAAGAGAGCATTTCAAAATAACAGCTCAAATATTTTTACTAACAATGATTACTGTAAACAGCCTACAATCTTTTTATCCTTAGGATATACCTACTAGGAACATACAGCCACTTGAAATAATTCCTGTCAGTGTGGTGAAACCACTAAATTAATACACAGACTTTTATTTCATTTTGCTCTTTATTTTTAGGAATTTCTTTGCATTTTCTTTTCCATTTGATTTAATGTTGTTTTATAATTATGTAGAAAGTTACCTGGCTCCAAAGTCAAAACTACAAAGCAAAGTACATCAAGTAAAGTTTAGTTCCTGCCCACTCCCTCCCCTCTGATTCTCCCCCTCCCTCATAGTTAGCCAATTTTGTTTTTAGTTTATTCTTTCATTATTTTTAATATCGGAAAATATGGATTTATAATCATTTCCCTCATTTTCTTAGATAAAAGGTAATATCCCATACCTGCTGTATAGTTTGTTTTGTTTTGTTTTTTTCATTTACTGTATCCTGGGGCTCACTCATTTATTGTATAGCTGTATAGGACTCCACTATGTAGCTATGCCAGTTGATTCCGTCGGTCTCCCACTGATAGGTATTTGGGTCATTTCCAGTCTTTGGCTATGATCAATAGGGAAGTGCACTTTGCACATGTACCCCAGGTGATTCTCATGCAACCCAAACAGTGAGAGCCACATTCCATAGGATGAGGTCTTAAATCTCTTTGCAGTTTAATAGATCCCAGCATCCACTTTCCAATGTGTACACAAGATAACTTTCAAGGGTTTTGCAGATCGACTCCCATATATAGATTTTTCTACAATTGATTCAAGGACCTCCTCTGGTCCAGCAATCCCCTGTCCCAATTGCTCACACGCAAAAAGAAAGGCAGCCGGCTCTCTCATTCTAAATCTCAGGAGTAAAAACCTACAGACTACAAATGAAGGAACTCTGTGAAATACTGGTGTAGATGTAAAAAAACAATAAATGTCCCTAATGACTGGGAAACAAATCTTTTTGCAATGCTGGTAGTTCCCAATTACTTTTTATAAAGACTGAAAGAGAAACCTAAAAAAATTATCAGCTGAGAGATGATTTAAAATAATTTTTGACAAAAGACCAATATATAATTTTAGGCAAATGACTAGGTAATAATTTAAAGAATTCAGTGATATTGCTATAACAAAACTCCTTCCTTTCCTATCTGTTTATGTAATAACATTTCTCAGTTCTTACATCTATAAAAATGAAAAATAAGAATAGAACTCATACTGTGCCTTCTTTACTTTAGTAATAAATAATATCCATTAATGAATATGGGGACTAATTGAAAAACTTAAAGATGCATTTCCAGAAATATTTTACTTTTTATCTTTCATGTTCATCAAAAGTTGTAATACATTCACATTGCTTTGATCAACTGTATGTCTCCATGTATTACTAATAATTGTAATGATAACTCAATTCAGAAGAACTTTTATCATCTACAAACTTATGACCATTGGACATTAAAAATTAAATTTAAGTCTTTATATGTATTTTTACTGTAGTAAATTATGATGGAGTGACCAATAAAAGGCTTTCATGCATAAAAATACATTAAAATTCTGTGGGGTAAGTGGAATGAAAATATAAATTCAAGAAGAAAAAAGGAATCATGTAAAACTGACAGTTTAAGGGCTTGTTCATGTGTTTAATAGATGATGTATCAAATTGCTCTGGCATTTAAAGTTCATTAGATGCATTAAAGGGGTGATGTATTTATTTTTATAATATCAATATTTACAATGTTCTGGAAATGGCATAGTTTGCAACTGTTTAAAATTATTTTGAAGATTTTGGATGACAACTAAATGTGTGAGAGGCATACATGGTTTTTCAAAATTCTTTTAGAGGCATTAAAGTTTGAAGACCTCAGATCTGAGATTGAGCACCTAACGTGCAATGTCTAGGGTCTTGTCTTTCTGGCTAAATTCAATCACTCCCCAAGGCTGTACCCCAACCATTCCTAAAGCTATGGTGCGGGATACTGATTACGTGCTTCAACCTGGCGGGCCTGGGCCGGGGGACCGGATCCACCCCTGGGGAGGGTAGTGGGTACGGGTGACAGCGCCCTCCACAGCCCCCCGGGCCTGAGAAGGTGAGGCCGGAGGCAGGCCCCAATTCCTCACCCAAAACCAACCGTTGGAGGAAGCTTGCCGGGTAAGACCGCCTCCCTCGTCTAACCACTCAACCCCTCCGTTACAATGCAACGTCCCCTACTGCCAGTGCGCATGCACCAATCATTGTGCAACACCCAACAACCAAAGACAACCTCCGCGCCCTCTCAGAACCAATCCAAGCCTTTAACCTCTACAGCTACCCCGCCCTCTAAACCGCCCGTTATAAGCTTGCACTCTCCCCTAATAAACTCTCTTGGTTTCTTCACCCTAAAAAGAAACGTGTCCCGCCTGTTCCTTTCTCGCTGCCCTCCATACTTTGCACGCCTCCGCCAGGGACCTGGCCAAGTCCCCCGCCTCGCCCTCGCCTCCGGGAAAGAGCCCCCGCCGCCGGTACCCTCCTAGCAATCCTGAGAGCCTAGGACTTAGCAACCGGCCGCCGCCGCCACCCCCCCCCCAGACGAATCAACTGCGACCGCAACTGGCGCCCAACGTGGGGCTCGAACCCACGACCCTGAGATTAAGAGTCTCATGCTCTACCGACTGAGCTAGCCGGGCCTGGGATTAAAAGCCGACCCTGGGATTCAAAGTCCTCTCCACGCAGCGGTCCAGTGAAACCACCCGCTCGCCCGGACGCCTCTCCAGCTCCCCTTCTCCTCGCCTGCAAAGTAAGGGCCGCCTCTCCCTCGCCGCCCCGCGGAGCCACCTCTCCCTCGCCGCTCCACGTCTGGAGCCGCCTCTCCCACGCCGCTCCGCGCCCGGGCCACTCTTCCTTTCCCGCATTAACCTAGCTTTTGCCCCCGACTACCTTTCGTCTTCTCTTCCTATGTCCCCCCATTCCTCCTAACACTCTTACTCCAGTGGCTCTCCCTCTTCCCCTCCATTACTTTGCTGTGGTCCTTTGTGTCTTTGTTTCTTTGTTTGGCGCGGTGTGCCTCTTTGCGACCGCCCCCCCAAACTGCTCTCGCTACTAGAGGCTCCTGCCTTCTATTCTCGCCGTCTCCTTCGGCCTCGCGACCACGGTTTACCTCATTTTCTTTACTCAATAATCAACCCCCCTCTTTTTTTTCTTTTCTCACTCCGCTATGGGTAATCGTCTATCTGCACGCCAAGCACCCCAAGTTCGCGCTCTGGCGGGTCTCCTAGACACACATCGCTGTAAGGTGTCTGTCCGGCAGCTGCAAGTATACTGGGACCTCCTGCTGCCCTTTAACCCATGGCTCACCACTTGCCACCTTTGGGACCCCGTCACTTATGATCGCCTTATTGATCGGGTCACCAACGCCATGGAACATGAGAACAAGCGCTTCCCTCCCGGCTTGCTCCCCACCTTAATAACCGTCCGCTCCTGCCTTCAAGGCTCCCTCCCCCCTGATCGAGGCCCCATTAAATCCAAGGAGGCCCTATCAACCCAGTCAACAGATTCAGACAGCGATACTAATGTAGACCACGATTCGGACACAGAATCCTTAGTCGAGCAAATTAACAACACGCTCGAAGTCGCCCCCCGTAAACAAAGCAATACTAAGCCTCTCCAAAATGGCGAACTTCCTCCTTCTTCTTCCACTGAGGGGAGGAAGTGCTCTAGTGATGACGTCAGCCCTAAGCCGGGCCGGAAACCGCATGCGTTTTACCCCGCCCTTTCACAGGGCGGAGTTAGTCCGCCATCTTATGCCTTGGGCCCCGCCCTTTCACAGGACGGGGCTAGTCCACCATCTTATGCCTTAGCCACTCCCACCGCGCCGCTGTCTCGCGACGCTTGGGGCCTCCCACTTCCGCCTCCCCCTTAGGCGAGCTCCCCCTCGGAGCCGCTACCGACAGCTGCCGCCGCTCCTCCCACCCTGCCGACTAACAACCCCTGGCTGCCTTCTACACCTCAAGGCAACCCTTGGGGCAACGCTGCCCCTGCCCCCACCCCTGTGCCAGGCCCTCTGCAAGCGCGTCCTCCTTTCTCTCGTGCTTTTCGCTGCTTTCCTCTTAACCTTACCCCCACACCTCAGAAACCGTACGACTGGTATCCCATTGACTCAGATACTATCAAGCAGCTTCGCAGGGCCGTCAAGGAGGACGGGTTAGGTAGCCCATACGCTTCCCAAATACTGCAGGATCTCGCCATGGACTTTTGCCTCCCCCAAGACTGGGCCTCGCTTGCCCGTTCCATTCTTAACCCCGGCCAGTTTATTGATTGGCGTGCTCACTTCCAGGCGGAAGCAGCTAAGCAAAGCGAGCAAGACGCAGCCACTGGAGTCTATCATCACCCCGAAGCCTACTTAGGCACGGGAGCGTTTATAAATGCATCTGCTTATATTAACGTACCTGCCACCTTTTGGCCTATCCTTCGGGGAATCGCCTTGCGAGCATTTGCCAACTGTTCCGCCTGTCGGCCTACCAAATTCACCAAGCTCCTCCAAGAGCCAAATGAGCCTTTTGCCACCTTTGTCTCCAGAGTCGAAGAAACCTGCGCTCAAAAGGTAAGTGATCCCCAGGCCCAATATTACATGTGCCCATCCTCAAATCCTGGAAAATCGTACTGCAATTCCCCCAACGAGTACTACTGTGCATACTGGGGGTGTGAAACATTAGCCACTAATTGGAAGCCTCCTGTTCCTGATCAATACCTTACCTTAAAGTGGGCCCCTACAGGGTGCAAACTCCCTACAGTTAACTGGCTCGGCCAAGAAAGCGAGGAATCCTGCACACATCTTAATCTTACAGTGCAGCTCCCCACTGATCCCTCCTGGTTACTCGGTCGAACTTGGGGCTTCAGAATCTATGAGAAAGGAGCCGACCGAGGATCACTTATTCTCATAAAGAAGGAGGCTGCAAGCCAACCATGCCAAAATACTGCATTAAAAACACCCTCTGGCATAGGTCCCAACCAAGTCATTCACCCCCTTTTTCCACAGCTCTCCAGCCGTACCTCAGCTGCAAACAGTGCATCGCCAACTCCACCACCCCAACCTTTTCTGCCACCCTCTCGTTACTCCTCTCCCCTCCTCGGCCTTATCCAAGCAGCCTTCACCTCAGTGAATTCCTCCAACCCCAATCTTACCTCCTCCTGCTGGCTTTGCCTCTGCACCTCCTCCTCCCTGTATGAGCCAGTCGCCTCCAACCTCTCCTTTTCAGAAAATGCAGAAGACAGCCCCTCGGAATGCAATTGGAATACCTCTGCCGTCCCCCTAACCTTTCATTCAGTCTCCTTTACAGGAAAGTGCATCCGCCCTCGCTCAAGTAACTCTCCCAACCTCACAGCTTGTGCCAACTACTCATCTCCCAGCAGCCCTGCCAAATTTCTTATTCCTCACAACTCCTCTCAATGGCTCTGCTCCTCTACAGGACTTACCCCCTGCCTTAACGTGCAAACCCTCAATACAACTAATGAAACTTGCCTCCTAATTGTCCTTATCCCTAGGGTCCTATACCACAGCGAGGAAGACTTCTTCCTCCGCCTGGAAAGAACTGCAGTTCCTGCCCCTCTGCAAAAGCGAGAACCCATCACCGTCCTCACGATTGCCTCCCTCCTAGGTCTTGCAGGCGCTGGCACCGGAATCGCTGCATTAGCCAGTCAAGGCTCCGCCCTAACTCACCTCCGGGCGGCTGTTGACGAGGACATTCGTCACCTACAAGACGCTATTTCCCATCTTAAAAATTCTGTCAATTCCCTCTCTGAGGTAGTGCTCCAAAACCGCCGAGGTCTCGACCTTCTCCTCCTCAAAGAAGGAGGCCTTTGCGCCGCCCTAGGAGAAGAGTGCTGTGTATATGCCAATTCCACAGGTCTCGCCGAGGACAGCCTAAAGAAGGTCCGAGAGGGACTGGAACAACGCAAAAGAGACCGTGAAGCCACCAGCTATTGGTCCCACATCTTTACCCCCCTCCTCCCTTACCTCCTCCCCCTCCTCGGCCCCCTACTAATGATTATTCTAGCTCTCACCTTAGGACCCTGCATTATCCGCAGAATTGTCCAGCTTGTAAGGAAACAAACGGATGCTATTTTTTCCTCGTTCGTGCAAGTCCAGTACCAGCGACTCGCCACCTCTGACGCTCCCTACTCCGAGATGACAACCAACCCTCCGCGACCTCACCGCCACCGGTCAACCCGCCGACCGCGAGGCCCTTCTCGATCACCTGAACATCGCACCAACCTCGAGCTCCAGCTTCTCTGAACCTTCAACTTTAAACCCCCCACCCTCGTCCATCCCGCAAGCAGCAAGGCCCCTGTCGAGCGCCCGGGCGCCACACCAACGCCGAGCTCCAGCCTCGCTGAGCCACCGTCAACCCCTTTTCCCCTCCCCGGCCTCCCCCTTCCCTCATCCCTTAGCGGACCTCTCCGGTAAGCTTCTTCCTTTAATTAGAAAAGAAGGGGGAATTGCGGGATACTGATTACGTGCTTCAACCTGGCGGGCCTGGGCCGGGGGACCGGATCCACCCCTGGGGAGGGTAGTGGGTACGGGTGACAGCGCCCTCCGCAGCCCCCCGGGCCTGAGAAGATGAGGCCGGAGGCAGGCCCCAATTCCTCACCCAAAACCAACCGTTGGAGGAAGCTTGCCGGGTAAGACCGCCTCCCTCGTCTAACCACTCAACCCCTCCGTTACAATGCAACGTCCCCTACTGCCAGTGCGCATGCACCAATCATTGTGCAACACCCAACAACCAAAGACAACCTCCGCGCCCTCTCAGAACCAATCCAAGCCTTTAACCTCTACAGCTACCCCGCCCTCTAAACCGCCCGTTATAAGCTTGCACTCTCCCCTAATAAACTCTCTTGGTTTCTTCACCCTAAAAAGAAACGTGTCCCGCCTGTTCCTTTCTCGCCGCCCTCCATACTTTGCACGCCTCCGCCGGGGACCTGGCCAAGTCCCCCGCCTCGCCCTCGCCTCCGGGAAAGAGCCCCCGCTGCCGGTACCCTCCTAGCAATCCTGAGAGCCTAGGACTTAGCAACCGGCCGCCACCCCCCCCCCAGACGAATTAACTGCGACCGCACTATGGGTGGCTTAAGAGGAAAGGATGGAAAAAGAGGGAAGCAAAAGCAGCAGGAGTTGTAAAAACCCAAGGTTTTGCAACAGATGTTAATGAGAAGGTAAATCAATTAGGAGATTGTCTCTGCTCACAGTCTCCTACCTAAAAGCCCAAAAACCATCTGTCTCATTTAAGTCTCAGAGTGCAGCAACCCTCATTTCCAGAAGTGGAACCTGTGTTGGAAGTGGAGTGGCTGCTGGCTCCAATTCCCTCTGTGGGGAGAAGATCCTCCACTGCAGAGGATCCTTCTCCATGGACCTCCATTCCCATACCTGCTTTCCCCACTCATACACAATCGTCCCTTCTCTTCTGAACCAGCCTTTCCTGAACAAGGAATTGTGTTTGCTCATTTCCACTGCGTGACTCCAACTTCCCTGATGTCAGGGGAGCCCAATGCTCTGGGTTAAAGAGAAACTCAGCTGAGCTCTAGAAGGTTCTCAATCTTCCGTGGCTCACTGCACAGAAAAAGTGGCAGCTGTTGGATTCAAAAGAATACACAAGAAACCTGCAGTCCTCCAAGAGGTTCAAAACGCCTATCTTCATACAACTATGACAAGGTACAGAGGAGACAAAGTAACTGATATTCCAGACAAAAACCACTGAAACCCAGAAAAGGTAGACAAACATGGATTGACAGGCAAGGCACTTCTAGAACCACTGGAAGGATTCAAGTTTCTCCTGCTTGTGCTAAACTGTATGAGCTGAATCAGAATCTTCTCAAGCAGATGAGAAGGCAGTGACTTTCTGAGGAGTTGTAAAAACCCAAGGTTTTGCAACAGATGTTAATGAGAAGGGATTTTGTCATAAAGATTACCATGGATGGTAAGCACCATTATTTTTTATTTATTCAACTTTAATCTTTCTTGATTACATGTCTGAACACATAGAAGAGCCTCCATGTGCATTAAGATAAAAATAAAAGGCTTAGCAGATGCCTTCTTCACCTCTTCGAAAGTCTCCTGGTTTCCCAGATGCCCCAGCAAGCTTTGTCTCTTCTAACCTGCTCTGCCATGGCTGAGGGGAGCATCAGCTAGGGGTGGCCATTATCTTGAACATGACCTCAGAAGTACTCACAGCAGCCACAGCTACACTCTTTGAAATCATTGCTGCCCTTGTCACAGAAGGTTTGGGGATTTCACACATTTGGGATGTGCATCAATATTAGCTACCTAAAATATATACTACACATATCCATACATCTGAAGGGAGAAGGTTTAAACAAACATATGTGCATGGAAATGCTCATGCATTGGGTGTACATTGACAGACACAAACACAGGCCAGTAGATCATGCCCTGATCATATGGGGTTGATGAAATCTCACACACACATATATGTGTCCATTTGTGGCTTCACCCCAGATATGGAAATTCTATGGATGAAGAGATTGAGAATCTTCAGGCATTTCCTGAAGTACTTCTAAGCACCCTACCTAAATGTAGGAGGAAAGGTCCAAAGCCCTCTCCTAATATATCTTATCTCCAAGACCATAAAAATAAATGGTTTCGCTATAAACTAGTTGAATAGCTTTGCTTTCCAGAACGACTTAGCTAGCCCTGCTTCCTGGAATTTACATTCCTCTGGCCTGCCCCCTCCAGCTGCTGGGGACTTCTAATAGCTTCCCACCCCTCCCCTCCCCCCATATACAGGAGGCCACCAGAGCTTTAGAAATGGCAGGCTGCCTTGGGAAACTCTTCCCCAGTTCTATCTTCTCTTCCTTCCTTCCCCACCCTCTCCCCTCACTTTCTCCACTTGGCTGTCCTGAGTTGAGAATGCTGTATTTTGCATCTGTTTTTCACCTCTCTGTCTGGTCCCATGTGATCTCTCACTAGGCATGATTCTTTGGTGCTTGAGCCTACATTTCCTCCAGATGCCATCTGATGTCCTAGTTCTCCCTTGAGAGACCAGCCTTGACCTATAACTGTACACACTCCGGCTTCTTAAATCCAAACTTCATCAGTATCCAGGACTTAAAAGGAGAGCATTAATACTAAAGCTGTAGCTTATGAGCACACAGGATTAGAAGGAACCTTAGAAGTTACCTAGACCACCTCCAGATGTGGACGCCTTTGCTGAAACAGAGGCAGTGATTTGCTCAAGTTAATAATAGTAAGTGCAATGGAACCAGAATCTCAGTCTTTTTTGTTTTGTTTCACTCTTCATGTCAATTTATTACTGGATATGGTATATATATATATATATATATATATATATATATATATATATATACACATACATACAGAAGGGCATACAAATAAAAACAGAGATTGAATCTCATGAAATTTAAATTTCAATTCTATAGTTTCCTTCTTTCCCACCCTGATCTTTGTAGACCTTGGGCCACGCTTCTCCCAACTGTATGGGTGTGTGCCCAGAGATGTATTACTTCAAATATTCTTCTGATAGATCTACAATATGTGTGGTGCATGCACATATACGTGTCCATTTGTGGCTTCACCCCAGATATGGAAATTCTGTGGATGAAGAGATTGAGAATCTTCTACTGTCACACCAGACTTCTGACTTAAGGCACAATTGCTTGCCCTCTTTTGGCATCTGCTCTTCTTCTCGTTAAAGAAGAGCATACATTACCTACCTTCTTATAGACACAAATGGAAGATCTCAGCTCCGGGTGCTCTGAACTCTTTGGAGGGAAGGTGCAGAGAAACCTCTCAAGGCATCAACACTGCGTTGCCCCCTCCCAGCAGGACTTGGCAACAGCACATGCATGGGGCAGCCATTCAACACAACCTCAGTGGGAAGGTTGTCTCAGGCTGAGCCTCTAGCCCCAGGATTAGGAAAAACACTTCGAGTCTTCCACAACTATAAGGAGTTTAAGAGCCAAGCTGTTTAGCAGTGGGAGCCTAGAGAATAAATAGGCCCATTGTGATACTCTCCAGCTCTCTTACCTAGAGCTGCATCTGCCAGGAGCAAAGTTTCAGATGGAAGCCCCAGGAACACACACCTTTTATAACTTGTCCTTTTGTTTTCCCATTTCTAAATCCTGTCTAAACACTGGCACTCTTTCTGAGACCTCACTGTCCTTTACTGCCCCCAAGCAATATCTTTTTTTTATAGAGCAGACACTGCAAGTCTAAAGATGTGGTTTGAAAAATAATCCAGCCCTTATTTTTATTTCCAAATGCCTAGACTCAGAGTCTACCGTCTGCACTGAAATCTCCTGGTGGAACCAAAATTTAGGGATGTTGTTAAGAAAGCTCAATTCATTGAACAAAGCTGGATGTCTCCATTCAGCTCATATCCATGGATCATACTGGATTCAAATTGTTCCACTGAGACCTAGAGTGTTTGCTAAACATTAATGTGTAAAGGAAGGCAGGAGAATAATTCTTCATTGGTATAAACCTAGATTTTTAAAATTTATCCTCTACAGTTCAGGCACTGATAGTTAGATTCCAGTGTAGATTCACATACTTTATTACTGAAAATAAGGTAATTCCTTCCAAACAAGGTTGACTTCACCAAATACAAAGATGCCAAAAAATAAAAATTTTTAAATCTAAAAATTATAACTAATATTGAAAATTTGCGTACAGGATGGAGAAACTGAGGGTCCAAAGGAACTAGAGGATAATGTATAACTTATTCAGTGCCATTTACTAGCTAAGTAACCTTAGGGAATTTATCCTTTGTAAGACTCAGCTTCCTCATGTGTAAAATGGGGATAATATTACATTTACTCCGAACACATACAGAAATTAAACAAGATGTTCAATAAGACAAAGGCATTGCAGGTTTCCAATACACATACACATGCACGTTGCTTTGAATCTAAATGTTCCTCAAGGATGCTAATTTCTCAATGGTAATGTTTGTGTGCATTGCATAGCACTTCCCAATTTTTCAAGGAACTCTTGACATACTGACTAGCTATCCTTACAAGAATGAGGCAACCATCCCACACAGACCAACTCTGCAATGAAATGCCAGCAAGTCCGGGGTAGAGCCCAAACTAGAAGTCAATCCCTCACCACATTCCAAGTCCCTCTCATTATGCGCTTTGTGGGTTCCTGACAACTCCACCTACATGCATTGGGAGCAGCTTAAGGGCCTTCCAGGATCAGAGTGGCTGCCAATCTGAGTCCTTGGAATATTTGGCTGTTTACAAAAAGGAGGGCTTAGACATTCAGGAAGCTCAGCTAAAGCAAATCCCAGAGAAGACAAGATCAGGCTGGTTTGACTATGCAGTGTTCTCCTTCGGACTGAGGCTCAAAGACTGTACATCCTCCGTGTGAGTCCTCATGGAAGAAAACAAGAAAGAGCAAGGTGATTTGGATTTAATAAGGCAGACAATGAGACGGGTCTTTTTCCTCAAAAGGCAAACTTAGCTAGGAATCGAAGCCCCCAGCAGTCCTCTCACCATCTCTAATAACGATAACAAACAATAACACCTCCTGTTGATTGAATATCCTGGCAGTCTTACAGATGATGGGCACTGGTTTCTTTAATCACAATTCTAGTTTTATTACAAAATCTTACAAGCCTGCACTTCTGGCTTGAGTGCAATGGTGAACAGGCAGCAGATATGCACCAGGGGTGCTCAGAGAGAAGGACATTTTCTAATAATTGTTGGACCATTCAACCTCACAAACCAGCAAGACCCCCATCTCCAAGTAAGATCGGGCACTGGGTGCCTGCCTCTTAAGTTTGGGATGAGAGGCTAGGTGAGATGGCCTTCTTAACTGAAGACTTTTTCTAATCCCAAGGCTCTAGCAGCCTGGAGAACTCAACCTGCCCTTTGCATGGTCTGCTAAGCAGACCCCACAGCTGAATCCTGGGAGAACCTTGCACATCCACTACCAGAGCCCCACATTGGCTGCCCTAAAAGCAGACAGCTTAAAACAGCATCCGTTTGGTGCTCCTTATCTTCATTTATCTCAGACACAGCTTGTGAGGACTCATGAGGGAATGTTTATAAAGTGTAGCCGACAGCATGAAACTACCCATGTAAGTGTTAAGGTGTAGCATTATTTCCTACAATGACAAGGATTTCTGTGCTGATCTGACATCTGCTATAATTAGGGGCTGCTTCCAAACTGCCTCTGCAAGATTTGCCCACTGTGGTTTCCCCATATTCCTTGCTGTAAGAATTCCCAGTGTAGGATGCAGTTCATGCTCCTTTCGTCTCTCAGAGCCAAGGGTTCCTGGAGGTGGGGCAGGCTAGGAGGAAGCAAGCAGTTGTGTGTGTCTAGGGGCTGGGGAGAGGTAAACTGAGGCAGGGCCTGACGGTTCTTGCAAACTCAGCAGCCTGCACACTCCACTCAGTGCTGCAGGGCTAAGACCTCCCATGAGAACAGCTAGTGGTCCCCAGGATGGGAAAAGAGGGGAGCCCATCCTTGAACAGACCCGAAGGGAGAAGCAGTATAATATCGAGATTCAGCCAGACACACAGCCCCAAGTTCATTGCATGTTACTCAGTAATTAAGCTCTTTAAGCCTCAGTTTCCCATTTGTTAAACATCAACTGGATTAATCTCCTAGGATGGTAGTGAGGATTAGATAAGACAATGCATAATAAACATTCATCATTGCCTGGCTAATGGTAAGCCACAGTATATATCAGCAAGTAACAATCACAAAAATAGTGTGGTAGAGCTAGCAGTGTCTGTGAGAAACACTTTCAAGGTCCAGGATTTAGATAGCATAGGGGAATGGGTTTTGAATTTTTAGGTGTGCACCTAGATGGGGTATTTGGTGGTGAGGGATAGGAAACATTTAGACTGGTTTAGGAAGTAAATGTCCAGTGTTCTTGACTCTTTCCATGTAAGGCAACCCTGAGGAAAGATGAGAAGTCTTCTCTGGTTTTGTGCTGCTATAATAAGCAAACCATGCCCTTGTCCCTTTTCTCCTCCCTCCCTTTTCCCTGCCTTACTGAAGCATTTGCAGTTGCTTATGGCGCTGGTTGTAGGACCCACAGATCAGCCAGAAAGGCACGGCTGTTGCTTGAGGTAAAATCTGTTACTTCCAAACCACTCCGAATTAATCATTCTGGCTGAAGGGAGGCTCGGGCCTTTGGGACCCCCTTTTGTTTTATTAGCTGCCAACTCAAAATGCCAGGAGGAGCTGGGGAAGAAGCGCAAAGTGGGGGACAGGGAACACTTGCATATTTTAATGACTTCTGTAAACAACATATACCACAGCAGAAACCCACCATCATGGCTACATCCCCAGGCCAAAGGAAGTTGAAAGAGCATCATGGGAAAGGACATAAAAATACGCAATTCCTCCTTAGACTAGAGGCTGCCTTATCAAGCTTCTTGGAGCTGGAACCAAACATCCAACCCATTCACCGATTTAGCTGCTGGAACAGCTCTGAATAGGACAAGAAGGTAGAGAAAATCAGACTTTTCATGCACCTAAAGTTTTTCTGAAAACCAAATCCACCTCTTTACCTAAGGGAAGGAATGAGACTCTTTTCTGATTCATGAGACAAGACCCTTTAATTCTAAAACAAGAATGCTTGGCGCATGAGAGGAAGGAGCCCACAGCTCGCTTGCTAGATCTCTGGCAGGACCACAAATGAGAGGTAGTGGATAACATCCTTCATCATCACTGAAAGGTGGGAATCAACTCAGAAAAATTAACAGGCTTCATTTCTCAGGGGAAGCCTGAGGATGGGTGATAGGAGCAGTGAAAACACTCTGTGACCTGCAAAATGATTAACCAAGGTAAGTGAGAATCACTACTATTTTTATACATCACAGGTTCATAGTTAACCCTTCCCCTGAGAAATTCCAGGAAAAGGGGTCTTGATTAACCAGCTACACACAGTGTCTACCATGACTAGAGCCATTGCCAGCATCCCGGGAAGGAGGTAGCCAGAGGGAAGAGCTCACACCAAGGAGAGTCTGGATAGAGTGGTGAGAGCCCTGCTTGCAAGTCCAGCCATGCGCGTTCTTGTCCCAGTTCTACCAGGAAGTGCTACTCTGTGGCTTTGATCTCAATGCTCACACTGTAATAGTGACATAGTTGGACTAGAGGATTGCCACTATTCTTCTCCCCTTGGAAACTGCATGCTTTGCATGAGATCGTCCAAAGCATCATTTTCTTATCTGAATCAATACATCAAGAGTGCTGAACATCAGCTCAGCCCAAGGCCCTTCCCAACATCTGCAGCACTGGCAGCCTGACTTTCCAGAGTGGTGTTGGTGCATGTTACGGGCAGGCCAATGAGAGCCATGGGCTAGTACTCAGGGACTCTGGGGCCCGGCCTCAGGTTTACATCATAACACCTGGCTCATCCTTAAGGCCCTGTGTCCTCAACTATAAAATCGGTAGGGTGAGGGAAAGGTTGGACCAGTTGACCTTGAGGTAGCATCTGGTTCCAATACACTGTGATTCAGCAAAGCGGGGCCAGGATGACTTCTGGATGCCCCTCCCAGCCCTGAGGAAAGGTTAGAGTTCTGGGGCCCGCTTTTTTCCACATAGACCACTGCTCTGCAGCTACGTCCCAGGGTGCCTCTTTGCAGTGAAGGGTGTGGAGCACAGGCAGGCTCAGATGAAAGGGATGAAGGGGCTGAACCTCCACACAGCATCTGGCATCCCAGGCCTGCAGCTGTGGGCTGCTCCTTCTCCCTTTATAAACAGGCCCTACCCCTTGGCTTCGCCTTCAAGGTCAAAAGGCGGGGAAGACTGCACTGGGGATGAACCCAGGAGAAAGTCTTAAATGCTAAGCCAGCAATCCAGTTGGGCTATTTTTTTTTTTTTTTTTTTTTTTTTTTCCAGATCACTCCTAGTCAGTTATAGGCATTCATGTTTCCAAAAGCATAGAAAGAAGATGAGAGCAAGTGGGCTTTCTCTTCCCAAGTTAGTGAAACTGGGAGGAAGTGTCTTTCTCAGGGTCACCTAGTGGTAAAGAGGTGAAGCCAGGCTAAGGGGCTGGGGTAGGTAATCTCCAAGGTAGAGCCCCTGTCTTGATTTTTCTAAACCTTGGCCACCAACATAATAGAGGCAAAAAAGAGATGGTTTCAACATCCCAAGGGTGGCAATAGGGGCAGAAGGCTTGCCTTATTGCATGCCTATTCTGTGCAGGATCTCTGCTAAATGAATTAAAATGCTCTGGTTCATTCAATCATCCAACATGTCTAGGCACTAGGTTTTATTATTATCATCATTGCACACATGCAGAAAGGGTGAGTGATTTATGAGAATTCAAAAGGCTGAAGAGCAGAAGATCCAAACCTCAGATCTGAACTATTCCAATTCCCAAACCAATGTTTTTAGGTACCATAAAACACTCTCCCTCAAAATTGAAGGAATATTTACTAATAAAGTATTTTTTTTAGCACTTGTATCCCTCTGTTTATTTTTTAACAGTTTTATTCACACACTACACAATCCAACCTAAGTAAACAATGATTCCCAGTATAATCACATAATTATGCATTCATCACCACAATCTATATGAGGACATTCCCCTTCTTCCCCAAAGAAAGAGGAAAAGGAAAAAAAAAAAAATGAGATTAAACATACAAAAGACAGAAGAAAGATAAAAATAAAATACAATGAAAAGGTCAGACAACATCACCACCATCAAGAATCCCATTTCACTCCCATATATCCCCCTCTTACATACATTTAGCTTTGGTATATTGCCTTTGTTAGAATTAATGGAAGCACATTACAATGATACTGTTAACTATAGCCTCTAATTTGCATTGACTGTATTTTTTCCCCTATACCATCTAATTTTCAATGCCTTGGAATGTAGACATTCATTTGTTCTCCCTCGTTTAAAAACATTCTTATATTTGTATATTTAATCACCATCATTGACCACTCTAGGTTTCACTAAGTTATACAATCCCAGTCTTTATCTTCTATCTTTGCTCTGGTGTCATACATGCCCTTAGCCCTCCTCTTTCAACCATACTCACACTCATCTTTGTTCATAGTACTTAGGATATTATGCTGCCATCACACAGTATTGTGCTTTCCATTTCTGGATCTATACAATCAGTCCTGTTGAACCTTCTGTACTCCTTCAGCATCAAATGCCCAATCTCTAACCTCTTTCTATCTCCCAATAACCTGTGATCTCAACTCTCAAATTCTGCTCATCACTGTTAGTCCATATTGGTGAGATCCATCCTTTTGTTTCTGGCTAATTTCACTCAATATAATGTCTACTGTCTATCATTTTGTCTTTTGGATTTAATATGTCATATCTTATTTTATTTTTATTTTTTCATCTCTCACTCCTTTTACCATTACTGATAGTCTTCATTTCTACACTCTTCTTCGAACCTCTCTTTCCTGTCTTTTCCTATCTGCCTGTAGTGCTCCCCTTAGGATTTCTTGTAGAGCAGATATCTTGTTCACAAACTCTCTCAGTGTCTGTTTGTCTAAAAATATTTTAAGCTCTCCCTCATACTTGAAGGACTAATAAAGCATTTTAAGTAATATAAATCAGTAGGTTGGGGGTAGCAGATTTTGGAAATTGTGATAGAACCCCTGGAATTTGATTTCTATTGATGTTTTGGGTAAACATACATGAAGGCTGAGGGGGGATTTTCATGCAGAAATACCTAAATCAATGAAGGAAGATGGGAGCCTCTATCAGCCCAGAGAGTGTTCATAAAGTGACACCAGAACACATCATATGTTCCTCAAAAACAGATGGAAAACGCAGCCAGTTGTGGGCTTTGCTTCCTCGGGCTTTCCTTGCTGCTTTTGGCTGCATACTGCCCTGCCCAACTCCTGGGCACTGATTATTTCATGCCCGGTCAGCTGAATTCCTGATGGAAAAGCCTCCATGGTGCAGACAAGTCTTTGCTACTGAGCATCTAGGTCCCAGATAATCCATTCAACTGCTACTGCATTTATCATCATAATTTTCAATGATTGTTTGGAAATCTATTTCCCATTAATGTCTCTTTCTGTAAAATTGTTGTCTACCGCAGAAAAAAGAGGGAGGCAGAGTGAGGCAGAGGGAGCACAGGAAGAAGGCTGAGTGGAGATGAGAGGGAGGGAGGGCAAGAGGAAGCAACATAAATTGAGGCTGGTGACATTATTTGGGTCCTAGAATTAAGTCATGCCGGAAATCAGTCTTAAACCTGAATCCTCTTTTTTTTTTTATATTTTTGAGACAAGAAATTCTCTTTTTTGCTTACAGTAGATTGAGTTAGGCTTTCCGTCACTTGCAGTGAAAAGAATACTGATATACCACTGGAAAAGTCAACTCTCATTAGTCTCTATTTCTAGGATTCAAATATCTATTTCTAGAAATAATCCTAAGAAGAAAGACTCTGAGGTACCAGAGGCCCATGAGCAAAGCCACTTGCCAAGCCAAAGTGGAACTACATAAATCCTTTTCTCACTGCTGATTGTGGAGTTTTTTCCTTCCCTGCCCTGCTTGGCAGCACTCACACCGCAGGGCTTTACCAGCCACAAAGCATGGCAGAGATGCAGATCACTACGTGTGGCTCTGAAACCAGCATCTGAGCAGAAATCTTTCGTTGTATGGCTGCCTGAGCCCGGACGCCAAGCTTCTTTAACCAGTGGCATTTGGCCGGAGGTCACATCAGACAACCACTTTCCATTAGCGTCAGCCACAAGTGGCAGGATGGGAGGTGGCCACAAAAGTCAGAGGAACTAGCTAATGCTCAGGAGAGGCAGGAACCAGCCCCGCAGACCCGGGTCGAGGAGATGGCTTAACTCATGTCATCCCCACCAGAAGAGCCAGACAGGAGGTTGTGCCACAGTTCTTCCAGACGCACGAACTTCTCATGAGTCATTTGCCCCCAAAGAATTGTGGGAACAAATGGACTTGACCAACTTTGAAGATAAGACCCAGAACAAGGAGTATAGAATCATGTCCCAAGGATTAGGGCAAATTTCCTATTGAGTAGTCTTGGATGGTCCCCTTCTCTGTCGCCTTCCCTCTGATTCCCACAGCCCCTTGACATGAGGACCTGAGTCCCCACTTGATTCCAGGAAACTCCTGCCATCCTGTTCTGGGGACTTGCTATGCTCTGAGACACTCTATTTCTTCAGATTAGCAGAGAGCAAAATGCTAAGGGAACTAGGAGTTCAAAGGCTAATTGCCATTTAATGGGCAGAGTTCCTATCTGTGGATAAATCTCCAGGCGAGAACCCAGAGGACTGGGCTTGGGAACACACAACCAATTTCCCTGAAGTTATAAGGGCATGAGGCACCATACAATTAAGAGGCATCTGGCAGGGAAGAATGTATGGGGTTCCCCAAAGACCACTCTTAACTATCTCAAATAGCAAGATTGGGAATAACAATGAGAAGGTAGGAATCACATTCCACAACTTCAGGGCCATTAAACCATGTAGGCATTTGACTCCATCCAAGTCCTAGGGCGTTCTGTAATACTCTTGAGCTCACAGACAACTTCACTGCCACTGAGCCCACATCAGAGATAGCTGAAAGACAGTAATATCTAGCAGGCAGGGAAAGGAGCTCATCTTGAGTTCTCCTGGTATGTCTGGGCATGCGAAGAGACAGGTACGTGTTCTCAGGTTCCTTAGAAAGACTGGGTGTGTTTGGGTGTGGAGATAAATCCTGGGCTCCCTGGCAAAGCAAACAAGCAAACTACCTTTTCTTTCCACCCATCTCAATATCATTTGGCTTCTCTCTTCTGCATGCATGTGCTCTGTAGAGTCCTAATTGAGAACAGGGGTAAAGATTTGAGATGTCTGATGATATTTCAAGTGGACAGGGGTATCCCTTCTTTCTCTGGTTGTACGAGGCCCATCCTGCCACTCACACATACAGGTTGCAGCTAGGACAATGGCCCACCCTTAGACACAAGTCTGCGGGGGCACAGGGTCACAAGTGTGCTCCAGCCCAGGAGATTGCTGACTCAGGGGGAGAAGTCGGGAAGAAGTATCCTATGGAGGAAGAAGAATGATGAGCGTTGCTCCTAAGTCTTTAAGTATCGAAGTGAGGATGGGAACTCAGACTACAGGCGATAAGCAGTAAAGAACCAGGAATTGATAGGAAGCCATAATCCAATAGCTAGAAAACCACAGTGAGGGACATTCAAGTGACTGGATTATATTCCTAGGTGATGCTGACGTAATGATAAAGAAAATTCTGGGTGAAAGACAGACTTCTCCCTACCCATATGACACTTATCATGAAACTAAAAGAGGCACTGTCCTGAAGGGCATTGAGATACCTGGATAAATATGTTATAGAAGTCCCAGGAAATACCAGCATTGCAGGTGGAGAGAGCCTGCTTTCACATCAAAGGAAAACTGGAGAGGGTCACAGACACCCCAAAATAATCTTCCTTTTGCCGCAGCTGGCCTCTCTGGTGCATCTAAGTGGTGGTTTGTTTGCTACACAATTTTACCAGGAACCTACCTTATGCATATAGCAAGTCGCTACCCAATTATTTTTTTTTCTGAGAAGCACATGAATGTATACCACAAATAACTACAAGGTTATCCAATGATACTGATGTTCAGTATAGCCACAATATCTGAGATGCGGTCCAGAGACATCCTGCTTCTTGCTAATAGCAGTCCCAAGACTGGATGAGGTCAATCTGTGGATTCCATTCACAAAGGCAGACATGAAATTTAGGATAATCATCAAACTTAACTCTTCACTCAGATCCCTGTAGAAAAACCTTCTTCCAGACTTAAACTCCATTTGCATTTGCCCCACCCCTATTATCTATACACAGACCCCATGCGTCATCCCTCCTCCCCACGTGCGTGAAACCCAGGAACATGATACGCTGAAGTCAAGTCTCTGCCTCCTGCCGGGGGATGGATACCACAACAGGAAGACTTGCTTTCATGCCCCAAACAGTTTCCATGCCTGTCCCCATTCCCAGTGACAACAACACATGGAGAAGCAGCAGACATTGCTGTACCTTCATGCACAGTCAGCAAAGACATCGACAACCACCCCCACACATCCACTGCTCCACATCCGCTGGATCGCCATGCATATCAGCCCCTGTGCAGGACCTTCACATAACCCAGTGGGTCCTATTCCTCTTTTCTTTCTCCCACTACCTAGCGACTGGTATCTATGGATGGATGCTGGTAGTAATTGATAAAGGCAGAATTTCAGACTCAGTTTGATATAGGCTCCACTGTTTTCTAGTTCTGCCTTTAAACCTCAGTGTTTGCATCCGTTAAGTGTGACAATGATAACTTTTCATGGCTTCAGTGTGGACTGAATTAATTTACTCAAAGCGCCTAGCAAAGTGCCTATAGTAGTAGCTCAGCAAATGTAAGTTGTTTTCCCCCCACGATTCCAAAGGACACCGGATGAAAGAAAGCTACCAGATGGCTTAAAGATATCCTGAATAGCCAGTGCAATCAAAGAAAGGGGGACTTTCTATGAAGATCCTCCCCCAAATAGACTGATCCACTTCCTTATTCCTTTTCTGATGTTCTCTCAGTGATGTCAGGAGGGGATGAAACTTGCGTTAACCATCAAGCAAAGGCTTTAGACATCCAATGTCATGGCCACCTGATTCTTCAGCCTCGATTTTTGTCATTCTGAAGCTTATGAATATTTCTTGATTTGACTAAGATTCTCCAGATATGACTTGTTTCTGAAAGTTTTGGCCAAGCCATGGAAACCTGCTTTGGCTTAATAAACTAAAACACATTACATTCTTTAGGCAACTCAATTGCTTTGACTTCCCTATCTAAAACTCTAAAATTCTTCTCTCTCTCTCTCTCTCTCTCTCTCTCTCTCTCTCTCTCTCTCTCTCTCTCTCTCTCTCTCTCTCTCTCTCTCACACACACACACACACACACACACACACAAACAGTAGCAGCCAGCAGCATATCCACCCGACACTTCTTTTTTTCTTCTTGGCTGTATTTTTCTCCTAAGGACCTATTACTCTCTAACATACCATATATTTTACTTTGTTTATCTTTATTTTCTGTCTCCCTTTTGAAGGCAGGGACTTTTGTATATTTGACTCACAGCCATATCCTTACTTAGTTCATGGTAAATGGATAGAGTAACCATACTTCCCAATTTACCCAAGAAGATCCCAGTTTATGCCTTAATTCCTAGTTGATTATGACTAGCTTCTCCTTTCATTCTCAGAACTGTCAGAGTTTATTAATGATTAATAATAAATATTCATTTATTTTAATTAGTACATTTGACCAATTTGATACTTTAATGACTCTCATCAGCTCCTGAAACCAAGAATTTGACCCTGATGTGACTGAAACCCACATGATATTTTAAAAGCATGAGAAGAGGCTGATTCATTTCTTATAAATGCTTTCAAAATTTTCACTGTGTCAGCAAGCATGTTCTTTCTGATCTATCCTAGCTAAATACAGCTATCAGCATTGAAAAATCCTAAACTTCAGTGCTGTTCGTAGTAGCAGGACCAAGATGAGATGACTATAAAAATGTGATCCCGGGAGAATTTGGAAAGCTATGCTTAATTTGCTTCCTTAACCAAGTCATGAGAGAAATGAATGAAATTGTAAAAGCATTCCCAGGTACTTGCTGATAAGACTGCAGCATCAGGATAATATCATGTATTAAAACCAGAAGTTTCTCATTTCAGAATTAACTCAGCTACAGCACACCCAGTCTGTGCTCACAACCAGCATCTGGCCTGTGCAAAAGCTTCTCAAGATGGAAAGCAAGACTTCAGTCTTCCAAGTCTGGCCTGGATTTTTAAGACTGGATAGGTAAATTCTGTGATACTGTTTTCCCAAGTGCACCATTCCCTGAACAGAAGGAAAAGGTCCCTCAACTTTTGAAAGGAAGACATCCAAGTCAGTCTGACCATCAAGGAGGGGCAGGTGGGACTTGCACCAGCTCTGCAGCATGTACACCTCCATGCTGGAAATTAAAGGGGGTAGAGTTAAAGCCTCCCCCAAAATACTTGGGGATATGACCCAGTCCCGGAGGCTCTGTAATTGTTCTGCACACCAAATTTCCTAGGCAAAGCTTTATCTGAGGTCGATGGAGAGACTCCCGGTTCTCCAGACCCTTTAACCTATGTGGTTCCTTAAAGGAAGTCTCTTGTGGAGAGTAGGCACCCTAAGTGTACTCACAACTAATGCTCACACCTCCTGAAATGCAAGAAAGCAGCCAAACCACCGTCCATGCAGAAAGCCTCTAGCTACCACCACACACACGAGCCTGGATGGGGATCCCTGCCAGCCACCTTGTCTCCGCAGCAATCCCAGCTGTGCACCGACTTTGAGCAGATCACAGCACCTCCGTCCCCACCATGCTGCCTCCCGATGAGATATCCCAAGCATATCAACAGCTTTGGCAGGAAACTTCCGTGGAAGTTAAATAATGCTGCCATAGCGGGAGGCCAGGAAACAGAGGTTGGAAGCAGCAACCCCCCCAGCCCATGGAAGGTCCTCTCCAAAGCCTGCGAGCTGTCCATCTGTGTGTGCAAGACCCTGCCCAGGCCCCTGGCCCCAGAAATGAAATCCAAATCCAAACTCACTGTGGAAGCTGCTGGTTCTGCTAGCCTCTGCCGCTGCCACGACACGCTGAACGGGCCCTTCTGGCCTGGCCCTTCCTGACAGTGAATAGAGGGAGAGAGCAGGGTGGGGGGAGAGAGAAGAAAAGGGATGAAGGGAGAGGATGGAAGAAGGGGAGGATGAAAGCAGGAGGAGAAGGCAAGTGGGTGTCTCTTTAACTGAAGAGCACATCTCTCCTGGCCACAGGCTCCAAACGCCTCTCCCACATCACTAAAGAGGAAGAACGACCAGGGGATCCACCTCCAGGACCCTCACTCAGGAGTCCATCCAAAGACAGACACCACCTGCCGCTTAGCAGACACACCGCCGTAGCAGTCCTAAGGCATGACACCCAGCTCTCTCCCTATTTGAGCCACCGAGATTCAGATGTCTTGCCTCCAGGAACCCACTCCTACTCCTGATAGGATGAACCTCCCAGCCTCTCTACCACTGTGAAAGGAAATGAATTTTATCTAAAACTGTCAACCCATCATGCCAAAGAAATGTTACATCTCCAGAGCTTGTGAGGGAGTATATGTCCTTCCTGTTTCCAGCAGAAAATCCTTGTGTTCACCACCATTATAGGGCTTTCTGAATCTCCCTCCCTGCCTTTCTGACTTGGAAAGGAGGCTCACTAGCTGGATGCCATCATCAGGGAACCCCAGCACCCCTCCTCGCTGTCAACAGAGTCAGCATTTATGGTTCCCATTACATACTGTTCAGGGAAAACCCACTTCCCCTGAAAGGGTAAGAGGAGGTGGTGTGAGGGACAATCAGAAAGTTAGCAATGGCATTTCCTGGCCTGGATCAAGAGCTGTGTGCAAAAGGCGAGAGACACAGCCCTGGCCCTCAGTCGAGCCAGAGGCAGAGAAGGGGCACAGGAATGACCAAAGAGCACATTCACAAAGCGACACGTTCATGCGTGTGAGTCAATACGGTGATGCTGAGGAGACCTTTCGATGAAGACAATGAAATGGGGCTCCTGGGTTTTGATGGCAGTGAGGAACAGATAGAGGGAAAGAGGGAAGAAAGAGATGAAAGAGTATGTGGGGAGTTGGAAAGAGGCCTCATGCAAAGGTGGACATGAACCAGTGGCATTGTGCAGTAGGGGACAGGGTGGCTGGGGTGGAGCTGAGGGGGCTTCCTATGGGAGAGGCCAGGTAGGAGACCCGAAGAGTGCTTGAGGATCCTTCAGGCCAGAGTGGGAATTTCACATTTTTGAGAAATGAGGAATCACTCAAGGCTCTTAAAGAAGCGGGTGGAATGATGAAAAGATTGTGGAGTCTGGGGAGGGTGGCTTTGAACCTGAAAGTATGGGCACTACCCCAGGTGTTGGTCTGATCAGGGTGTACTCTAGGATACTTTCTACCAACATTAGAAAGAACAAGTGAAACTTAGGTGCTGCAAAGAGAGACCTAGCAGGATTTGGTGAGGAATTAGGTGCAGATGATGAAGAGAGAGTTTGAAAAATGACTCTGCTTTTGGAAACCTTTTGTTGAGGCTAACGGGCTGCCAATGAGCATGAATCAGCCATAGTAAGTTTTCTTTCTAACATGCCAAGTTTCCATGAGCTCTCCAGGGGAGCCTCACAGATTAGGCCATCCACGAGAGAAGAGATAGAGGCTAAAACTGTACATCCAACAGCTTCTGCATAAAAGCAAAAAGCGGTTATAATCATGTGCATATCTGAGGTTTCCACAGTAGAGATCTAAAACCGCAACATCAGAACTTGCAGCAGAAAGAATAGACGCCAACAAGAGAGGTAGATAATGGCTGGAAAGGGGAATAATTTGTGGAGCAAGGCATCACTAAGGCAATGAATAAGAATATTAAGCAGTGGGATGAAGGAATGAGGTGGTTATTAATAAGGTTATTCGATAGAGAGTTCAAAAAAGGTTTAGGCTGGAGGAAAGACACTTGAATTTGCCCATGATGAGATAATTAGTGACCCTCAAAACGCAGTTTCAATGAAGTGGTAAGATCAGAAGCCTTAAAATTAAGACAGAAGATGAAAACTACCTATTTCAGTAGTTCAGGAGCAAAATGGAATTTGGAAGGGGCAAAAAGGTCAAATGAAGGTCTTTTTTAATGTTGAAGAGAAGATGGATTTTTGTGGCAGAAAGGAAGGAGAAAGGCTTCAAGATAGAGTGAAACAAACATAGTCACAGAGATAGGTGGGCTAGAGGTTGGCAGGTGACAGAGGATGAGGAACGAAGGTAAGAGATTAGCCCTAGGATAAAGGATCATCTTCTTGTAGGGAAAAGAACGTGTGCATTTGTAGATTTTCAGAGGGTGGAGATGGCCTAATATTTTGTAGCATCACAGATATATATACGTGACACAGTTCCTTGCACATGCACAATAATGATTCCTTAAGTTACTATTCTTCTTTGCACTTACCTAAGCACTCTCTATTACAGAATCTGAGATTTGATGCATTGAATTCAGAATTGGAAAAAAGTAAAACTTTGAGGTCACCTACCACAACTTCATGTCTAAGGCATGTGACTCCATAACGTTTCTAAAATGTGGTTATCAGGATTTTCTGGAAAACCACAGGGGATGGAGAACCCACTGTCTTAGAGGTAGCCATTCCATTTTCAGATAATAAGGCTAACTGCCTGCAGCACTGTGCTTCACCACCCTCGTTTCTCAAATATGCCTAGACTTTTCTATTCTTGCCACCTCTGGGTCTAAGGGAACTTTTTGCAGAGTCATTTACCAAACCAAAATGGTGAAGACAAATCCATCAGAGTATCTCTGTACTGAAACCTGATTTTGTGATTTCTGATTGAGCCAAACTTGAGTGCCCATGAGAGCATTCCAGAGCAGCTACTCACCAAGAAGGACACCCGTCTCCTTGTTTATTTCATTTCACATGCATTTATGGGATGCCTATTGTATGCCAGGCAGGGTATTAGATACATGTGATATGTAACTGGGGAAATAATATATAGACACCGCCCTTGCAGGAATCCCACACTACTATGAACAAATATGTGTTGACAGATGCCCTTGAGAATGTATTTTCACAATAACATTTTACAAATCCCTTCCTGCAATGCATTTGGAGATTCTAGGGCAGCATTCCTCATCTCTGACCATCACCTCCTCTGCTTCTAGCATCCCTTCCTCACCCTTTGGTTTCACTGACTCTGTTACATTTTGGGGACTACTCTTGACTCCAATCACCCCAGACACCCCAAACCTCCTGAATTAGGGTCTCCTTTCTTGCTGTAGTGGCCATTGATGACTCATCCCACCATCTTCCTCCTTTACCTTGAATGACCTTGCCACGGAGCCCTACTCAAAAAAAAAAGTCATGGAACAGGCTCATTATAACTTCATACTTCTAATTCTAAACTCTACCTAACCTTGTAGAGAAAGTACTATTCTGGGACACTATTAACAAATCCTATTCACAAATAACCTCACATCCCATTAAAAAAACAAAAACAAAATATAACTTAAAAGTCAGAACCCTGAACCAACTCTGGCTCTCATTTATTTTGCAATCTGAGGAGTATTGATTAATCTCTTGGAGGCTTGGCTTGCTAGTCTGTAAATAGGAAAAATAAAGCCTGTCCGGTTGACACACAGTACTTTTATGATGATCATAGATGAGCACTGGACCTGTGAGATGGGAAACTAAGAATCTTGTCTTGATGCCACCATGAACTAGATGTATGAACTTGAGAGACACCCGCTTCCTCTCTGAGGTTCAGTGTCTTCATCTGTCAAGTAAGTGCCAAGAAGACCTCCAAGTTCATTTCCAGCCAGGAATTTACCATTTTACCAATCTAGATTGCTTATCCAAACTTCAGCAAAAAGGACAACTGTATATAGGAAAAGAGACCAATTAGGCAGACTCCATGGAAAGACCATATCCAAAGAACACTGAGAATTGGCTCAACATTCACTAGGGGGCAGGACCCCAGCTGCAAACCCAATCCTGGGTTGTTCAACTTTCCAAACTATAAGAGTGTGCTTAAAGGCATTGTTGGTGCATTGATAAAAATTGCACATGGCGCAAAGCTGAGAGGGACAGCTGTACCTGGGCCCACAAATCTTTGGCAGACGGGAAAGGGGAACCAAATGGACCAAAAGAGGCATTTTTGCTACACATAAGTACTAAATCACAACTGCTTACGTGAAATTTAGGCTGGCTGATAATAATTTAGGATACTGGGATACCAGTCCCATTTATGTGAGGTTGGGCAAATAAACCTAAATTAGCCTCAGTCATGCATGCCCACCAGCAAACTACGGCAAAACCCTATCTCTGTGGCTGATTCTGCAACACAGGTACATTCAATAAACTCACACCTAGGCATCAAGAGAAACCATTTGTGAGAAGCCAAGGTTAGAGCATGCTGAAAAGGGTCCAGTAGAAATCCTGATTGGGATGGCATATGCCAGGACTGGAAACAATATGGCACATTTGTCACAATTCCCCTTCCTATACTCATGGCCGACATCATCTGTTGATCACCACACACATTTCCAGTGAACTTAGATGGAGCCACCAAATTCTTCTCATCCCTCCACTCCAGGCAGCTACTACCAGTCAGTCCGAACTGGCACCTGAGATAAAATCTACTTGACATCCCTAGGGCATACAATATTTGGCATCAAGGCAATTAGATTTACAAACAGCAAAAGTTTTGAAAGCGATTCCGGGACATGGAAAGCACTGGGGACTATAATAAAGTGATTCCCAAGTATTTAAAAATGAAAAATATAAGATTGCCCTCTTTAGGATCAGCATAAAAGAGATAAAAGACCAATACCCCAAATTGTCCGAAAAAGTGGCTCCTAACCTGCTTGACACATATGAAGGAAGAATATGTCTTTTTAAAGGGGCACTGGCTGGTCACTGAGGCCTGGATGGATTAGTGGATGGTGGCAATATTCTCCCCATCCTGGCTTTGGTCACAGGAGAAGGGTATTTAGGGAAGGACGTAGAGTATTTCTGGATCTACTAGCAAGTCAAGGAATCCCTGTGAGGAGAGGGACATGTCGATCTTTCTTAGCAGTCTCTCATTAATCTTCTGATTCATCTGACTTTATCACTCAGATTCCTTCCTCCTTAAGCAGTCAGCTCATTAGGATCAGGCTTCCCATATAGGCTGGCTTGCCAGGGCTGAAGGTTTTGATCATATAGCCTCTGAATAAGCTGGTGCCCTATGTGCATTAATAAATTGTCCTTCGGATGTTAACTCCAGTCTCATGGGCATTTTAATTATTCTACATACTCTCAGAAACTCTTCACTGATAAGCAGGTATTTCGTCCCTTGGTTGGGAATCAGATCACATTGACTCTCCCTTAGGTGATACCATTTTACCTTCCAGATGTACACATCCAGAGCTCCCATGTACTCATCACTGGTGCCTAGCAATTGCAGAACCATGAGGAGCAACTTAAGAATGTTTAAGCCAGTGGGGGCACTATCCCTTACCCATGATAAGTATCCAACGTGGTACTGCATAGTTTAAAGTTAATGCATTTTTGGTAAGCACTTCCTATGTGTAAATCTCTCTGCTACAAAAGAGGTGGGTTCTCCAGACTTCAAGGGAATTGATGCTGTAGAAAGGTATAGGACAGAATGTACCCAAATGATTCAAGGGAATGAACAAAAAATTCGAAGATCAAGGAATTAGTGGTTGGTCTGTTGGGTAAGGAAATGAACAACTTCAAAAATAAGTTGGTTGGCAAATCAAAGGTCCAATCTAAATGGGAGGCTGGAGAGTATGACCCAGTGGAGGAGAGATAGCCAAACTGTGGCAATGATTGGCAGATTGGCAAAAATGGTGCACCAACCACCCCTGCCAACCAACTTTGGGATATTGTTGAACCCAACTCCTTTTTTCCCCCAAAGCACAGAGAACAATGCTGAAAAGGGTGATAAAACCAACTGCACCAAAGCCAGTAGTTTGCAAGGCTCTTGCATATCCATTATCTCATGTTATTCACAATAATGAGCAGGGATCAGCAATGATCATCACCTTTCTAATGATAAAGAGAGAGAAAGGAGGGAGGGGCTGGACTTAAGCCATCCCTGTCTCATCCCCAAGGCTCCAGGGTATATGACCCTTAAATCTTCCTTCCAGGCAGCACCAGGAGAGAAAACCCTAAGGAGGTCTGGAGAGTGGGGCTCTAATTCTGAAGACTTTCCTCCACTGCAGAATTCATGGTCCATAGTTATCAAAAGTCTAGCTCCTGTGAAGAGCTACTAATTCCACAATGGGAAATCTCTTGCTACAGCCAACTAGAAGGGCCTTCTTTTTACTCCCCAGCTTCCAACAGACCAACTCAGATGTCTAAACCAGTCCTGGAGCAGTGATCAGTAAAGTCTGAGTAAATTAATTAGGCACCTCTCCCCTTCAATTTCCATACCCAGCACCAAAGACTCACCATAGGAAATACCTTAGTTCGTAACCTAAAATTATTAAAATTTCTTGTAGGAAATTTCTACCTTATTCACTTATATAGAATGATAACCATCTACAGAGTGCCTAATAGGTACCAGGTAATTTGCATACCTTATCTGATTTAATCCACACAAAAGAAGAAATTGTTATCAGTTTTTTCAGATGAGGAATCAAAGACTTAGGCAATTAAAGTAAGTTTCTTAAGGTGATATAGCTAGTAAGCAGAAGCTCGGGCATTCAAAGGAACATCTGCCAGGCTCTGGAGATGGCAAGTGCCCATCCCAGCACCTGCCCACCTTCTCTGGGCCCTCCCCACTCCCCCACCTCCAGCTTTGTCTAAACTTGGGGGGAGGGGAACAACCAGAGGTTAAAACCGCACTTAACATTCTCAATTCCGGAGGGCGAATTGATCCTGTCTTCTGCTTCCCCCTCCTCCTGCAGACCCACCCACAGATCACACTAATGTTCCGCTTTGAAACTTAGGAGAGAAATACAATCCTGGACCAGGAGGAAGTCAAGGGAATAGGACGTTCTCTTTACATGCAAATATCTTAATTACAGCTGGTAAAGAAGATATTTGTATGGAAATTTATGTATCTTTATATGTTGTGTATTCAGTTTGACTCAGAGAGGAAAAAAAGGCCTTTTACCCTTGAGGAACCAAAACAGGGCCCTTTATAATACATCCCCTGTCAGGTGATCAAGGTGCTGTCATCACCCTCCAGGACCCCAGTGGAAAGTCGAGCCCCCACACTACACACATCCAGTCACCTGGTTCCTGGCCTCACTGCCTCCTCTCCTTTCTGGAGGATGGGCTCCAATTTAAGCACGTCTCCTTGGCTCCTAGGCATTCTTCTGATGGGGAACCTGCTCTGTCTTTTTTTCCACTATCTGTCAAGGTGGAGATAAGGCTGACAACTACACTGTCAATCCCAGGCCTGCCCCACCCTCACTGACACTCTAAAGCCATGAGATTTCAAAATTACAGGGAGACAAGATCAAGTTTAGGAGACCACTCACTGAAAATTAAATTGCTCTCAGAAAGAGGTTTTGTTTTTTTTTCCTTGTTTCTATTTTGCAGGGGAGGGATATAATTTTATTCCATTGGTACCCACCACTCAAGATACAACCAGCATATTGAAACTATAACCGATCAATCCATTTATCTATGAAAAGCTCAAGGCTATTTCGTTTACACTGAGCTGCTTCTTAGCATTCACCTGAGTTATAATGTCTATTTTATAATATAAATCACTTTCATCTCTGCTAAGGATAAAGGATGAAATAGACTTACCTTGCAGCAAGCGGGATTCTGGCTAGATATATCTAAGGACTTCCCACCTCTAAAAGGTGTTATGAATTAGAATGAAAAAGATAAATCTCTCATTGATAATAGCTTTCCTCTGTCACTGCTGGAAGGACTAAGGGGAAAACCTGTGGACTCTCAGGAGATGCACAGGAATAGAGCAGGCCAACCATCTGTCTGGGATGATTTTGATGCTATTCTGCCTGGGGCCACAGGGGTGAATTAGATGACATTTAAGGCTCTTTCCAGCTTCATGTTTCTTTAAAACTGAATGATCTGGCATTTGCTCATCTGTTTCAAGCACGCTAGGGATTCAAAACGGACTGGTGGCCTAAAAGACACATTTACAAAAATCCACCCTGACCCTCAATTTCACTGCTATTCTTTTTCAAGGTTACCATCTAAACAGCAAGGGTCCTTGAAGCCAAGGCCTTCACTTCATCTTTCCAGGTCCCACTGATTCCAGGCTTCTCTTCCACACTCCACGTCTACCACTGTGGCTAGAGCCTCGTTGCCTCTTTGCCTGGACCACTGCAACATCCTGCCTTAGTGTCTCTGCTTCCAGCCGTCTATCCACAACCACTGCCAGATGACTCATCCTCACATACAGCCTCATTTCTCATTTACACGTCTACGTTATTGTCCATCAGCTACCCAGGTCAGAACACTTGGCCTCTCAAAGGCTGCCATAGTGCAGCCTCGTCCTTCCTTCACAAGTATTTCCTTCCATACTCAGCTGCACAGGACACAGAAGCCCTCCCCAAAGCAAAGCTGGGCCAAGAGTCAGGAGAGGGTGGGGATGATGGGGGCAGACAGCTGTGGCTCCTTGCTCTCTCACTTCAACTACAGCAGCTCTGGGTTTGCCTATTTTATATGTTGGTCTGTTTTATAAGGTTCCTTTTGAAGAAAAAGTTTTCATTGTTGTAAAAAAAAAAATTGTTTGGGAAAACTATGCTTTGAATGCAACCTTAGGAGTTGAGAGCCAAGAACATTGATCTAAAGTCAATGGCCCTAAGTTTCATGAATGATGGAACTAGAGCCCAATCCTTTATGTCCCGGTCAAGGAAAAGGAACAATGAAGCCACCAATGCATTAAAAGATGAAACTTCAGTATATTCCTCAAACTCTCAATACCAGGTTTTCTATGAAGTGACAGAACACAAAAATGCAAAGCTATCTGTGCAGCCAGCACCTCCGAAGAGACAAAAGTCTCAATACAACGAAGAAGAGGGATGGGAACTGCCCACTTCACATGACGAACTCAGGTTCTCGGCAAGCAAGAGATGTGCTCCATGTCAGTGGAACTGGCAAGGACTGAACCTGGGCTTCCTGGCTTCTACTCCTGAATTCTAGTCACCACATTATTCAGTGAAGCAAAGATAGAAGAGACTTCCCAGGACTAGAACTCCCAAGCCATCTTGGGGGCGATGGGCAGTGCTCAAAATAATCTGCTCACTTCATTGTTACCGTTGGACTGTTTGCATCTCAACCTGCAAGTCATCTTGTCCTCTGCCAGACCATCTTCACATCAGATTTCTGGAGTGTCCCTTGGCTAAAAACACAATCCTGTCCCATATTTATTTCTGTACTTTGAGGGATGCCCATGTTGTAGGTAGGGTAGATGAACCCACAAAGTATAATATAGTCTAGGAAGGATGGTGGCATGGGAGTGTGGAGATGGAGAGAAGAATTCAGATAACCCCCATCACTGAAAAAATATCAAGAAATTCTGCCTGCCAGGCTGATTTTGAACAAATTGCCCTCAAAAGGGAAGAAGAGAGAGGGCAGAAAGAAAACTTGTGGCACTAAATTAGATCCAGGATAAAGTGGTATCTAGTTTCCAAATTGCTTCCAAATTGAAACTTGGTGCCTTATTTATCAGGAGGGGAAAAAGGGGCTGGGCTATGGAACAACCATGGTCTCTTCCTCTCCCTTCTTGAGATGGCCTTGGCTTTATTCTTGTACATCTGCCCAGTCTCCCTCCTGACCTATGGAAACTAAGCCTCTTGCAGCTCACTTATCATTACATACAGAGCTTAGTCTCACAGAAGATAAAACCTGGAAGAGATTATAGAACTGGAATCCAAACCCCAGATTTTACACATGAAAGTGAAGCTTCTAATTGGCAACTCAGATGCAAAGCTGGCCCTGAGACTGAGGTGTCCTAAACGTCAGGCCTGTCCCTCAACAGACTTTTGCATTCCAAAATGGTTGATGTTTTGTAGATAATTAGTGTGCAAATCCTTTGGCTTTAATCAAGGAAATAAGGTTGTAATACTTCAATTAGCATAAATCAATCCCACACATTTTCCACCATTTTCATTCCCTCTGCAGTTTTGTGCAGCTTTATAAGTCTTAGCATTTCAGCTTTTTGTCAAAATTCACTCGAGGTGTGTATACTGTGGCATCCAGGCCTACAACAGATGCTTGGGCGGTAAGAGCTGTGGTCATATCTCCCGGTCAGCACCGGGCACCCTTTCCCAAAGCTGAAGAAAAGAGTAAGAACATGACTTTGGGAATGGGAATCTCAGGAGACCCCAGGCTTGCCTCTAGCCTCCTGCTGTAAGCTCCATCAGGGAAAATTAACTCCAGCTCTGTCCTTTTGCAGTACAAAGATGGCCAACTGAGAAAGCATAGTTGTAAAGAATTACTGAAAGAGTCTAGAGTTTCCAATTGCTCAGGAAATAGGGTTCCTCAGCAGCTGTGGACTTTGGCATTGGCGGAGGGCTTCTTATAGCTCAACTACATTGCCCCCCACACACCCCTTCTAGAAAACAGTGAGCACTAGAACCCTGGGGTCTTGCATCAAGGGTAGTCCTGGGGGTGGGGGCAGGGGACAAGAAAAAGACTGCAGTTTCCACCCCTCTTCAACCAAGGTAGGTCAACTGCCATTAAATAGGAATTGGCTAATTGCAATCTGACACCCTGGAGTGGATTCTGGAACAGTAAAAAGGACAGTGCTGGAAAAACTGGTGAAATCCAACTAAAATCTGTAGCTTAGTTAATAATGATATACTGATGTAAATTTCTTAGTTTTGACAAATAACACCATGGTTATGTATGATGTTAGTATTAGGAGAAACTGGCTGACCAGGACAAAGGAACTGTCTGTACTATCTTTGCAACTTTTCAGTAAATCTAAAATTACTCCAAAATAATTAAAAATGCATTAAAAAATAATTAGGGAAGTCACATTTCTCGGGAATGGATTACAAATCTTCCCTATTGCTCTCCTTCATATAACCAAGGGCCATGAGTAACAAGTTATTAGGCTTTTTCCAAAATAGCAAGGGAATAATCAGGCCCAGTAACTGAGGTCTTGGCCACTGGACATATTGCACGAGACCCCACCTCGTCTGACTCTCAGCATCGCTTTTCCTTCCCTAGTGCCTGAGTCTACTCAGGAAAGCCTAATCGCTGAAACCACAGGGTCAAGTCTGGCTAAGCCCTCTCCAGCATCCCTTAAGGACTGGTATGCCCAGCTGTTGATCTTTTCTCAGCCAGGTAAGCCGGGTTCAGGTCTCCCTTCCCTTGCTGTCCAAGGAAGGAGCCCTGATTCTGAGGGTGATTGGCACGTGATGGATGGTGATGAATGAATGGAGCCATGAGGGCCCCTTGCCCTAGTGCTGCTTCAGGTTTCCAGCTGGAGGGACATCCACTGGAGCAGTACTCCAGGCAGCTCCGCAGCCCTAATCCTGCACCTAGGACAGAATGACTTGTCTGATTGGTGACCTTGTAGCCACAGCCCCTTCCCCCTTCTAATGGGACTCTGCCTGCCTACAAAGAGCAGAAATGAGCAGTAGAAACTGTGTCTTTTTAGGCAAAACTTGCAAAAATTCCGAGGCTGCTGTGACTGCACTGGCAGGTCTAATCTGAGATTCGGGATGAGGAAACCTGTTGTTGCACAGTGAGGTCACCACCATCAAAAGCCCTATTGGTATTGAAGTGTGCATTATGATCCACATCTGCCTGGCTTCTCTGTCTCAGTGGGCTCAGAACTCAGCTTTCAGGCAGGAAAGAGGAGTGCTAGTTACTGGCCAGGAGCATGGTGGCACTCTGTGATCTGAAAGTCAATTGGCTTATGTCCCCACCACCAGCTTTTAAAGGTAAAAATAAAGTACAAGTTATTTCATTGACCACTGGGTCTCCTCAGCACAAGGTCAATCGCTTGACTCCCATCCAGAAACCCTTCCCCACTCTAAGCCAAGGAGCAATTAGGTAAGGAGTCTTTGAGGAACCTCAGGCTTTCAGCTCAGGTTGTTCTGTGATCAGTCAACAATCTTACTGATCAAAACTGTGAGGAGCCTGAAGATGACATGATAAAGGCTCGGCCCTTCTTTGACCTCAGGACCTAATTCAACTAATAATGGGCTTCTTCTCTGTCCATCAGGTTGCTGGAGTTCCTGGGTCCCTATCTTGTTCTTCTAGGACTGACATGATATACATCTAGGAAACGCATGCCCAGGAAGGCATTGGACATTGGTTGTACATTGGACCAAAAACATCTTCAGGATTCTTTTGAAAGCTCTGAGCCCTCAAAAAAGAAAGGAGGAGGGGAACACCTCAGATGCAACATTGCTCATACAATTTCAGGGGATTTATAGTTTCTGAGGCCCTTGGACCTGCCACTGGCTGAGAACTTGGGCTTTACGTCAAAGGACTAACCCTGCTCTATACAGTACTGGGTGGCCTCAGTTAGAATTTGGAGCATATTCAGAATTCTAAGTTAATTCCCCCTTAATTGCCATGCTCTGGAATTGAAGCTGCTCTAGTTTGAATCTCTTTCCCATTATTCTCCAAGGTGTCAGTATTTTCCTATCTATGAAAAGGTTACCCAGTCATAAATTAGACTCATTTTGATTTTGAGCACCCACCCTCTTCACCACCTAATTCCTAGGATGTGTTTACTTGTGCACATGGCCTTTCTGCTTTCCAGATGGCAGATCCAAGGCACCAGGATGGCTGAGGGGGACAAGCTCCTCCATTGGACACCAAAAGTTCACAGCAGAAGGAAAAAGGAGGCCTCTCAGTTTAAATATCTCCATGTTTTGGATGGGTCAGGATAGGAATAGTAATAGAAAGCAAGGATGCTTTGTCCCATCTTTCCTGATAATTCATCAGACGTTGGATGACACGCTGTTGAGAAGGTGTGATGGTTAGGTTCATGTGTCAACTTGGCCAGGTAATGGGGTCCAGGTGTCTGGTCAAGCAAGCACTGGCCTAACCATTACTGCAAGGACATTTGTGGCTGGTTGATAAAACCAGACAGCTGGTTTCTTAAATCATCAGTTAATTGACTGCACCTGTGACTGATTACATCAATGAAGGGTGTGTCTTCCACAATGAGATAATACAATCAGATGGATTTAATCCAATCAGTTGAAGACTTTTAAGGGAGAAAGAGAGAGAACCTTCACTTCTTCTTCGGCTAGCTGGCGAAGTGCTTCCTGAGGAGTTCATCAGACACCTTCATCGGAGTTGCCAGTTTGCTGCCTGCCCTACAGAATTTGGACTTGTGCATCCCCACAGTTGCGTGAGACACTTTTATAAAATCTTATATTTACAGATATCTCTGGCTGGTTCTGTTTCCCTAGGGAACCCTAACTAATACAGATGGGATTTTAGAAGAGAAAGGAGTTTTCCTACATCCTTACTGAAGAAGAGGTTACCAGCTGTTCAATTTAATCCACATCCCTCTCTTCTACTTGGGGACCCAGCACACTCCACTTCTCAGGCTCCCTTATAGACAGGTAAGGCCAGGTGAGTAGGTTCTTTTGATGAGGGGAAGTGACCAGCACTATTTTTAGGCTAGGCCCATCAGCAACATCCCACACACATTCCTTCATGCTCTCATTTCCCCTTCCCGCAGGCTGGAATGGGGGTGAACGCTTAAGGTGACCTAAGAAAGCACCGAGGAAGAGGGCAGAGCCTCTGTCAGCCTGAATGACCATGTGGAAGAGGGCCAATGGTCTGGCGTGTTCACCTGCTCACACTGTCAACTAACCTGGAAATAAGCTTCTCTTCGTGTTGGAACCATTTTATACATATATATATATTTTGTATCTATGTGTCATAGTTGTTGGCCTACCTTAAACAACACACTGATGTAAGCCTTGTCGAGATGTCCATTTTGGAATGGAAGAAGACATTTGTATTTTAGCTCCAATAATGGTAAAAATAGTTAACATTTATTAAGCATTTGTTGTTCTAAGGAGTTTATATTTATTAACTCTCAGTCTTCACAGGAAGTGCAAAAGTTAGGGGCTACTATTAGCCCCATTTTACAGTGGGGGCACAGAAAGTTTAAATAACTAGCCCTGGGTCACACAGCCGCCAATTATGGGAGCTGAGATTCCAACCCAGGCAGTGTGGGTCCAAGAGCCTACACTTTAAATCACTCTGCTCTGGGTGTACCATGACATTAAAAAAAATCAAAGATCCTGCCAGCCATACCAGTTTCTTATCAAATATTCCTGTATCTTAAGGATAACTTTTATGTGCCTTTCCAGAGGATTCAAGGATCCCTGACACAGAATCCCCAGCTCGGAACCCATGGCCACCAGCTGCCGGGCCTGCCTTGTGTCCTGCCTGGAGATGTGTATCTGTCTGGATTTTTGGCATAGTTTTCCTTCCCTTGTCCTTGACACTCAGGTCCATCTGCTTCTGGGATCCCAATTCTGACCTTGAGGGGGTCATACCTGATGCAGACGCTGTGGACCCAGATACTGAGTCTACGTGCCTTGACAAGGCTTTCTCCTGCCACCTACTGCTGGATCCCCCGCATCAAAGGCTCACCTTACCGTGGGGCCATCCACTTGCCCTGTCAGGCTCTGTCTGGCCCAGGTCCTCTTCCTGCCTGACTTTGAATTCCCATTCTGACTTCATCCATCCATCCATTCATATTCTTTTGGGTGTCTACCAAGAGTCAGGTACGGTGCGAGGTACAGAGGACAACAGGGTGTCCTAAGAAGGCACCCTCCTTCCTGGCCACTGAGCCCCTCCAATCCCAAACTTCTCAATCTCACCACATCACCTCCCCTGCTCATCAAAACAGCTGAAAACATGACAGCATTTCGATTCTGGAGTCCCAGCCTCCTCCTCTTCAGGACTCTCAAAACTTTCTTCAATTCCAGACTTGACCTCCAATCTTTTAGTGTTCTCTGATTTTCTGATAAGAGTACGATGGTACCCCAAACTCACCCTCGTCAAAGCCACTTTAAAGGCAATCTCAGAAGCAGCGAGTCAGTAATCCACAGGAGGAACAAATGTCTATCAGTTTCCTGGGGCTGCCGTAGAAAATACCACAAACTGGGTAGCTTAAAACAAGAGCAGTTTATTGTCCCACGGTTCTGGAGGCTGGAGGTCTGAAATCAAGGTGTCAGCAAGGCCACAGTCCCCAAGAAGCCTGAAGGGGCACATCCTTCCCCGCCTCTCCCGTCTTCTGGTGGTTTGCCAGCAGTCCTTGGCCTTCCTTGGCTGGCGGCTGCAGCCCTGCAGTCTCTGCCTGTTGTCACATGGCCTGATGGCCTGTCCCCTACGCCTGTCCTGTGCCCACATTTCCTCTAAAAGGATACCAGTCCTATTGGAGTAGGGCCCATCCCAATCCAGTTGGGCTTCATTTTAACTATTACATCTTCAAGGACCCTATTTCCAGACAAAGTCACATTCCCAGGACCAGGGGTCAGGACTTAAATGTGTCATTTTGAGGGGACAAAATTCAACCCATAACACCACCTCTTTAGGCACCATCTTTAGAGGACAGAAGAACAAAGCGCTCTCGTGTTCTGGTGTGGGTATATTTGTTTTCTCTAAATGTGTAACAGGAAATTGAGCAGTTCACCTTTGTAAATCATTTGCATACCACTTGTGCATGAGCCAGATGGTAGCTCTTTGTTTTAAGAAATGAAAAATGAAAAAAAAAAAAAATAATGCTACCCCTGCCCTCACATGCACACTCTGGAGTAAATGCTGGGTAGGCACGCACCAACAGACAGACAGACGCGTGCATGCACACATGCACATGCACGCACACACGTGCGCACACACACACACCACAGCCCTGAATAAACTGTTGTATTGGGCATAGAAGCCAGCTCCTCAGGTGTCAGCTTGCAGAGAGAATCCTTCACAGTGTTCTCAGTGTCTGATAAATCACTGCGTTCCCCCCAGGGCCTCAGCCGGTATACACCAAACAACAACAAAATATTATATAAATCTCCTGAACCTGGACTTACCTCTGAGATTCATGAGCAACACCATATAAACCCTGACCAGAAGAACAGGCAGTGCTGAGGACTCTGTATTTCTATCTACATGGGAACCTTGGGAAGGATATTTTCGTGGGGTAGTCAGTTTAAAGACCCTACCAGTTTAGGAACAGCTGCATGATCCCAGCCCCATCCCACCCCAAAGAGCTCTCTCTGACCCAGGAATTGCATCAGGAAATAAGATGAACCCTGGGGTTTTCCTGCATTGAGTGCAATGATGGCCAAGTAAGATAAGAGAAACAATAGTTTGAGCAACTATTGTATTCCCGGCTGTTTACAGAAATTAACTTGTTTAATATCAAAATAACTCTGCTGACTGAATATTCCCATCTTCATTTTACAATTGAGAAAATAGGACAGAGGTTAGGGAAAAAGTATTGAGGTCACATGGCTGTAAATGGTGGCATCAGGATGCAAGCACAAGTAAGATTAGGCATAAAGCCCAAGAATTCCTGTTCCTTGATATCTCCCAACATGGGTAATGTCTTCAGGGTTCACTACTGATCCGATCTCAGACAAATCTCTTTCTGCTTTTCGTTCTGTGGAAGAGCAGGGGAGGAGAGCTGTGCATACATTTGGAAATTCTGAGTGATCGTGAAGATATGGCCCAAGTTGCTCTTTGAATATGGAGAGAGCAATATCTGCCTTCATCAGGCAATATGCAGTTCTCTAATGGTATGCTGAGTTTTTACTATAAAGGCTATACTTTTTTTCATTTCATACATACTTGGGACCAAAGGCATACATTTTTGGGGCCATCTGGCCTCAGCTAACACCTGGCATAGAATCCATGAAGAAGAAATTGAAAGGAATTGAGGATACTTGGAGTGTGGACATTTTCTTTCCCCACTCTTCCTTTCTTAAATTCCAGTCTGTGCTGGCACCAACAGAAATGAGATGGATTTACCAAAATCAAAGAGCAACAGTTGACAGTTTCAAAACCAAATGCAAACCAGGATCATTTAGAGATATGATTTGTTTTCCTTGTTTTTCATTTGTTTGTTTTTTTAAACCAGAATCAAGAAATACTAATTGCATGCCCTGAAGCCTGTTTGAAGGCTCAGTTTGCACACACACTAGTCAGACAGTGTCCCAAGACCCCAGTGAAGCCAGGGGAGACCAGCTTGGCATAATCAAACATCTGTCTGGCACAGAAAAATGGATACACCACTCTTTGCTTCCATTGACACCAACATAAATGTGAGCTCAGCTGGCCAGGTAAGAAACCCCCATTACCAAGAGTCCAAAGGCAATTAAATAGTGCCAGCACCAGCCAAGCTCAAGAATCTATGACCCATGGGCCCTTAGTAACCCCCTCACTAATGCCTCTCCAAAGGCTAGGGAAAGAAAAACTAGTCTGGATGCTAAAGAAAGTTTCCACTTTGATATTTCCTGGTAGGTCAGCCCTGGCCATCTTGCTCTTTCTACAGTACCTGGGGATGTTGGCTTGAGAAGCTGCCCAGTTCACTGTGGACACTCCACTCTGCCTGTTATTTGGTCTATTTTGCCCTGTGGTCTCCCAGGATGGTGTATCACCTTCCAACTTCTGCTTGTACCATGAACAAGTCACTTCTTCTGGCCACAGAGGGTATTTCCCCAACATTCCATTTTTCTCCATGCCATTGCTAAAATGAAATGTCCTGAGTGACTAGTTTTAATGTCTGAACAATCTCTTTAGGCAAAGCCATCAGGAGCACCCAGATAGAACTGATATAAAGAAGCCAACCCTAAACTCCCAGCCTTCTGGTCCACCATGCTCAGGCTAACAGAGAGTAGACACACATTTCTGGGCTCTTTGACACCCAATATGCTCATGTATTCCCTACAAAGAAGACTAGACAAATGGCTGCCATGCCCCTCCACTTCCAAAACATGGCCCCACTCTTTCCATACATCTCCCATCGAAACTCCTTGCCCCATTCAATATCCCCAAAGTAAATCTTCCATATCTTTGGAGCATCTGCCTCCCAATCAGTATGCTAGAAGTTATTCCATCGGTGTCTCAGTGTACACCCACATTTCACCTGTCTAGTATAAGTGACACTCACACCCACTTGTCCTTTCCCTGGCAATAATAACACTGTCAGAACCACTCAAACGATCCATGGAAAGTAGATTCCCAAGAATGGAAGGAGAAAATAACTATGGGAGCAAAATAAGACACCAGTTACTATATAGGAGGCAATTGTATATAAGCAAAGCTAAACATGATGTCTCTCTCTCTAAAGTCTAATGTGCACCTCTCTCTAAAGTCAGTAACAGATAACCTGCTTTCTTTCCTCGTCTTTCCTAAGCCATTTGGATAACTCTGCTCAGCAATGCATTAACTATATTTGTTGCCTTACTTTGGGTTCTGGTTCATCATCAAGATCTATTTTGGGAAACAAGATAAAGCCTGACAAGGTCAACAGATAATTTCAGCAAATAAAATCTGTAGTGGGTGAGGCTGGATTGGGGACTGGGCTGGGAGATGTTAAAATGTGGCACCAAAGTGGACTTGTCTGTGTGTGCATTTGAATATACATATGTGCCTCTGTGTATACACGAAGGATGGGAGTTAATTGCAAGTAAGAACACAATGCATGCATCCTTGCACTATAAGAACACAGCTAAGGTAAATGCCCAAGAGGAAGAGAGGAGTGGATTACAGAGAGTATCATAAAGATGTATGTGAAGATGAAGGAATGGCCTGATGTTTACTGTTGAGTATAAGTCTGGGCATGGGTGTGTATGTGTGTGGGCTGGAGTGACAGGGTTAATGGACAATGACAAAGACATGTGAGCAAGGTGCTAGCTCTGCCGCTGAATCCTGCAGCTGGGGAAGCCGCCTTACCCTGTAGTAATCGGTGCTGTAGACATCCCTCGACATGCCAAAGTCTCCGATCTTCACCAGCAGGTTGGCTCCAACCAGGCAGTTCCTGGTGGCCAGGTCCCGGTGTACGAAGTGTTGGGAAGCCAGGTACACCATGCCCGAGGCGATCTGACTGGCGATGTGGAGCATTTGGGAGAGCCCCAGCTCACCCTTTGCCTGGCGAGGCTGCCCGTCCACGAGGATCATCGCATCTGGCCCGTGGGCCCTGTGCAGGGTGGAAAGAAGGAGGTAGCAGGGAGAATTCAGGAGATCAAGAGGAAAGGCCTTGCTTCCCTGGTCTCTGGAAGGCCCCACTAAAAAATGAATGAAATCTCTCTTTTCAGTCTGCTGGTGGCCTATTTCTGTCTATCCAAAATGATATTACATGATATCGGGTATGGGTGAAATGTTACAACCAGGTTCCCAGCAGCTCTCCAGTAGGATGACACCTGACACAGACATGCTTGCGTGGGTCAGGGGAATCATCTACTCTCTTCCGTATTTTACTGCTACCCAAAGGTTTCTCAGGTTCTAGATGTCATTACAGAATAATCAGTACAACAACAATGACCAGCTCTTTCATAGCCCTAATTATGTGCCAGGCACTGCCCTAAGGGTTTTAAATACATTAATTCACTTAATCCTTCTGCCTCAATTTTGAGATAAAGAAACCGAGGCACAAAATGATCTGATCAAATCACTTGGCCAAAGCCACAGAGGTCACAGAGTGGCCACATGGTCATCAGCAGGCAGAATTTGGAACCAGACAGGTGGCTATGGACGGGGAACTTCTCCAACTTTAAGGAGCATGAGGAGGGCTTGTTAAGAGATTCCCAGGCCCCACCCCTGAGATTCCGATTCAGTAGGCGGGCCCAGCCCATTAATTTGCATTTCCAACAAGCTCCTATGGCTGACGCAGCTGGTCAGCAGTCCACACTCTGAGGGGCAAGACCCTGGAGGTGACACTGCCAACTGCTCCCCCACCCTGCTTAGGGCTGGGCAACACATCACAGGACCGGAAGCAGAGGTCTGGGAGCCCTGCCATACCTCCCATCCCAAACTGAGGCCAGGATTTGTTGTCCTCACACCTTGCCCTGTCATATCGGTCACTTTTAGTGTTCACTCTTTTCTCCAGAGAGCCCAACGAGCCATAACACACCCAGGGCCCCTGTTTATGAAGTTGTGGGCTGAGGAGCCCTGTGCAGAGAGAGGCCACAGCCTGCTTTACTGCTTCTCCAATCCCTACTGAAAGGCGCCGTTAAATACGAGCACACTCATTTTATTATCTCCTGTGAGCTCTGCCTTCCTCATTCCTACGGGGGAGAGCTGCTGCATCAACTTGCAAGGAAGGGAGTAGGTCAGCAGACAAGCCCCCACTCCTGTCTCCTGGGAGGGTAACCTCCAGCCTGCCCCTAAAACCAGCGACATGGAAATGTGAGAGCAGACGGGGCCAGATAGGGGGTCACCGAAGCTGTGTTTGTGAAAGCAGCCAGCCAGCCAGCTCCTGGGAAGGGCTGGGGAGACCCACTGCTAAGAACTTCAGGCACCAGGGGGCTCAGAAGCTCAAGCTTGACAGATTCAGCCCAGGAAGACAGATCCATGGTGTCCACTGGGAATTTGGTCAACAGTGGATGCCGAAGCCCAGACTGTGTTCCAAACAATACCCCCAGGAGGACTTTGGGGGCTTGATTTGGATAGACTCCCCCATGCTGTCTTCAGGAAGGGACTCCATAGAAAGACATAGAGCTCTTAAGACCTCTCAGTACCCTCTTGTGTCAATGTGCCTCCTCTCACAGCTTCCTCACCTGTTCCCTGCCATGGAGAACAAGGAGGCATGGGAGCATCAGGGGTTGCCCTGGCCAACACAGATGCTGGTCCCCACCTTCTTCTCTTCTTTTTTTCTGCATCTACCACTCTTTGCCTCTACTCTTGCCTCCCACTCTCTCCCCTCTACTCTTTGCTATCTTCTCCCTTATACCGGGCATGACAGTGGCACAGAGAGGCACCCAGGGGCTCTTTTTAGCCCTGCTGGTAGCACTTAGAGCTGAAGGCTCTGCTGAGCCAATGGAGAGGATGTGGTGGGAAACGGGGCATGTGCCCCCTACCCGGGAGGGGGGTGGGCATTGGGGCACACAGGGAGAGGAAGGTCCTGAGTGCTGAGGAAGGCTGTCCCCTGGATTAGAAGCTGTCATTGTTCACAGCTTTGATAAAATAATAAAAGTAATAATTGTAACAATAGCTACCATTGATTGAACACCTGGCTACATGGAAACCTATTCTTGGCATGACACAAATATAATCACGTAATACTCAAAATAACAATCTTGCTAATAGTCTTGTTTTCTGGGGGGTGGGGGTGGAATTAAGGTTTAATAACTAGCTCCAGGTTACACCACCATCAAATGACAAATCCAGCATTTAAACACAAGTCTGGATTGAGTTCTTGAAGAAAGGAATACCTTTCACCGTGAAACCAGGATCAGGGGACTTAAAGCATCTTACAGATACTTTCAATTCCTCCTGGGACTTTTTTTTTTTTTTCAGGCACTCTAGCTCATAAGCAGAGCTTTAATTCATTTCTGGTACCAACACTTACCATCTTCCCCTCAAAGCCACAATACCCGATTGAAGGTCCTCTTTCAAGAGGATGCTCATAAATTTTTGTTGGGTGGACTGGAGCCTTGTATAACCTGTGTTTGGACTCTGGAACTATGGAATTCAAAAGGTGATGGTGGCAGAGACCACATGCCAAGTGTCCAGGGCCTGAGCATTTAGCCTGCTTCCTGGGACCCAGACTCCACAGAGCCTCACACATGGCTCTGGGATCTCCTCTCCCCTTCCAAGCATTACTTGGATAAAGTGGAAGGAAGATATCTTCCCTTGGCTCTACTGGTGAGATGTTATGTCTTCTCTGGGGAAGGTAGATCCACCTGTGCAGCTCCATGCACAAATTCTGAGGGGGGTTCTAATCTCTTACCAGTTCTATTAAGAACCTCTCAAACTTCAAATGATCTTCCTCCAGGCTTGGGAAATCTTCTTACAATAAATCTACTCTTTCCAGGACTCTCTATATCCGTGGAAATGTTCTATATCTGCACTCCCCAATATGGGACCCACCAGTCGATGTGGCCACTGAGGAACTGAAATGCAGCTAGTACAATTGGGGAACTAAATTTTTAAATGTTATTTAATTTTAAATAAGTTAAATTTAAAGTCAAATAGCCACATGTGGCTAATGTGGCTACCATTTTGGACAGCACAATTCTAGGATTTATCCAAGGAAAATCTGATGACCTTCCTCCCTTTGTTTAACTGTCTCTGTCTCCTGATGAGTTTATAACTTTCTACTTTCTTATTTGTCATCAAAAACCCCCAGGCAAGGTTTCCAGGAGGGGTGTAAGATACTATCCTCATTTTGCAAATGAGGAACCTAAGGCATAAAGGGGGAAAGCTATTTGCAAGATCAGGGAATCTTGGTGTTGTAACCTCCAGCCTGGCTGGCCCTCAGGGCTCCCCCGAACCCCATTCCTGACACTGCTCTTCTTTTCAGCCCACCTTGGAATTAGGAAGGAGAGTACCAGTTACCTGTCATAACATCTCCAACTTCCCACCCCAGAAATCAGGCACAAAAGCCTGAATCCAGTTGATCAGGAGATGATGTATAAGAATGAAGGGTTGCTTCTTATTTCTTGTTCTCAGACTTAAGTGTTCAGAAAGGGAAGCGTGACTTTTGGCTCCAGAGGAAACCCCTGGGGGGTGGTAGGACCAAGAAGGGGGCAGCCCTTGCTTACCTGAGGAACTTGTTCAGGTCTCCATGCTTCATGTACTCAAAGACCATGATGAGGGGGTCTCCATCACCGCACACCCCGTAGAACTTGACAATGTGTTCGTGCTGCAGGTTGGTGAGCAGCTCGGCCTCCCTCTGGAAGTCCTTCCGGGCAGCCAGGGTGGGGTCCTTCAGGGCCTGAAAACGCAGGATGGGGGCCTTTAGTATCTAGAACTCAGGGGTCTGTTCTCATCCCAGGAATAAACCTGGCACCACACGCTGCTGAATTTCCAATAAATAGGACGCTAATTGGGGTTTAAAGACAGAGTCTAAATCACAACAGCAGGCCTGACTCCTTCCTCCTTCAGCACTTTGATCCTTGTAGCAATAGAAGCCAACTTTGCTGACACCCAAGAACCAGGCACCAGCCCAGTGATTTTAAACTGTGTTCATTTCAGAGCACTGGGGTTCCTCAGAGATTGGTGTAAATGCCTAACAAAGCCCCTTCTGAGGTTTCCTTTGAAGAAACAGTCCCACTGTTAAAATAAACAGGTTGAAAGCATTGCCCCAACTGGTTTAACTTTATAAATTAGCATACGCCCACGGTCTACAAGAAATCAGGCTGACAATGTACAAAAGTTCTCTTGCCCTTTCTATTTCCTTCTTTTTAGACTGCTAAGGAGTCTGCACTTGCAGAGGAAGGTGAACAGTTTGGTTCCTAGAAGACACTGTGCCCTCCTAATAGGGGTTTCAAAGGACGCACTGGATGGGGGTTAGTGGGGCAGCCGCTGTTGTAAGGGCAGCTGATGGGCAGAAGGTTTCAGGATGCTGAGGACCTGGTAAAATGCCAGTGTCCCAGGGCAGGACAGGAAGGCACGCCACGGCTCAGCCCCTGTGGGGTGAGAGACCCCATTGCATGGGAGAAACACCAGCTGAGGTAACTCCCCAGGGCCCCGGAAGGTAAATGGAAAGGTGATGGCCTGGGAATGTGGATTTCACAGAACCAGCATTGGACCACGAGATCAAAGCGGAAGTGTTTGAAGTGCACCTGAGGGAGCATGGAGAGGGCGGTGATGTGTGGATGCAGCAATGCTGGCCACGACTGGACATGAACTTTCCTGCCAGAGGAGCAGCCTGTGCAGGTGTGCCTCACACCTGTCTCCTGCCTCCACGTCCTCCCCATGAGGTCAGAAGGCAGATGGGACCAGGTATCCACGTGTGTAAACATACAGACCAGCCTCCCCTGGAGATCAGGCAAATGCAGACAGACCTCCCTGGCCAGAGATCTGCCTTCATTCTGCCCCAGCCCCCACTACCTGAAATTCACAGGTTTGCCTTGACTTAAGGCCAAGCAGGAGTGGGGATATGCAAAAATGTACCTGGGGTGGGGCTGATCAGCCTCTGTCAGTCATTAGCATACATTAGAGATGATGGGCTCTCAGCACTAAAAAGGTCTTTGATATCACCTGCTCCCACCTGCTCATTTCAGAGTTGGAGAAACTGAGGCCCAGCTCTTTCCCGGTATCAGCCCACATTCACACATCTTAAATTACAGGAGCTCAGCATTATTAGACTAAATGGCAGAGATCCCCCGGTCCAGGGCTCTGGGCTGGGCTCCAGGTGCATTGGAGCTCAGCAGTGACATCCCTGGACAATCAGGGGTCCATGGCTGCTCACCCAGAGATCAAGTCCAACTTCAACCAGTGCCATCTTTCATTCTTGTAAAATGTGGGGTTCCACAAAAATAGCATTTGATTAAGTTTTGACTAACAAAAACATTGATAGTTATCAAGTATAACTTCCCTTATTTTATGGATGAGAAAACTGAGATCCAAAATGGGGACTTTCCAAAAATCAGTCAGCAGGTTAGGGTAAGTGCTTGGAGCTGGAACCCAGGATACTTTCCCGTCCAGCTGGAATTAATTTACCCGATGAATTATTTACTAGGCAGATCACCAAGGACACAGTGGCAGAGGGACGAAAGATGTGGAAGGGCAGGGAAGAGGCTGGGAGGCAAGGGGAGGGGCTGTCAACGGGGAGCCTGGGCCTGGCAAGGGTGCCTAGTTTGAAGGGCAGGCCCAGGACAGAAGGAAAGTTGGAGATCCACTGGCCCATTGCTGACTTGTCCCAGCCCTGATTTTACATGCTCTGAGAGCAAAGAGGAAAGTAGGGCTCCACTCTGTCCACCCCACCTCCTCTGGAAGTTACCTCTTAATAAAGGAATGGGCTGTAGCCTCCACATGCAACCAGAAGAAGGATATTCAGGAAGCTTTGTTGATGTGAGTGGAAGAAGTCAGAGAGCGAGCCTCCCCCAGGTCCCAGCTCCCGACTGCAGCTCCCAGCCCCATGAGCTAGGACGTGGTTACAGTATGGCTGCCAGTGATCTATTTATTTTCATGGAGAATAAAAAAAAAAAGAACTCAGCATGGGTGGGATGGAGAGAATATAAAGATTTATGTGAACGCTGGATTTATGAGAGGGAAAAGTAGATCAAATTTGGGGCCAGCCAAATGGCCTCTCTCCATCTCGTTAAATCATTCTCTCACACAGTCTGGAACGCCAGTAGCAGCCTTTTGATATTTCTGTCCTCAGCCCTTAAGGCTGGTACCCTGCACCGCAAGGCAGATAAGAGGTCCTGAATGGGAGACAGGACACAAAGCAAATGCTCTTTTAGACTTCTGCACCTGCCTTCATTCCCCTGACCTTGCTAACAACACTACCTGCCTTCAAAATGGGTTTTCCAGTATCTGAGTCAAATCTCATGTTGTTGGCAAATAGTGGGGGTGCAGCCACTGGAGTTCAGAGCTGCAAGTGGCCCCATTCCCCAGGGCTGTGATGCAAATGGGGCAGATATGACAAGATGAGAATAATGAGGAAAGGAAAATTGGGCCAAAGTCTCTCTGCCCCTCAGTGGAGTCCAGATATGAAACAGGCAGTCTAGTTGGCACAAGTATCAAAAGTTCTCAACAGCTTCCAACTACTTCAAAGTCACTTCACATCTTCGTCTTGTTCAGCCTAGGGGTTCTGCTGCCTTCCATCATTCTTTTCTTTTGTTGGTGGGAGATATTTTAAGGGATAGCCATTTTCAAATTTCCTTAATACAAAAAATCCATTTTATTACTTGCCCATGGATGCACACACTCCTAAATTTTCAAACTTGAGAGGGAAACATACACATGCACACACACAGACACACATCAATCCTTTTTAATTACAAAAATTACCTTTTCCATCACCCTTCAGAATCTACTGTCACTTCCCTTTGCTGAGATTCCCAAACGACTTAACCAGAGTGGAAGAAGGGTTAACACACACAGATGCCTGTCCCTCATCTCTCTCTCTCCCTAGCTTAAAACTGGTCATTGGCTGCCTTCCCGTCATTTTTAGGATAAATCCAATCTCCTTAACACAGCCCTGGGCACTAAATATCTGGTATCTTCTCCAACCACCTCAACTCTTCCTACCTCCCACCCCCCATACACTACATTTCAGTCTCAGGGACTTTCTGTCCCTTGCACCCTCCAATTTTTTCCCTGCCTCGGGGCATTTACACTTGCTCCTTCCTTGGCCACAAAGACTCTCAACAGAGCTACATCTACATGACAGGCTAGATTAGTGGGAACATCCTAACTGATGCTCAGTATACCCTAAAAACTCCTGCTTAGGAGGACATACAGAAAGATATTTCTGTGCCAGAGAAGGATTTACCAAGAGTTGGTTATAGTTGTTCCCAAGCTCATTTATATGGTTAAACCTTTCAATGTAATTGCCTCATGTAATAAAATGTTAGGGAAACCGATGAAATATGCAGAGCGAGCTGTTTTTATGGGACCTAGGATGAATGCTTTAGACTGCCCTGCTAAAGGTCAATGGTTAAAAATAAAATGTTAAGAGTGGGAGGAAAAACTATTAAAAAGTTGAGAAAACACTAAACATCTGAGATTCTGCACTTACAAATCAAGATTGCCTCACAAATATTTCAAGTTCCTGCTCCAATTTAAAGTAACCAAAACTAGAAATCATGAACACCCCAAACGAAAACAAAACAACTCTCCAAACCAAATGGAGTCTGAAAGTTGAAATTCAGACATCTTGGGAGAAATCTAATGCTAAATCCAAACAGCTAAAAGATCAATATCCACAGTATGAGTCTCCTGCAGATAAAAGCAATTTCACGGGACAAGCTGATAAAGATTTTAAAATTAGTAAATGTTCAAAGAAAGTGAAGAAATAACAATCATTAAAAAGAGCAAGACAGTACATTGTAAAAATAAAAACAAGCGGAAATGAAATGAGTTCAGGTGAAACTTAAGAACTATTTAGAAATATTGGAAATAAAACATATGGCATTAAAAAAAAAAACATATGGCATTTGAAATTAAAACAAAACCTCTTACAGACAGGACAAACTCTAGATGAGGGAAAAAAAAAGAATGAATGAATTGAAAGGGTGCTGAGGTATTCACCCAGAACAAATTTGGAAAGACAGAAAGGGAAAGCAGTAAAAACTTACAAGGGCCTTATTTCCTCATCTGTAAGGTAAGAAAGAGGGTTGCTTGGGTTTGAATACCTCCTCTACCACTGAGTGGCTGTGGGACCTTGGGCAAATGGCTTAACCTCACTCTGTGTGCCTCAATGTCCTCTTCTGTAACATGGGGATACAATAGTACCTACCTCCTAAGGTTGATGAGACTTAAACACTAATATGCATCCATCACTTATAGCAGAGCCTGGAATATTGTGAGCACAGTGTTTGCTGTGAGATGCTATCATCATCATCATCACCAGCACCGCTATCCCCTCCTTAAATGTCCCTCCTGGGCTCAAATATTCTATGACTCTAACACCTAAGCTACATAGGCCTATGTGTCTCCTTTACTCTTAGATCCCCAAAGACGCATATGATTCCAGGCACTAAAATACTCAAGATAGATCAATAGATCGATAGATCAACAGATAGGATATAGATCTAAATATATCAATGTCCTAGTTTGCTAATGCTGCAGAATGCAAAACACCAGAGATGGATAGGCTTTTATAAAACGGGGGTTTATTTCACTACACAATTATACTCTTAAGGCCACAAAGCGTCCAAGGTAACACATCAACAATCGGGTACCCTCACCGGAGGATGGCCAATGGCCTCCGGAAAACCTCTGTTAGCTAGGAAGGCAGCTGGCATCTGCTCCAAAGCTCCGGCCTCAAAATGGCTTTCTCCCAGGACGTTCCTTTCTAGCAAGCTTGTGCCTCTTCAAAACATCACTCCCAGCTGCACTCTCTTTGAGTCAGCATGTTTTATATGGCTCCACTGATCAAGACCCACCCTGAATGGGTGGGGTCACGCCTCCATGGGAGTATCCCACCAAAGTCACCACCCACAGCTGGGTGGGGCACATTCCAAGCAAATCTAACCAGCACCAAAACGTCTGTCCCACAAGACCACAATGATAATGGCATTTGGGGGACACAATACATTCAAACTGGCACAATCAATATAATTTTCCATTGTATAAATGCACTACGATTTACTTGTGTATTGTACTATTGATAGACATTTGGGTTATTTCTAGTTTGGGGCTGTTATAAATAATGCTGTTATGAACATTCGTATACATGTCTCTTGGTTTCATATATTGGTTGGGTATAGGCCTCGGTCATGCGGTATATCAATGTTTGCTGCTACAGGAAATATGGCAACTGATAGTAGCAAAGCCTTTTCTTTACTGTCCCAAGCTATCCGATTCTCACTGTAAATCTGCACAGGCTGCTCAGTTATACAAAGCCCTGCAGGTAACGGACCCGAGAAGCTGCACCACAGGCACAGGCCTTTTCAGGGCTACAGCTCTGGACCTCCGAAGCCAAAGGAAGTCATTGTGGCCAGAGGAAATGTCATGGACCTTGGAGCAAGATCCCCTGATTGCATCTAAGGAAGTCAGTTCTGCCCCATCTTCTAGAATGGAATGAGCCTTCGCCTCCCACTCCCTGGGCCCTCGCCATCCCCCTTCCTGGTGCACTCAGGCCTCTGAGATTTACCTTCACTGCCACGAGCATCTTGTCTTTAGTTGGGCTGAGGTTGTAGCACTCGGCCAGGAAGACCTTCCCAAAGGCTCCCTCGCCCAGTTCTCTCTTCAGCACGATGTCCCTTCTCTTAATGTGCTGCACATCTGTAGAGGGGGACAAAGAGGAGACACAGTCAGTCCCAGGGGAACATCCACATTAGGGGCCTGGGACACAGGAGATGGCAGAGTCTCTCTAGAATGGAGAGAAGAAAGCCCTGCCTCCTAGGCCACCCCAGGGAAAGGCAGACTCTAGCACCCCAACCTCGGTGTGAAAGCTGGCATCGCTTTGTGGCTGGAGAGCCTGGCCCTAAATCAAATCTCACTCTGCCCCTTAGCCTCGCTAAACATTTTCTCAGCTGGAAAAGGGAGTCTCTCTTGGTTAAAACACAAGATTCTGGTATGAATTAGCTCTAATTGCTGGAGGTAGTATAGGGAAATCTCAAAATTCAATGTGCAGAGGAATCCCCTGGAGAAGTCGCTCAAATGCAGATTCTGACTCAGTGTGTCTGGGGTGGAATCTGAGAATCTGCATTTCTAACTAACTCCTAGGTGGTGTCTATGGCATTTGGTGCGTTGACTGCACACTGAATAGCGAGGTCTCTAGGGCATGGCTGAGAACTGGGCATGAATCCTGGCTCTACATCTTGCTAGTTTTTTGAGCTTGGGAACATTTACCCCAGAACCTCAATTTCCTCATCTGTAAAATGAGATTAACACTGATACCTTCCTCACTCAATTCTTGTGATGATTAATGAGATAATCTATGTAAAAAACTTGGCCTGTGCAAGGAACACACACACACACGCACACACACACATGCTCTTGTCACATAATGGATGTAACACACCTCGCATAGTGCCTGGCTCGTGATAGCAACCACTAAGTGGTAGCTGAAATTATTTGGAAGACCCCTCTACTTGACAGATCTCGCTCCTATGAGAGAGAGGGAAAGACCAATGAAATTATGACTGGGAAAGTTCACAGACTGCCCAGAACAAGGCCTGTACAAAGAGAAGGGCTGCCTTTGCTTCTGCTAATTTAGCGTCCTAATGCAAGTCTGACAGCCAGGAGAAAGCCAAGACGTGACCTCGGCCCTCCCAGCTATTTGGAAATAATGCTACAAAGGAATTGTACAAGCAGTGGGCTGGCAATGAAAGGAGCGAGCCCGGAGATTGCTCGCTGACCTTTATGTTAATTGTTCAACAGGCAGAAGCCCATTAAGTACCTGTATTAACCTAATGAAGAGCATCACGGAGCCAGGAAAGAAGCTTGTCTCAAACGACCTTGTCGGAAAGTGAAAACCGGACTCTGAGGACCACAGCAGAGAAGACAAGGGATGGGCACAGAGGGGCGTGGCTGGGAGGCTTGGGTTAGTGTTTGGTTGGCTTTGGGATTCATTTCAGAAAAGACTACCGTAATAATTTCTTTCCCCTATCAGAGTCCTTGGCATCCCCACTGTGTCCTGGAGGACCCACCAGGCAAGGATCTGTGCAGACCATCATCTTCGCCTCCGCAGCACGTTAGAGCTGCAGGCTGACAGCTGTTGGCAGCCAATCCTCCCAGGCCACAGGGCCACGGGGTCCACGCCATAGGGCTACAGCCCAGTCTTTACAACAAGGTGATTAAAAATTGGTTCCCTTCTCTGCACCCAGTCTCTACTTCCAGCTTCTGAGAAGCGGTATGTATTTGTCTTGAGGGGGAAGGCTAAGAGTCTCCCACTGACAGGAATTGGGAGATCAGGACCTCTTCCTGGAGGCCATCTGCTCAGCACTGCCTAACCATTTCCAGTGCCTCTGAAGGGTGGGCACCCCGGCGAGGCCTGAGCATGGAGATGGTGCCCCCGCTTCTGCACACACGGGGATTGGTGAGGGATGGGAAGGCAGGAGCACATGCCTCAATGCCTGGCTCCTCCGTGTATACCATAGGCTTGTGCCTCTCATAGAACATCTTGGCTCTCCATTTCCTCTACTTACCTATCATATGCGCTAATGCAGATAGAAGTTGTAAACATAAAGTCCTTAGAAATGCTGGTTGTATTTTGGTGTTTTGATCATTATCGATATTATTTTACAAGAAAGGGAAACGAGAGCCATGTCAGGACTCTCTAACCGGTGGCTGAGATGGGAAGGGGGTCCTCGGTGCACACACACATGCCAGAGGAGCCGAGCTGCTTGGGGAAGATGTTCCTCTCACCCCAGACCCCGTCTCCACTCCACCCTCCTCTCCATTGGAATAGGACAGTGGTTCTCAAACTGGACAGTACATCAAAATCACTTGGAGGGCTTGTTAAAATTGATTTGGTAGGGACTGGTTGGGGTCTGAGAATTTGCATTTCTAGCAAGTTCCCAGGTGCTGCTGCTGGTTGTGGTCCAGGGACCTCCGTTTCAGAATCACTGGAACAGGACAATATTGATGGGATGGGGAATTAACCAGGTGAAGACCAATGTTCACCTTCACAGCCTGGCGACAACACGTAACAGTGCCCACAAACATTTTGGTGATGCCTCACCTCCTGAAGATCAAGAGGAGGCTAGAAGTCCTGGCCTCATCTCAGAGCTCCTACCCTCCCTAGCTGTGTGACCTGGGCTGAGTCAAGTCCTCTCTCTGATCCTCAATGACCCATCCGTGCAATACAGATTATACCTCTTTTGCCTTCTTGGGGAGCAATGCCCAGGACACATCTACACAAAAGCAAAGCAATATTATTTATTTTCCTGGGTCCTTTACTTCAACCCTGGTCTGGGTGACCCAGAGCTTCTCACTCTCAGCTCCAATAAGTGCAAAATGAGCACAAAGGAGTTCCACAAAATGCCAGGCTCTGGTTTTCAGTTACTGAGCCTGGATCACATCTTGGAGCCCTCCCTTCCCCTCTGCCTCCCTCTGCCGTGAGAATCATGGGCCCTAAAAGAGTCAGACAAGCCAAGTGGGAGCATCACATGGAGAGCCATTTCCCAACCCATCCTCAACACTCCAAGGGCTGAGAGTCTGGCAGCTGCAGACCCCAGGCTGCTGGAGGGAAGCTTTGACTCTGTGGGCCTGGAACATAGCAGGGGGCAGGTGACCACATTTCTCGAAACTCTTCTGTTTCATGCAAATACATGGAAAAAAAACCTAGCATAAGCCCTCCCATGGGCCAAAGTGTCTTCCCCAAATCTGCAAAGAGGTCTTTTTCGGAGACGTGGAACATCCAGTGGCGCAGAATGGAAGAACCTTGGCTCGTTCATGTTGTCTTCAGGGAAAAGGCATTTTGAGACCAATGCCTATCTTAATTCATCCATGCAGTGCTGAGAGCTGGGGATGGGTGCCGGAGACTGGAAATAAAAACAGGCCCCTGTCCCTCATAAACCCTCCCCCAGGAGAGGACTTCTTCCCAGGGGGAGGGGATAAGAGAGGCTCTACAAGGTAACCAGCCATGTTGTTTTGACGAGAAAGGCTGGCTTTGGGCCAAATGCATAAAGCAAATAATTTCCATGTATAGACCCCCATGTGCCAGTAAGACCCCAGGCTGCAAAATCTCATCTGAGCATCTTCTTTCCCTGAACCTAGCTAGGAAGAAGAAGGGCAAAGGGAATTCATTTTTGCTCCCAACCCATAATTTTCTCAACATTTGGTTCTTATAATACCCTGAGAGATCAGTGTTATTGTATCCCTTTCACAGATGAGAAAACTGAGGCAAAGAGTAACTTCCTCACGTTCAGAGAGCAAAAAAGGTGGCCAAGGAAACCCTCACTCTTCCCGTTTTATAGCTCCCGAGCTGTGTTCTTTCCATTACACAGGCTGCCTTTACTTGGCTCTCCCCTACTTCATTGCCACCCAGATGATCCTGTCTCCACCAGCTCAATGCTCCATCATCCTCCTTCTAAATCCTGCCCATTTTTCTCTTATGCAATTCCTCCTGGGACTCTCTTACAGCATCTTCCCAAGGGAAAGGGCAGGAGCTCCCCGCTGGAGGCTGTTCTGAGCAGACAAAGCCTTGGGGAGGAGGGTGTGGATGGGGCAAAAATCTGGGAGGGCCGAGGTCTGCTCAGGCTCTGGGGAATGGCTGGAGCGAGCCGTTTCCATCTCTGACATCTTTTGGGTCCCTGTTGGTGCTTAATTTTAGCTCACAGTGCTGTTCAGAGCTGCCTCTGGTGAAGCCATCTGACCCTCACGCCAAAAAGTGATGGATTTTCCTAGGAGGAGAGGGCATTCGTCTGCTTTTACTGCCTGGCTGGCTGGCCCAGCAGCGTCTGGGTCACAAGGCTCAGATGCTGGAACACTGGAAAAATGGGGGAGAGAGGGGCATGCAGAGCCCAGGCCGTGGGAAGACCTCCCAATCTCCAGCCATGGAGGGGCTGCTGGAATAAGCAGGGTGCTGACGTACAAATGGGAGGGTTCCTTGGGAACTGAAAAGGGTTCCTGAATCTTCTGGCCTGGCTCTTCCCTAACTCCTTAGTTGCGAGAGCGCCACCAATTGGGTTCCACCGGAGAAAGCCACCTGTAGATTTTCTACACATGGACAACCGGCTCACCAGACATAATACACGGGATAAGGATGTCTATGTTTCTGTTATGACATCAAGAATTCTCCCTCTGTTCTGGGAACCAGGATGGCTATTCCATATGTCTGGGACTCACTTCTGGGAGGTCTTCCAGGCCTATAGCAAGCTTGACCTAGAGCAGGTCACCAGGCACCTCTGTACAGAAGACTTCCGAGCCCTAGGGGGTCAGTGGGCAGACTCGGGTTGGCCCCTAGCCCTGCCTCTGTTCACCTGGGCTGCTTCATTCCTTCTGGGGGACAGGGAGAGAATTTCCTGCAGCCCCTTCTGTGGCCTGAATAGGTCTACCACACAGACAGATGTGGCCACTGTCCATTTTACCTCTATGTTCCAGGGAAACTGGCTTTTCCCTATGTTCCAGGGAAACTGAGGCATAAATTACTCAGCCCCGCTGCTGATCAGGATGAAAACGAGGCAATTATCCCTCAAAATTGGTATTGTTGAAAGATCAAGGATTTCGGGGGGAAAAGAGTTCTGTGTTTGAATCCTAACCCTGCCACTTATTAATTATGTCTTATCCTCCCTCAGCTTCTGGTTCTTTATCTTTGAGATGGGAACAAGAATATCTACCTGGCAGAATCATTAAGAGGACTGAATTAAACTTTTCAGATAGTAGAGATAACAGGAAATATCTGTTTCATATCTGAAGCATAATGGGCATTTAACAAAAGTTTGTTTCCTTCCATTATGCAAGATTTTCCTTTTAACTAAGACCTCAACCTACCTGCTGACAAAATAGTTGCTTGGAAAGAAACTTGGAAAAGGATGAGTATTTTGTCCTGAAATAAAGTGGCTCAAGTTTGCTTGGTGTGAGCCAGCCCTGACTTGGGGGTGCACAGCCACCTGTCCAGACATGTCACCACGATATCCTACCCCCTTGTCCTTCCAAGTCCAAAATAGTTTGCGGGAGGAGGTTGGTGAGACAATGAAATAAAGACATCCAAAGCAGAGTCAGCCACCTGCTATAGATGCGTATTGATCAGTAGAGAGAAAGCAGATTTCCCAGGGCCTGTGGTTATAAATAATGGTGATCTTGACTCTGCCGTATGCCAAGCAGCAGGCTCAGGCCCCACAAGTGAGCATCCTCCTGCAGTCAGACCCAGAAGGCCTTCACAGGAATTCATTTGTCACCTCAGTTCCGGGGCTAGTTATTGTCCCTAGTGGCCGGGCACGTGGGCAGTGCTGAGATCAACCCTTCACTGAAGTCCCCCGAGGGCTGGACAGTTGCTTTCTTAGCCAGCCTCTCACAGTTTCTCCCGATCACCCTGCCCTTTCCTTCTTCGCTGACCCATTTTAACTTCCAGGTCCTAACTTGTCCCTGGCCTCACTGCTGAGACCTCTCAGATTTTTCCCTGTGGACTCCAGCTCACTCTGCCCTGTCTCTTTCAGCATATTGCTATCCCCTTGTGCCCTGTGTTAATAACAAAAATAACTTCCACCAGTTGGGCACTTAACCCTGAGTCAGGCACTGTGCTAAGCTCTCTGCATGCCTTCCCTCATCCATCTCACAATTCTCCTATACACAAGATGTTGCTATCTCAGGTCTACAGATGAGAAAGTGGAAACTCAGGGTGATTAAGTAATTTGCCCAAGATCACCTAGCTGCTTGAGGAGGAGCCCAGGACAGAAAACCAGGCCCATTGGATTCTAAAGTTTTGCCTGAGAAGAGTGTGGCACCTTGCCAACTTTAGTCATGACAGCCCCCTGCCCCTTGCCTCTACAACTCCTGCTCCACAGACAGCCTCTGCCTTCAGAACAGATAGTGGTACCCAAAACCAATCATATCTATAAGGACAGAGGCAGCATCATCTCATCACAGAACCCATTCTTGCTGCCCAGGTTGCCACCCTCTGAGCTCAGCATGAGCTGCTAATATTCCTTCTGGAGAGGTGGACAACACCAGAAGGCAGAAATACAAAGCCCCAGTGCCTCATGGAAGAACAGAGGGTCTCCCCAACCTCAGGAGCTCCACGTTACAAGGTAAGTTCTGAAGGCAACTGTGTATATGGAGGTGGAGGGAGATTCTTGGCAGGAAAGGGAGAAAGAGGGAGTAGGGAGAGGCAGGGAGGATCTCTGAGAAGTGTGTGTTTTCTTTGCACTAGCCAGACCCTAGGGTCTCAGGCTGCCAAAAATGCTCAGAAGAAAACATTAATTCAATACCACACATTTAATTACACATGAAATGCAATGTCCTTACATGGAGAAGAATAACATTCCCAGAGCTCCAACTGTGGGTTTTTGAAGTGCCAGGAGAGAGATAGAGGGCTGGCTCTGAATCTTTGAGGGAGATTGGAGACCATCAAGTGGATGGGGCCCCTGCCTTTACTAGTAGTAGGACTTTCTGTCTGCTTTGACAGGCCTGCCCTCATCTTTTCTTGTGGCCCCACTGGCTGTGTATTGCCCAGACCTACAAGCAGTGGGACAAATTGAGCTAATTCCCCTTCCAGTATTGCATAAAAGTGTAACCAAGTGAACATGTCCCCTGGCCAGCTACAAATGCTTTGTAGTGATCTGTAGCCAGCCCAGCTAGTTCTCCACCTGGACAGAAGAGCATAATACAGTTAAACTGCTCAAATAACCAGTCACTTCTTACAAAGCAATATCTGGATGGTTTAAGTGGTTTAAGGACTAGGTAAAAAAGAGGGCCTGTTGGGTTCATGACAAGGACATTTCTAGGAGAAGACATTTCAAAGCCTGGAGAGCTGATGATGAAAGAAGTTCACATAATTTTTCCTGGAGGTCTGGCACTTAAAATCTGCCCCTAGTGACCCACTGGAGAGGGTGTCAGTGATGTGGAAAAGGATTTCAGGTTGAATGAGCCCCAGAGCTCTCTGTTGCTATGGCCGCCCTGGAGAGAGGTTGGTCAAGATTGCCTAAAAACCCCAATATTTCTGTTGGCCATCCTATGTTCCATCCCAGAACCTGTTTCACTGGATTGGGGATTCCCTCCCACATTCTCTTCAAAGTGCTGCGGCTCTGCTAAGGGGGTCCAAATTGGGCTGGCAGCTGCTCAAGCCAAAAGGCCAAACTCATGTGTTACTTAACTTTGCAGACTGGGCCCAGCATAGGCCTAAGACACAGCAGCCACTCAATAAATATTTGATGAATAAATCAATGCCCGAATGAATGAAAACTCCCTCTTAAGTACTGCAAGAGACTATAGCAGGGAGAACACTACAAGAAGGGAGGAAGAAGGGAACCTGAGAGAATAGTAAAAAAAAAAAAAAAAAAGGAAAGATGAGCAAGAATGGGAAGGGAGCCAGGAAGTTCCAAAGAGCTGACTTATTTACGTCCTGTCTCCAAAACCAGGGTCATATGGGCCAGAGCAGGGCTAAGACCCACTTCCTAACCCTCAGGCTCCAGCACCTCGGATGTCCAAACATGGTGTCTCTGCTGCTCGTGTTTGATGAGCAATCATCAGGTCTCCTCTCCAGGGCACGTGTGCACCCTTAGGCTAGAGGTAGCTGTCTACGATGCAGACACTGTGTTCCCACCAAGACGAATAAATAAATAAGACACCCTGCTGTTCCTGGAAGCAGAGAAGAGAGAGGATCAGCAGAGGACTGTCTGTTCTGGGGCGATTTCCAGCTCACGTTTCCTGACGCAAGAAGTTCAGAGAATGAGGCTGAAGTTCAGAAGTGTCCCTGCCCCCAGGTGCTGCCCCGCTGAGCTTGGCCACCGTCAGTCCAGACACCTACTGACACTACGGGCTCCTGACCCTGGGCTCCCTGCCTACCCCTGCCCTTCCATACCCTCTTCCTTCAACTTCATGTCATATTGGCTTTATCTATGGCGAGAGGACCGCTCTGGCTCTTGTTCAGCATAGACTTCCCGAGCCAAGAGTAAAGAGCAAAGTAACTCCCCAAGGAAAGCCATCTGGAATTGAAAAGTTAGGTGCTGAAAGATGCATCTCAGATGCTGAATAAGAATCTGTCCCTCCAACTACTTGTCCAGTTTCCCCCTTTTCCCCCCTTTCTGGCCTGCAAATTTCCTTTCCAACTTGACAGTGACAAACCCTCATTCAAAATACCCATACAAGGGGCTCATTCCCTGTCTCAATCTCCCCACAGGCTCTTCTACTCTAGCAGCTGCCCAGGGACACTGCCTTGTTGGCTCATCTTTGGCATCTAACTCCAGCCTGCAAATCCTTCCTGGGATGTCACATTCCCTCATCAACAAACACAGAGGATAATGTGTTCAAATTTGTCACTTCCAGCTCTGGAGGGGAGCTCTGGCCCAAGACCTACAGACTGCTGGGCACCTTGGCTCCCCAAGGATGCAGGCTCGTGCAGAAGCTCTGAGGTCAGGCAGCAGAAACACCTCTGAGGACACAGGGTGAACCAGAAGAGGGTCAACCAAGGGACCATCATCACCAACTTATGGTTCGCGTCATTGACCTTTACAACCACCAACCACCTCGGAACGAGAAAAGCAAACCCTTTCAATCAGGAGGGAAAGGAAAGGGCATTATGAGACCTGAATTGTCAGTGGCAACAATATATCCAAATATACCAAACACATACAAAAAGAAGTCATTTACATGAAATATCCAAGAATAGCAAATCCATATGGTCAGAATACAGAGTGGTGGTCGCCAGGGTGAGGGGAAGAGGGAAATGGGGAGTGACTGCTTCATGGGTACAGGCTTTCCTGTTGGGGTGATGCCAATATTCTAAAATCAGATGAACTAGATAGTGGTGACGGATGTTCAATATTGTGAACATCCTTAATGCCTTTGAATTGAACACTTTAAAAATGCTTAAAATGGTGAGTTTTATGTTATGTTATCTGTATTTTACCACAATAAAAAATAAAGAGAAAAACCCAAAATACTAAAAAAAAAAAAAAAGGAAGAACAGGTAGAGGACCTTGAAAATAAACACAAGCATTATATAGCAAGGGGCGTGTAAAAGAGCATGGCTTTGGAATAAGGCAGACCCAGGTGTAAATTCACATTTGACTACATATCCTAGGAGATGACATTTGGCAATTTACTAAACCGGTCTCAAGCCTTGATTTTTTCATGAGTGAGATTAAGAAAATATCCGTCTCATTGAATTGACATGAGGAACCAATGAAATTATGTGTGCTAAGGGATGAGTTTAAGGGATTGTGAATCAATGAAAGACTGCAAAGGCTCACGAAGAACTGCGCCAGCTCCTTTCTCCCACCCGGCCCCTACTCAGTGATCTTCCCTGATGAGTTAACCTCTCTGAGCCCCAGTTTCTTCACCTATAAAATGGAGTTAATAAAAAGGAGCCTAGTGCATGGAGTTGTGGGTTTTTTTAATGATATAGATGGGAAATGCTTAGAACAGTGAGGGACACACCTTAGGTGGGTGCTCCAAACGCCTTAGCCGATGGTAGCATCAGTGTCTTCAGGGGAAAGCCTTAATCTTTCGTCTGATAATTGAGAACTCTAATAAATAGGTTTCTTCCTCTTAAATTCCCTACATATTGCTTTAAATAGGTCCACTGGGCTGGTCATTCCCATCCTCTGAGCACAATTTGGGAGCTCATGACTTGTACCCCCCACCACACCATTCCTCCATCTGGAGACCTTCTCCCACATCCACTGGTAGAAATCAACCCATGTCCCAAGACCAGGCTCCAATCCAGATGCTTTCCATGCAATCATCTTTCTTCTTTGAAAAGATCTCTCTCCTTCCTCAGAATGTCTATTCCTAATGCAAAAAATAGGTGCAGGGACCACCTGTGCTTACTCTGCTCAACTCACCCTTGGCAGCTCAGAGAAAACAATTCCCAAACATCCTTGCTACATAATTAGAGAGAACAAGGGGTGTTAGAAAAGACCAGTTTTAGATTTTAATGTAATATAAGTAAGGTATATGGAGGCACAGGGTTCAGGTTTATTTGTGGGCATAGCCCCACCCAGCCCTTAGATTTCCAACATGCACCAGCTGCAGGGAGAACATTGCTGCAAAATGTTGCTGCTGTCTTGCAGACTGAAGAAATTTGCACCCTCATTCCTTCCCCAGCAATGAACTTAGTGATATGAAAGATTTTGGTTTAGACACAAGAAACCCTAGGAAATCTAAGAAATGAACAGGTAACTGAGTGAGGCCATGGGACCCCTAACTTAGAGACCTGTGAGGTCTTTCTTTAAGAAGATTTAACTTGAGTCCTGCCTAACGCAAGGAGCAGGATTCAAACACCAGAGATCTGGCGATTCTATATTTCAGAAGGGAAGGGAGGCAGGACACAGACTCTTCAGAAATTTACAGAGAAATATCCCCACATGGGACAATCCCTAATCCTAAGAGGCTTTTTTCAGGAAAGCCTCATCTTTCCTCTTCTGTGTGCAGTGCTTCAACTGTAAGCATGATCTTTCAGGCCTTTCCTCTCAGAGCGGGAGGGAGACCTCGCCAGGCTGTTTTGGTCACCCAGAGCTTAGCTTCCCATCTTCCTACAGCTGTGTGTAGGGGTGCTGGTGATAAACCTCACCCGCTAATCCCCACATCCTCTCCCTGCCCCAGGGACTGACAGCTCCCTCACTCTCCCCAGCTCAGCTTGCAGAAGCTTCCTTTAGCCCTATCTGTGCAGTGTTCTTTACTGTTAGCTCACCGCGTACCCACCCCATTATCCTAGGCTGGTCCCCCCTTTCCCTGGCCTTGCCATTTGGATTCCCTTCCTTCAGACTCTGGTTGGAGACCCTGAAGCCCACCTCCATGGACTGCAGCCCATAGATTAAGAACCAGGGAAGCTGTCGGGGGAAGCCCAGGGAATCAGCAGCTGGGCCCCTTCCAAGGGGGGATGTTTCCATTTCTGGCTCCCACTCCTGGAAGTCAGGCTTCTGCCAGGCACCCCTTGCCTCCCCGGTTCCCAGTTCACCCTCTCTAAGCTTCCTGCTCTGGTTCTCTCTCCCTTCAGCCCTGTATCTGATAGGGAACAAGGTCAGAGGCCAAAGCCCATGGGCCCCGGCCACGCAGTCCCTCCACATGGGCAGCCTGAGCTGGGAACAGCCAGCAGATTCGTTCTGCACGGCCTCCGTGATCCGGGATCTGTGCTTTCCCCTGACGAAGCCCACTCGCTCTGCCAGGTGTTTTCCCACCACATTCTCTGAGCTGATTTCCAAGAGTTCCCCCACACCAGATGTTAAATTCACTGGCCGGCAGTTTCCTGGCCTGTCTCCTGAACCTCCCCTTACCCTACAACCCTTTAAAAATCAAAGAAAAAGTCAGAACTGATGGAACTCTGGGTGCCCCCGCATCCCTCTGGGGGCTTGGTGTTTCCGGTCGCTTGGTACTTCAGATCAAGTCTATTCAAATCCACCAAGTTCCAAGTTTGTGGCCCCGAAAATCTTCAGCAAACACTTACATGGAGCTTTAGATCAGAAGACATTTCTTTATGGTTCTCCTGGTGCCAAAAGAAATGGAGCCACAGAGGAAAGGGTGGGCTTCGAGCAATGTAAATAGCATCATCACTTACCAATTCTTTTGAAAGAGCCCAGAAGTTGGGGATCAAGGGGTGGCTGGAACTGCTGGTCAGTGGAAAGTCAAGCGTGGGGAGAAGTCTTCAGTGAACTTCATTACACCTGTGTTGCTGACAAATGGCCACCTCTTACTGGTTGGTCTAGACATCCTTGACTGAACCCCAAAGGGTCGAGATGGGGCCTCTGGCTTCGGGGACATCAGCCTCAGGAATCTACCTGAGACAGTCATACTCAGGAGCCCGGAGAGAAGCCAGCTTTCCCCAACCCTGTTCCTACCAGCCTTAGGGATGTATCCTCTCACTTTCAGAAGAAATTGTTTGCTTTGATGCCTGTGAGATGTGGAGACACCTAGACACCCTCTGTCCACCATGGTGACCACCTTCACCACAGACCCCCACAGCTCTTCCTCTGCTGACCCTCACCCACCACTGCCTCTACCCTTTTTCTTCTCCTGCCCTTTCTCCACCTGGGTTTTTGGCTTCCACTCTGGCCTGCTCTTTGCTGCTTTCTTCAGCTGCTCTGCTCCTTTTTTCAGTGTGTGTGGGTAGCTTTCTTTCCCTCTGGAATAGATCTTGATGGCAGGCTCTCCAGGCAGATATGAATGGCTCCACAAACCATCTTGCAGAGCCCAGGCTGAGCCCATGGCCCTGGGCTCCTGTCTCTCCTGCAAGCTGTCTGAAGGGACAGCCCTGAGCACAGCTACCTTTGCAAAGCATCTCTTTGCCCCACAGGGTGCAGCCAGAAGAGCTGTGTGAGACAAGGCGTTCCCCACACCAGCTCCTTCACCCCACAAACTGGCCCTGGCCCTCTGCACCTCTGCCCTGAGCATTCATCCATTTCCTCATCTTTGGCACATAAAGCCCAGAAGCTGAGTGACCAGGGAGCTATGGCCCTGAAAAGGCATCTTGCATCAATCGCATATGGATGTCATCCCGTACAACTTCTCCTTATCCATGGGATTTTGAATCAAACATGTGTGAATCTCCAGTTACTCCAGGTCATGACTCAGGCAGAATGATTTAGGGAATCCAAGGTTGTAAAATCAGGAAGGAATTAAATATTTGGATGGAAGACGAGTCATAAAAAAAAAATGTTATCTGCAACAGAGCAAAACCACTTGATGAATGTCCCATTGAAATGAAGAGCCCACAAAAAAGTTTCTGGCAGGCCAGGGTTTAGCAAATGGAATTTGTTGTAGAAGTGTCTGTGATTACTAATTCAACATATTTAAAAAGCCATGCTTTTCTCTTCACCTGTTGGGCTGTCTGTGCGGTTTTAGTTTAGTGACTGCTAATCTTTAATATGCAGATTAATACCAAACCACGTAGAGGTGCATTTGTAAGTTTCCTGATGGCCCAGGGATTTCAGAGGAGCTGATTTGTTTTGATCAGTCCTTTCATTTCTCACGTGTAAGTCTTTAGCCATGGATTTCCCACGAGGGTGGTAGAGAATAGCACTGAACTGCAGGAAGGTTTCCTGGTCTTGTGGGGACAGAGAGGCACTGCTCAAGCTGTGATGGTTTAAGGCTCCCGGATTGGCTTTAGACTTAGTCATCTCTGCTCCTGACAAGCTGTGTGATACTGGGTACGTCAGTTAACCTCTCTGATAAATGAGCCAATTGGAATATTAGTTGGTAATCCTCTTAGCGTGATGCCTGGCATCTGGGGAGTGCTAAGACAAAAATTCATCTCTACTTTCTAATGCGAGATTTCTCAGTTTGAGCTGCCACACAAACACTCACTCACCTTCATGCCCAAGGGGACAGAGACAAACAGAGATTCTCAGGTACTCCCCTGCTCTAAGAACACACCTATTCCAGCTGCCCACCTGAAACAGGAATTCATCTGCAGAAGCCTCTGCCTACCACTTCCAGCCATAGAGAACTCTGATGGCTCCTAGGTCATAGGTGTTCAAATGGGACTAGCTGTAGACAGTCAGGAGACCTGGGGACATAGCAAGGCCTGGAGAAGCTGGATGGCTGCAGACAACAGATGATAACCTCCCAGGAGGTGGAAGTCACAAACAGTGACCTTGCCTAGTGGCTTTTTCTTCGGCACATGGATCCCAGCCAACACCAGAGCCTTAGGAGTGGCTGAATGGTCCTTTGGTAAGTGAGGGGCTCTGTGCCTAGGTCCCGGCTAAGGGAGAGGGGAAAAGAGGGCATGGCGAGAGCTAGAAAATGTCTACCCACACCAGTGCCTTTAAGTAACTTGCTCCAAGCCTACTTGACAGGCACAGTCATGGGGGCTCACCCAAGCCCCCTGCATGATGGTCTTGGACAGAGAAGAGGCCAGTTAAACAAAAAAAAAAGATGGAAACCAGGGTACCAACTGTGGCCGTCCCACTACTTGCTGAGGGACCACATATCTGTTCAATTACATATTCAACAAATGTGTATTAAAGTTACAATGTGCCAGGAACTGGGCAACGTGTTGGGGACACAGTGGAGAACGACATTCTCTGGGTCCCCCAGGAGACAGTTAGTCTAGAGGGGAAGGCAAATGGATTTCTGGCAATTCCAATACAGCATGATAAGCCCCGTGGTGGGCTAAGGAAGGCCCCTCGGGGTATTAGAAAGTGCATATAGTTTGGTCTTGAGGGATCAGGGAAGACTATTTTAAGTGAAAACTTCCTAATCTCTCACCTCAATTTTTTTCATGTATAAATGTGAGGATATATATAAAAGTGACTGGCACACCATATCAGGAAGAAAATGTTCTAGGTCTATCATCCTCCAACCACAGCAATAAAATTTTCTTAGCAACGTGTTGCAAAGTGACCCCAGACCCTCATAAACTAGCCACTCTGCTTTGTACTTGTGTCACCCTATCCCCCTCCCTGGGGACCCTGAACATAAGCTATGTGGGGAGGGAGGGGGTTGCAGTTTAAAGCTACGCACTCCGGAAAAAAAACATGTTCCTGATTGTAAACCATTCATGCAGGTGTGAACCTATTGTAGATTGAATCTTTTGAAGATGTTATTTTTAGTTAAGGTGTGGCCACCTGAATCAGGATAGGTCTTAATCCTGTTACTAGAGGTCTTACAAAGAGAAAGCCACGGGGAAGAGCCAGAAGGCAAAATCAACAGAACCCTGAGGAGAAAAGAGAGGGTATCATCATGTGACATGAGGTGGACACAAGCCAAAGAACCCCAAGGATCACCAGCAGCCAGCACCAGAATGTTACATGGTTCGGGAGAAAAGTGTTGCCTTGCTGATGACTCAATTTTAGACTTCCCCTAGCCTCAAAACTGTGAGCCATTAAATTTCTGTTGTTTAAGCCAAACTTTTATGTGGCATTTGTCATAGCAGCCTGGCAAAGTAAGACAGAGGTTCATTCAGAGGAGAGCTGCCCAGGAAAGCCCACCTTATGGCCACATCGCATTCCCCAGGCTGGGACTAGAAATCTCCAGAAGCTGGAGCAGAGCTGTAGGTATTGCCTCCTCACCCAATCTGCTTAACTCTGGCCAACTCCATATGGGAGTTGACTTATGGGACCATACTGGCATGATCAGATCCCACCTACATCTAGAATTTAGCTCTGTGAGCTTGGGAAAGTTACCTAACTTCTCTTCTGTTTGCTTATGTGTAAAATGGATCTGATACTAATAGTGCCCACTTAATAGAATAGTTTTGAGTATAAATGTGTGTATGTGTGTGTGTGTATGTGTATATATATTTTCTATATAACCTAAATTAGGCAAGCATCATCAAGTGCTAGCTATCATCGTCATCTTCTTCTTCATCATCATCATCATCATGATGTCAAAACCTGACAGAGGGAGGCTCTACACTTTGCTTGATAAATCCTTTGCTTGGCTTACATAGGCTATTTGTCATGTGCTATATCAGGAGTGGAAATGTCTAGGAGTCAATATTTGGTAAGTTTTTATGTGTTGCTAATAATACCACCTTCCCTTATAACAGCAAGATTACAGCAAAGGCCACACCACACACAAACTTCTCATATAAGTGATGTTTTGAGCAGAAACCATTGAAAAAAAGGAATACTTCACATATTAGGGATGAAGATTCAGAAAAGCAACAGTCCATGGAAGATGCTGAGACAGTCTGTAAACTGACCCCTCTTGATGAATGCAGGGATTTTGACGGTTTCACAAGAGCAAGACAACCTCAACATAAGCATCCCTGGAGAAGCAAGGTGGGATGTATGGGTGTGGTGAGTTATAAGTATTTCTTCTAAAACTACTAGCTATTCTCTGGCTTGTGAAATCATCATCAAGGTCCAACCCCTGACTCAACATCTCGACTTGAGTGTCTAGTAATCTCTCCCATGGGAGAACTCTGTAATTCACCACCTGATCCTGCTCCTGTCCACAGCCTCTTCACTTGGTAAATGGCATTCCCATTCCCCCCGTGGCTCGGGCCCCTATTCTGGGAGTTTTCCTTGATGACTATTTCTATCAGTTCTCTCACCCCTCTACCCATAAATAAGTCCTATCTACTCCACCTCCCAAACATTTCTGAAATCTGTCCGTTTGTCCCCAGTCCACTGTCCCCATCCTAACCCAAGCAATTATGCTGTCTAGGTTGGGCCATGGCCTCGTAACTGAATCTCTGCTTCCATTGTCCCCCCACCCCCTCACCACCGTCCCCCATCTCCAATCCCCCACCCCCATAACACTTGCAGCCAGTCAGGGTGACCTTTAAAACAATGTCAATTCCCCTCCCCTATGTCAAACTCCAGTTTAGAATAAAATCCAAACTCCCTACAGCAGTGTTTACAAAGCCCACAGGACCTGACCCTGCCTAGCCCTCTGACCTCATCCCCACCCCCTCTTCTCCCACTCTCTCCACTGTACCCCACTGCCCTTCCTTCTTTTCTCAAAATCCCGTGCTCAGGTTCACCCTAGGCCTCGGCAGCAGCTGCTATACTGTCTCTGGAACGTTCGCTCCCAAACCACTTACCCAAAAGCCACCCAGTTGCTTCTCTCACAGGACTCTTATTTTGATTTTCAGGCTTTGCACTACCACCATCAGATAATTTTATTTACTTATTTTGTCTAACTGTTGGTTTATTTATTTATTTGTCTATCTGTTTGTCACCCAGTCTCCCCCGTGGAATGCAAGATCCATGGGCCTTTTGCGTCTCCATTAGCGCCATGCCGGCACCTTTGCCACTGCCTTGCACACACACGGGTGTTCAACAGGTACCTGCATCAGTGAGGGGTTCTTATTATTCCACAGGCTCCTGTGACTCTCTGAAAACATGGAATGAGGGATGGAGATCCAGGAGCAGCCCAGGGAGCTGCAGCTTTAGCATAACCAGATTCTGAAACCAAGGCAGATATGCTACTTATTAAACCAGGGCAGTGTCCAGCAGGAGGGGTAGCACAGCTTCCGGGTTAATATCAAGCTTAAGACCAGAGATGTCTGAGCACAGATTCTGCCAGCAAAAACATGAACCTCAAAGTTACTGAAAATTAGAACCTCAGGTCCCCCATCTCCCCTGATCACTGCCTCCTGCTTCTCAACCTAGGTCCTCCATTCCAGCCAGGGCTTGATCACGGCTAACTCATCAAAGCATTGGCACAAACAAGTCAGGGGCCACTTCATCAACAGGGGACACTGCAATCAAGTGGGCTCTGTGAGCCTCTTCATGGATAACAGGTAGGAGAGGACCAGGCATGGAAACTTTCCCCTCTCTGGAACACACGATGGGTGCCCTTGTATGGGCCCAGCCTACTCTGCCGTAGCTGCCAAGGTGAATTCTCAAGAGTGGAAAATTGGGGATGGAGGAGCGGGCCGGCTGCATTTTCCCAGCCACTCCCTGCCAGACAGAGTGAGGAGCAGAATCAAAATCTGACTATGACGTGAGCCAAAGTTAAATTTTCAGAGCCATTTAGTTCAGCTAAAATCCACAGTGGTGGAAGCAGGTGATTTTCTGCCACCTTTGCAAATGAAAGTTCCTCAATATCTGGGTCTCCTTCCCAAACTAGACTGACCCAGGGCTTCCTTCCAAGGGACCATGACAAAACTCATCCAGCATAAACCAACGCACTCCCAGATGACTTTGTTCTCTACTTCACCAAGGAAATAGGAATAATTTCACTCAATTTCTTCTCTCTTCAGCTCTACTTATCTCATCTTTTTCTTTCCCTCTTGTCTTGAATTAATGAATAGTTCTTTTGGCCCTGAGGTTAATCCCTCCATCCAAGCTTCTGCCTCCAGTTTTTTTCCATCTTACTTTCTGTATGTTGATCCATCTAGTCTACACCTCTCTTGAATGCTATAACCCTCTCCTTCCCACTGACTTCTCGCCCACAGGGTAAAAGTCCCCCATCCTAATTTCAGCCATTCCTTTGACCCCACCCCTCTGGAACACCTTGTTCCCCTCCATCACCAGACTTGTGGCTGAGTAGTCTACCTGCTCCTGACATCTACCATTCGTCACTCCACACTCATTTATTAAGCCTTGACACTCTCATTTCCACCCATTTACTGCATGACACACCTGTCACAAAATCACAGCGACTTCCCAATTCCCATGTTCAGTTGCTTTTTTATTAGCCTTCATTCAACACAGGAGATTCTCAAGTCCTTCACAGTCTGACCAAGCTCACCTAATCCCTCCCATCATTAGCTACCTTGCACATGACTGGGGCTACTCACTTATCTCAGCAGACATGGGTATGATCAGGATTCTGAAATTTCAGGGGGCACAGAATATACAAGTACCAGTCATAATGTGTCATATGACTTAATTATATATTACCCTCTTCCTATGATGCATTTGACCAGGTTTGAATCGTCTTTGTAACCCTGATGCATAGCCCAGCACTTTGCATTAAGTGAAAACACTGATTAAATGACGGACCATCATTGAAAGAAGAACATGTGCAACTGATAAATTAAAAAAAAAAAAACAAAAAAAAAAAAACCTCAATTAGTTGTATGTGTAGACTTCCAAGGAATCTGGAAACACTCCTTCCTTGGAGAATGTTAAAAATGAAAGGAACATTTAATCAGTACCTTTGCCGAATTTTAAAAAGTGAACAACTATTTGTTGAGCACCCACAGTTCTGGGCACTCTAGCATTAGATTTTCAGACCAGCCTACCAGCTACAATAGGACCTGGGAAGGGAGAGGGCAAAGGCAGGCAGGCAGGAAGCAAGCCAGGTCTGAAGTGGCTGCAGTGGTCATGCCAAGTCCTTGGTGGGAAACTGAGAGCCCCTGTTTCCTGAGCAAGGGTAGGTCCTTCCAGGGGCATATCCAGATGGAAGAAGCAATGAATGGACATTAGTGTGCCTGGGAAGGCCCCAGGTTAACTTCTGCCTATAGTTGGTTCCTTGCAATCTCAAGGAGGGAGAAGGGCCATCTCTCATACTCCCTTCCCATCCTTGTAGTCCTCTCTATTCCTTGATTACCCTGGCTTCCAGGAGGACACCCAGAGAATCCCAGATGACTGGACACACATGCTTGAGTGGGCTTCCAGGGCTGGCATCCATTGTCCCTCCTTTAGTCTGGTAGATAGGAAAGCATGAGCACTCAGGGATCCTGGAATGCACATGGCATCTTGGCAGCCACCTCTAACAGATGACCAGTGAGTAGCTTGCTTGGGCTGTAGGAAGTGACATAAACCTAATTGCACTCATTGGTTTCAACTCTACTGCTCCTCCCAAGCCTGGCTCTTTCCTCCTTTCCCTGTTGCCACCAGATCTTGATCTTTTTATCACCCCCATGCTTGTCTGTGCCCCCATATGTTGGGCTCCTTCTGCATCCTCTGCTCCACTGTCCATGGAACTTGGTTTCCCCCACAAGCTCATTTCCAGCAGACAAGAGTGCAGGAACTCAGAAGAGGGGAGGATAAATCCCACCTGCCCAGCCTAGCCCAGAAGGGTGCTCAGGGTCCTTTAGGAAAAAGAGGAGGAAATGTGTTAGAACCACAGCACAGGCTTTCCTATCACCACCGGAAGCTACCAGAGAAAAACCACGGCTATCATTTGGCCCTGAAAGCTGCAGATTTAGATAATCGCATGATCAATCTCTCCACCCCTTCACCTCTTCTGTTGCTATTTCCTTGAATTTGTGCCAGCTGGATGACTTCTCTCCAGTTTGGGGCCTCCCTGCCCCAAGCCCAGATCAACGGTTTGGCTGGAAACACCTCTCTGAATTGTGTGCGGCCTTTGAACAGCCGGCTTCAATCTCTACTGCCGTGCCCCACCCGGTGTGCTCCCAGGAGGCCACTGCTAAAAGGCCAGGGCAGGGGGGTCAAGACACATGGGTACTGCCTCCCAGCCCTCACACTGACCTTGAGAAAGTCATGGTGCCACGCATGGTTAGCCATCTGTATGACATGTGAGATCAGAGGCTCCGCACAGAATCCCATTAACATTTCTGGACTGTGCAGCTCAGAATCCCCAGCCATAAAGGCTCTGTCCAGAAGGGCCTTTTGGGGAATGGCAATTATGTGAATGTTGGCAGCACTCTGAAATCACTCGAGAAGAGGTTATGGCCTTTGCATATGCCGATTTTGCATCCTGAGCTCTGATGCCATCATGTTCTAGAAAGAGACAGTTGTCCCTAAGTCAGCTCTCTGCTTCTAGAAGACAGCTGTCTATCAAGAGAATCCTCTGTGTACACGCTCTGGGGTTTCTAAATATCCAGGAGTATCTGGAATGAGCCACAAGGGCAGGGCACACAGTGCCTCTGGTTGGGGCTGTCCCTGAGCCATCACTCTAGCTCAGATGAGCTGTCAAAAATAACTGGATACCTGGTCTGTTATTCATAAGAGTTGATAAACAAAGCAAAACAACCTGAGTTTTTCCAATCATAGGGGACTATTGAAATAAAATGGGGTCTCAGCCAAGGAACCTTAGGTTCAGCCATTAAAAATCAGGCCTTGACTTTCTGTTGTTGAGGCTACAAGGAGCCTCATTCTCCTAAATTAATATTGGAGGTATAAATCAGCATAACCCCAAATGGGTTGTACCTTCAAAACAGATGCACCAAATAGTCTACTGGGACTATCTGTCCTTGTATTAATATCACATTTAGGTTGAACCATAGGAAATTGCCATAAAACCCTTTGGTCCACCAATTGAATTTCCAGGAATATTTCCAATAGTAATAAATACACATGTGCAAAATAACATATAAAGAAGGTTATCATTGAAGAGCTACTTAGGAGAGCAAAACATTGTTAAAAAATTAAATAAATTTGGATCTATTTAAATAAATGGAACACTACGTAGCTATAAAAAAAGAAAAAGGAAGCTCTCAAAGCACCTTTATAAAAGAGCCCCAAGAAACTGGGGGAAAACTTTTTTAAAAAGTGCAGAAGAATATATAGTTTGTGCACAATAGAGGGAAAATAATAACATGTATTCATATTTATTTATATATAATTTGCTTCAATATAATTTATAAGGACACATAATAACAGCAGTTATCTGTCTGGTGACAATAGCAATAAAAACCTGCACATGAGGGATGGGATAAGGAAAGGAATTCTCACAGTGTTTATTTTACACACACACACACACACACACACACACACATACACCCCTCAACTTTATTGAAGTGCTATTTACATACTGTAACATTCACCCATTTCAATGTAGAATTCAGTGATTTTAGTAAATTTAGCAAGTTGTGCCATCATCACCACAATCGAGTTTTAGAACAGTTCCATCACTCCGATAAGATCCCTTGGACTGACTGACAGTTCATCTGGGTCCCCACCCCCAAAACCTGGCAACCACTTAATCTGCTTTTTGTCTCTATGGATTTGCCTTCTGGATAGTACATTTGAGAGGAGCCATACAATACAGGGTCTTTTGTGTCTGGATTCTTTCATATTGCATAATGTTGTTGAGCTTGTACTATATATCAATACTTCATTCTTTTTATTGTTGAGTCGTATTCCAATGGAGGCTGTACCGCATTTTGTTTATCCATTCATCTTGAAGGACATCTGAGTGATTTCCACATTTTTAGCTTTTATGAGAAACTCTGCTATGAATATTGGTATACAGGTCTTTGTGTGTGTGTGTGTGTGTGTGTATTTTTGAACCATGTGAATATATTACCTATACAAATTTGAATATTATAAAATATTAGGTATGTGGCCCATGCAAGCCATCTTATAAAAAAGGAAGTAGCAAAACAGTTCGTGTGCGTGCATGTGCACAGAGAATGATTTGATTCTGTTAAATAATTAAATAAGAACATAAAAAAAGATTAGATGGCAAAAAGCTGAAATGTTAACCATGTTGTCTCTGGATGATGAGATGGTGGATAATTTATGTGTTTGTGTGCTTTTCTGTATTTCACCCAATTTTCTACTGTGACTAGAAATTACTTTTGTAATCAGAAAAAAACAAAACAAAACACATTCCTAAAAGAAAAATACAACACTCTTCCCACTCCATTTGTCCAGGGTGTTTACTGCTCTGTCACAAGAGATTGCCTCTCAACAGTCCACAAACCGGGGAGGTGAGGGTGCAGCCCCTCTCGCTTCTCTATCATGCTGGTCACGGCATCCAGGAAACTGCAGCTCCCCAATAAACACGAATCAATTGTGGAGACCTTGCGATCAGTCTCCATGGCAACCTAACAAGGGCAGGACACTGCATGAGCACTGCCCCAGTGTGGAGCGGCGCTGGCAGGTAGCATGTCCATCTCGTGCAGCCCCAGGTTGCCAAAGGATCACGGTGTTTAGCCATGCGGCAATGGGATCGGGCTTCCCAAGGCTTGAGGAGACTCACATCTTTCAAAATGACAGCATATTTAAAGCCTTAATTGGCCATCCTGCTTGTAGGGTTCCCTGAACTGCCATTTCTATTTATACAGCTGCAAGCAGACATCGTGATTCAGTATTTTTAAGAACTAAATTTAAGAATGAGATGCCCCTCCTCTGTGTTCACCTCTAGCATAATGTCATCATATTGCTTTATCATCACTCACTTGTCTGTACCAGGCCTGTCCCTTACATTTGCAGGACCTGGTCAAAAGAGAATAATTGGAAACCTGCCTCTCATATGTGCAAAGCTCTATAAGGCAAGCTAATACACAGTTAAATAAAATGCATCTTACCCTCCTATCCTGTTACTTATAACTTCAGAATGACCTGAAGGGCCAGGTTTGAACTTAGACTTTTCAGGCTCTTTGGAGTGGTGAGTTGAGGTGGGTATGGCCAGGAATGTTGGCGCCCAGCTCTCTCTTCTCTTCCAATCCTGGCTCTATCCCACACCAAAAGGGGCCTTGTGTGCATATCTGTGCACACCTTGGCTGCAACGTCCACTTCCCATAACCAGCCCTTCCCTCGCACTCCCCACTGACCCTGCACAGCCAGCCTTGGCCATCCCTTGCATCTAGTGGTGCACACACCTGCAATACAGCCCCTCCTAAGGAGGACAGGCCATCACAGAGGCCTGCACAAGCCCTGGAGGTGGGCTCATGACCATTTTGGTAAGGAATTCTGGCTTGGACAAATGCAATGTAGCCTAGAAAGCTCCGGGTGGTAATTTTCCATGGCTCTTGGACTCCTGGCCACTGAAGAAGGACCAAAACAGGGTCCTGGAAAGTATACGGCCTCCCTGCCCAAGGGTGGGCCAGGTCTGTATTCCCAGTAAACTGGAGTTTCTCAACTTTGGCACTATTGGCATTTGGGGTTAGAGATTTTTTTTTTTTGGGGGGGGGGGGGGGGGGGGCTTCAGTAGCATCCATCCCTAGTTGGGACAACCAAAAATGGTGGCACACAATCCTAAATGCCCCTAGGGGGCAAGACCATCCTCAGTTGAGAATCACTATACCAGACCATGATGCTTGCAAAGCAGGAATTATACAGAGTGCATGGCTCAGTGCAGATGCCCAATAAATGTTGGAGGGAGGCATCAGTGCACTGCCATCCACTCGTGATCTCAAGGGCATTCTGGAAAGACCCTATTCTCTTGGGAGGGTTTTGAAATATTCATGGCAAAGAGCTCCTCGGAGCAGCTCAGAATAGTTCTTGCTCACAGGGGTATAAATGATGAATACTAGGAGTCATAAACAGTGTCCCCCACCTAAGATCTCATGATCAGTTGGCTCCTCTGCCAGATGGTGGGTTGGGAGCTACATGGAGTTAGCCTCTGGAGACTCCCTAAGACATTACGCATTTCATAGTCCAATCTTCTACCTAAGCTGCTCAGGTAAGGTAAGCACAGGAGGTGCCAGGGTCTCAAAACTTAGACTCCCCTGCGGACCCTGGCTAGAGCACTGCTGAGGCCCACATGTTCCCAAGGCAAATCCAAATGTGACACACAACACGGGCTGCAATATATCTGATGCGACTTCTGACTTGCAAGGTGCTGATTGTAAATTCTCTTCATCTCCCTGTCATTCATTCCTCCAGCTCTGACCAAGTGGATTTGCAAACCCCATTCGTGCTGAGTCTTTTTAATCAGCCGATAGTGTTTACTGCTGTTTCAAGCCCACGTTCCTTCTTTGCAGCAAGAAAACACCCACCGCCTAGTTTTCTCTAGTATAGATGCAGTAAGTCCTTTTTGTGCATTTCCCATATTCCTGGCAACTGAGTATATATGGTTACATCCAGTTTGGTTTGCATAAACACTTATGGGATAGTCAGTGAAGTTTGCATGAAGAAATGGGATTCTAACAGAACCTAAACTCAGAGCCAAGTGCACAGCCAGGACACTACCACCAAGGGGACCCAGACCCGTGATTTCAGAATCTGCTTGGGTCTCAGTTTTCCCTAGAGAAACAATTCTCAAAATGTGGTCCAGAGACCCCTGGCAGCCCAAGACACTTTCAGATCCATATGTCAAAACCATTTTCATAATAATACTAAGATGGCATTTGTATTTTTTCACTCGTTCTCTCATCATTATACCTGGGGTTTTCCAGTGGCTTTGAGTCATGATGACTCATCCGTTATGTGCATGTACATGTGTTTTGAGTTTTTCTGAATTTTAATTTCAAAGAACTTAAATAATGATAGATATAACCCATAAACACAAGACCTCTTTGGGGACCCCAATAATTTTTAAGAGTGTAAAAGCTCCTAAGACAAAAAAGTTTGAGAACCACTGCCTATGGCAATGATACCAGTCACACTTTCACATCATAGAAAGTAGGGAGTGGAGGAAAAACATTTGAAAGACCTTTCTGTGAGGTAGATTAAGTTACTGAGTATAAAAATAAGTACATTTTCAGAGTTTTATAACAGGAGTGTCACCGTGACATTTTAGCTGCAAAATGTTCTCTAGATTCTTCAAGGTGGAAAAAAACCAGTCTAGAAAAAAAGCAAAATTATTAATATTTTCAATAAAAGCATTCTATGTACAATGCTGAGTGCTTGGAGGTTTACTGACGATTCAATTTGCACTTTGGCCTCAACTCACCACCTCTGTCCAAACTTGGCCCTGTTTGTTTGCATCTCTGAGGGTGCAGAAACAATTAGAGGCTGAGAGCACATTCGTATTATTTGAGGAAAGGGAAGGGGCAGCATCTGAAGACTGTAATTCTACTTTAACTATAATTGTGGAACTGTTGGTGGATTTTAATCACCCATGCTAGAGAATGAGGATTTGATTATCAACTAGAAGCATTTTTTTACATATCTAAATGACATCACTGGCCAAAATAAACAAAGGACCCCATTTCCTCCATCTTTACAACCAATCTTTTGATCACTGTCGATTTGTCCTTTTTTTTATTTCTTTACTTTTCTTTCTCCATCGCATAACATAGATGCTATTTTCTCCCCCCAAGGTACTGGGGTCTTTTGAACACCCAGCATCATTCATAAGTCCAGCACAGCCAGAAGAGACGCATGACAATTGCCTCCACTTTTCAGATGGAAATCTGGGAAATCCACCTCCCCAGGTCCACATGGCCATTTGGTGACAAGGCCAAAGTCAAGATGTCTCCCACCCATACTGGAGCAGGGCCTCCCGGAGTCCTTGTCTGAAGAGGTACAGGCTGGACACTTATGGGCGTGGAGAGAGCTGATGAAGGAGGGCTGGAGACCCTTTCAGGGAAAGAAAAGAACCCTGCCTTTTGCAACAATCATTGCTAGGAAATGTTCCCAACCTCCATATCAAAGGATGTTCATGTTATTAATTACAATAATAATAGGTAACTCAAGGAGCGTTCAATGGCATGTCACCAGCAAGATAAGTTTTACCAGTTCAAGGCTGGGGCAGTTAAATAATGGAATTTAGATTACCATCCCAAGCCTGGCCACTTTTCTGCAGCCTGCTTCCATCTTTGGTACTATAAATAATACAGAGTTTTTTTTTTTCCCCCTTAAATATCACAAAACCAAGTCAGAATCTTTATGTGAAGGATTCTGCTGTGTCCCTCTCTCCCTCCTCCTCTCCCTCCCTAGCCAGTCCAGGCAACTCCCTGGGAAATGACCCCTCAAGCTTTCACATTTATTTTTTGACATTTCAGACTATTTCTTAGGCAGAGCTGCCTTCTTGAGATCAAAGTCGGAAAATCTTGCCGAGAACTCCCGCTTGGCCCTGTGCAACCATGACAGAGAGCGTGTATTAACCCTTAGCCATCTGCTTCTTCCCTAATCCAGAGAAATCCACCAGCCCTCACCCAAAAGGGCAGCTACGCCTCTCACTCTTCCAGGGGCAAGTTCACTCTTCCCCTCGATACACCAACACATTCAGCAGAGAGAAGGACCCAAGACCTAAAATCTGTCCCCCACCAGGAGACAAGAGTGAATCATGGGGCATAGCGTTGAGGGCCCCTATCTAGGAAGGATCTTTTACATGAGGAACGCCACACACTTCACCAGCTACTCCGAGGCATTGTGGAATAAGGAAAGGTAACTTACCCAAGACATTTTGCTAGTGGCAGTTCTGAGACGGGGATCCATGTCTTCATTCCTGGGCGCTACCGCTAGATGATGTCACTTCCACCAGCTGGGATGGTGGCCACATTTAGTGTTGAAGTCTCAAGCCCCAATGGGAAATGACTTACCATTTTCTTCTGAGGTATCACAGTGAAGGTGTCCTGCTCTTCACGAGAGTACCTACCTACTAACACCCAGAATCTTTTCTGACTCTATGTGAAGTAGAGGAGAAGTGAGGGACTGAAGCTATAGCTGGGCAGAGGTTCTGGGGCTCACCTTGACATAAGCTGGTGGTTGATTAACACATCCTCCTCGATTCTTCTTTAAAAGCTTCTAATTACATCATAAACCCAGTGTTTCCTAAGGCATGTGTGCTGAGCCCATTAACAGATTTTAAGCAAAGAACAGTCTATGTTCAATTAGGCTTGAAAAGTGGTAGGATAAGAAGGGTTATCTATAGCAGGACTTCTTCTAGCCTTTAATAACTTAATGCACATTGTGAATCTACAAGAAGTGGCTATACCATGCAACATTCTCCAAAGTCATTTAAAGGTCTTTGACTAAAAGGAAATACTTCTGCAGCCAAAAGAGGAGCACTTGAGCCTCACAACATCATTAACTGGAGTAACAGAAAAAGATTTTTCTGCAAGTTGGAGATTTCAACTTAAGAGAGAACCATATTGCAGAAACTTAAGCCTTGCCAGGAACACTGATCAATTCATATGGGACGACAGTTCGTCAAGTTGTTGACCCAAGAAAACTATAACATGGCCAAGACACAACTTGCAAATGCTCAGTGGGGTTATTCTGTTTCTCTCAATGACCAGATTGTCCATTTCGTAGCAAGGGTACTCTTCAGCAACTGCCTGTTACAGTGGCAGGAAATGCCAAATTGACAGCCATAAAGATTGAATGAGTCCATGAATCATTTAAACATGGACTCAGAATTTAAATTCTCCCAGGAAGAGCAATCTCAGAATATGTTCTACATTGATGTCGCCTCTCCTTGACTGTGGGAAACAACACCAGCTCTCATGGGCAGCTCTGCATCTGGCCCCTTCTGAAGCAAAAGGCCCCGGTCTAGAACTGGGAACTGAGATGGGAGTTCCCAGAGAGGGCTGCCGTTCCCTACTGTGCCCACTAGGCTAGGTTGAACTTTCAGAGACTAACCAGTCATGACAAAGGTTGCTTTGGGACACACTTTCTGGTTGTCATGTGAGTTTTCTTCTAGAATTAATAGCAAGAGAATGCTTACACTTTGATGTGTATATAAGACATAGGCTAGATTTCGTCAGCAACGAGCCAATCTACTGGAATTTTTCTTCTCCCTAAGATTGTTTTTATGGAGTTCTTGGGAGAGGCATCTACAGTGGCAGACCCATGGGACACAGACTTTAGGACTTGCCCTAGCCTTGGCTTTGGAAGCAGGAGGACAGATCTCGGAGACTGGACGCCTGGCCAATGCTGGGAAAGACCAGAGGTGAAAGAGTCTACGTAGGTCCATTGGTGGTCCCTGCGTCATGGAGGCTAAACTCAAGGACTCTCCATGTCATGTGCTCCCACACCCTCAAAAATCTGCTTGTGTGCAGTAAATAGTCCCCTAGGTCTGTGCAGTTGGTAAGAACTGTCACAGGCTCTGTAGACAGACTTCACCCCTCTAACAGCATATGTTCCCTCCTCCAAACCCCACACCCTTTCTTCCCTTGAGAAGTCCATTGGAGGGTCAGGATTTCATAGTTTTGGGCCAAAGGCTGTTGCAAGCTTTGCAGAGTAAAGAGTGTTGCAGTGGGATTTTAAGACAACATCATAACGACCTAAACAGACTGAAGCTAGAGCAAGTTTCAGAGGGAAAAAGTAGGAGGCATGTCAGAATTCTGTACAGGAAGTGCCACTGTGCCATATTTGACAGCAGTGAAAGAAAAGTCCCTTTATTGGGAATGGGTCCTTGCCCTTCTCACTGTAGGCTCAGGCTGAATTCAGGTACAAGGGAGAAAAGAATACAGCCTTCTAAGGGAAATGGGTATCTTCCTCTAGAGAGACCCCCAAAGGCGGAAACTGGCTCCATTTTGCTGCAGTCGTAGCAGCACACAGGCAACAGAAACTGAGGGGAGCAGACAAGTTGCCTTGACTTGTTACCCACCATGACCACCAGTTCTACTTACCATGATCAGGCTGGCTGGTGTTCTCTGTGGCTGACACGATGCTCTGCCCCTCATTTTTGGATGAAGCCACAAGTCAGGGGCTGCCTTCCTGGAATTCATATTTCTAGGCAGCCTCATTCCTTCCTCTTCAAACCCTCTCCATGGCTGAGTGGGGAATTGTTACCAGCCCTCCAGACTCTCAGACATCACTTGATGTTACTCTTAGACATAGGGTGGAGGGAGAAATGCTCAGTGTTTTGGGCTCTCAGAAGAACCAAGCTCCATATTCCTTGTCTTGGACCACATGCTTCATCTCCACTCTCAGCTACATCAAAGTCAGGTTCCACTACCTCAGAGAGGCATATCGGCAGAGAAAGTTCCTTCTGCTAGGGTCGCAGAAAACACCGTGATCCTGAGAAGCCCAGAGTTGCCTCTGGTCCCATGTGGGAACCTCATGTGTGTCCTGTTTTATAGGCTTGAAGGCCCCATCAAAGCCATCAAGCCAGGATTTCTCTACAGCTGTGGCTGTTCTCAGGGGACTTGGCAATCCTGCCTTTCCTCTCTGCCCCAGAGAGTTCCAAGTTCCTTCCTGAACAGGATCCCGATGGACCTGGGCTGGAGGTCCTTGGCACAGTATCTGAACTATTGGCACCCCCTTCTCAGGTGTGTGCCCCAGATAGGTCTGGATTGGAGGGAAATGGGACCAGGTAGAAGGGACAAAAAGGCAAAGAAGGTTTGGACCTTATCACCCATGTGGAAATCTCCCTGAGCGAGGAGTTTTCACTCCAAGGGGAAACTGGGGCCACTCTATGGAGTTTTACCCACTGAGTGGGAGGAAGTGGGATTAAAATCCTACTCAAAAAGGCCTCGGAATCCTGATGGAATTTCTGAACAACCAAGATAGCAGACAAGGGATCTTCTCTCTCTTATCCTTTGGCTCACTTTTGGTATCCCGGAGGGTTGGCGAAGGAGTGTGATTTAGCTCCAAGAAAATATTTGTCAGATCTAGGCTGAGGTTTTCTTGTGGGGTGGGAAGGGCAGGTGGTGGAATCAGTAGGATTTCTAAAGGGAAAATACAGAACCTCAGCTAGCCAAGAAACTAGAGACTGTGAGAAAGCCTGCCCATGTCCACCAGCCCTGAAGAATAGGACAGTGGCCAGTAGGGTAGAGCTGGGAGAGGAGGGGAAAAGGAAGAGCTCCAGGCTGTCTCTGGAAAAATCCAGACCCAAATAAGGCTCCTGGATGTCCCCCTACCCTCCCCCCTGCCTCACCTCCACCTCCACTTGTCAGGCTTGGCTTCCCCTCATCCTTCCCAGGGAAGCCTCAGGGCTGTGCCCTCTTCCATCCTCACCTTTGCTTGTGCCTCCCTGCACTGCTCGCTCATTCTGCTCTTGCTTTCAGAGTGACACTGGTAGCAATGCCCAAGCCAAGCCAGAACACACAGTTCAGAAAGTCAAACAACAGTGAAGTGGCCCCGCATTGATCTTTCCTATCTTGCGCTTTCCCCGTGGTGGAAAACCCTCCCTTGCTGCCTCACTTCTGTACCTGAGACTCTAAATCCTTCCCCAGTCCTGGGCTTGACTGGGGGAAACCAGGCCCCACCAGGCGAGGTGTCACAGCCCTAGTGTGTACTCCCATGGCTGGGCAGGCAGAAGTGAGGATGTGTCTGTTGGGAATCTGGGAGTCTTGGAATTCCCACACAAGAAGAGAGAGACACGAGGCCCGCTTCTTTGCTTCCCAATTGAACATGTTTAGCAACTGTTCTTTCCTTGGGTAGGAATCAAAGGACTGAGCTACCACACACCGGGAGATAGTTGAGTTAGGGTGAATAAAGTTCAAATAGGGGTGGGCTAATTAGGTAAAGATCTTCCTTCTACTATCTCCCTTTCTGAAGCTACTCACACTTGCCTGGACCCTGGACGACCTAAAGTACCTTCCTGGGGATTGGGTTTGTCACATCCAACAAGCCCTCCCATGCATCAAAGATGTCCTCATCATTCTATTTGGGAATCTCACAAACTACAGACTAGAAGATTTACCTGAGGCCTAAGACCAACCCACACTTGCAGGTAGCCAAGTCCACTAACTGCTAGAATGAATGAAGAACATGGCAGATCTTCTTTTCTGGAGAGTTTTTAAAATCACCCTGGACAGGTGGGTCCAAAGGATGTTAGGGGATGGCCTCACTTGATGGCCTCTGAAAAATTTTGTCTTGGGAGTGGGGTGGAAGGCAGTGATTGTGGAATCCGTAGGATGGCAGCTTTCTAGGAGTAAAAGATAGGGTTCTTTCCTGGAGCACAGAGTGGCTAAGAGCACTTAACTGTCAAGCAGGCCTCGTCTCCAGACCTAGTTCTGCCAGTCACAGACTGAAACCTCAGGCTTGTTATTTAATCTCTCTGCACCTCGGCTTTCTCATGGGTAAACATGCATGGCTCCAAGCAGGTGCTTCCTAAGGTAGATGCAGTGAACGTTATTAACGCTCCACAAGTGAGCTTCTGGCCCATTCTTTGGTGCTTGCAATTTGTTCTAGGGTCTGGCCACCTAACCCTGGGAAGTTCCTACACCTGACTCCACCACTGTTGTCCACAAACCTTCAGGCTTTGGGGAATAGGGTTCAGAAACAGCACCCCTTAACCACCCTCTCCAGAATAGAGACCCAGAGAGCCCCTGGCAAGTGTGGGGTTCATGGCCCATGCCAACAAAATCCCCTTGAGTCAGAATGTAAGCGTCAGTTCAAGAAAGCCACTCTGAAATTATCCTGGTAAGACTCAGAATCCAGACAGCAGGTCTCTCTGGTCCCCTGAGTATCCTGAATGGAAGCCAAGCCTCCTGCCTGGGCTGAGTCAGTCTCCAGGTCTGCCCTGTGCCTAGGAGCCCTAACACTGGGGAAGATGCCATGGAGGCTTTATTACCAAGCAGGAAAACACAGAAACTAAACATCATTTTCCCATCTCAGCCGGGTTGTCAGTCTGCCCGACAACACCACTAGGCTTCTTGTCACCTGCCTTGGTGTCTCCACCTGCCGTTTTAGACCTTCTCAACTCTCCTCAGATCTCATTCACAGCGCAACATCTCGCAGGAAAAATTGAAGCCACCAGAAAAGCACCCCCTCACATTCTTGCCCCCAAACCTGTCAACTAACCCACATCCCTCCATCCTTTCCTCTTGCCTCCTGCCGCATCAGAAGAGCTCTCCTTCCATGCTGTATTGTTAGCTGTGGATGCTTTTCCCTCCCATCTCCCCAGGGGACATTTCTACCAGTTCTCTCTTCTCCCATGCACTGACAGGCTCTATGCAGCAGAGTACAAGCAAGCTTAAATCTCACCCATATTAAATCTAGAAGGTCTCCTTTGAACCCCTGCATCCCCCGATGGGTGAAGGATGATCTCAATCTTTGGGGCACCCCTGTTCCAATGCTGGGCCACTGAGAACAGGAGAATGCAGAACCGAGGCATCCTGGGGGTGGGGTGGGGTGGTCCATTTGGGGCAGGGAGGCCTCAAACCAAACCAGCCTTAAATAGGAGACAAAGTATGCAGGAAAGTGGACAAAGTTGATATCTCATCTGATCAATTCCTTGTCAGATTTCCAACTTGAGCTCATGCACTGTACTTCACTTCTCACTTTTACCTCCTACGTAACCATGCTCTGATGCCCACTGAGGCAGGGTTCAGGGTCTAAATTCACCCAGAAGCCCCCTTGCTCCCCTCCCAAGACCTCATCCCCCACTCTACTCTTGTTCCATATCTCCCACATACAGACCCTTGTACAGTGTCCCTTCCTCCTTATAGGAGAGTGTGCACCCTATAGGAGGCATTTCAAACCTTTTAGCTGTGTCAGGGACAGAGAACAAGGACAGGCAGACATGCCCACACCATCTACAGATTTTACTCTCAGTAGGACCCTGGGACTCTTTAGCCTCCCCTCCTCTGGCAGCAAGGGGAGAATGAGAATTCCCATGGGGATTTGACCACCTCAGCATGTGTGTGCGTTTGCATGTGTAGCAACTCTGAATAATCAGTGGGTTGACCTGTAAGCCAATAGCCCACCTTTCTCTGGGCAAGGTCACATCCCCAAGATGCACAGTAAAGACATAAAACCACTTTGTCTGAGGGAGGATTCCACTAGCTTGCCGGTGAACCAAAGATAAAGTCTCCCCAACCCCACTCACAGACCTCCTTAAGCATCAGCTCTGAGGAGGGTATCTCAGTGAGCCTTGGCTGTTTGGGCAACAGAACGGTCCCCTGGCCACCAAGGAAGTAAGGATCTCTGTGGCCCAAGGAGTGTCTGAGAAGTCAAGTTAGACTCTTGTGTTTGCCTCTTGTGCTGTGTGACCCTGGGCATATCACTCAACCTCTCTGTGCCTCCAATTCCTTTTCAGTAAGGTCCAACTGTGTGGACCTGACCTATCTGAAGGGGTCCACTATAAAAGCAACCAATGGACCAGATTGGAAACACCTTTACAAGTGGGACTGAGCTGAGGAAATTCTTTAAGGAATATCAGGAAAAGAAGGAAAAAATGTGGGTAGCTCTGGAATTTCGCTATCTTACATATTCTTTCCAAAATTTCCAAATAAGAGGTCTGATCCAGTCATTTCATTAGAAAATAAAGTGTTTATTAAGAAACTATACACTGAACACTCCTATAAGTCTCTGTGGAAACACAACGCCCCATTGTCATAGCACAAGGTGAGGAAAATGGCAGAAAAAAGATGCTGGGATGGATGGAGCCTGGGCGGCTGGAAATGAGGTAATGATTTACAACAATTTAAAAACATCATCCTCAAGCTTACTCCGTGAAGCCACACTCGGGAGTAGGCCCTGGACCCAAAGATTCAGCAGGGCCTGATAGGGAGTATCCTGGCATGAAGCAATGGGGAGCAGGCTGGGGGAGCCAGAAGGGGCCAGACAAGCACACACGTTGAGGCCCTGGAGAAAACCTGACTCCCCATGGGATATTACGGAAACTTGGGTGCCTAGGAGGCCACCCCAGATGCTGGGCAAGAACTTGGAAAGCTCTATGATTTTATGCTCCATGGAGGCATCTGCAGAATCAGGCTGGGAACCTGACATGAAAAACCACCATCCAACAGGACCCAGGAACTAAAACCCAAAGTGGGAATCTTACCTCCCACATAAATTTTTCCAAAGGTGTAGGATCCACTACCTATTGCTGATTAAAACCACTCTGAAACTTAGAGGGTTAAAACCGCCACCAATTTTGTTCCAATAGCTCCCCATGGAGGCCCTTGTTCCATGCTCTTCACCAGCAAGTGGGCAGCTACGTTTACTTCTCACAACGGAGCCACCTGGAGTGGGGGAAGCTGGGCCAAGCCAACCAATCCGAGAGTTTCAGGTCCTACAACCATGCCCTTTCTAGTGAAGCAGGGGAAAGCCATCCCCTTCCCTCTCCCCGATGGATCAAGTTAAAAATGAGGGAAACAATCTCCTTCTTTGGGAGTGGGTGGCCATGGAGTAAGGCATGAGTCAAAGCAAACAAAGGAAACACATATATTGACCAGAGGACAGGATGATACTTCCATGGGAGCCATGAGAGGGGCTGGAGGAGGCCAATTTTTACTTCTCTTCCCCTTCAGTTCATCTTGGCCTTGAAATGGTGATTCCATTGGCTTCTGAAAGTTCTCAGATTCAAGAGTAAGTGAAACTGGGGGAAGAGAGCCATTCCCGGGACCACAGACTAGCAGGAAGGGCCTTGGTACCTGATTCTCTTGGTTCCTTTGGTGCTAGTAGGATGGCCAATTCACGAGCAGGACCTCCTGCAGCAAAAGCTTGTAGGAACTGCAGATTTAGGGGCCAAAGAAGAGCCCTGGAGAAATTCTCCTCTCCAAGGAGTTTTCTAATATCACACTCCCTATGAGACGTTCCGGAGAGAGGAGGAAGTAGGGGGTAAGTGTGTCCAAAAACAGTATGATTTTCTCCACCAAAAAAATATAAAATGATTGGTTTCCATTCTTTCCTCTGAGACCTAATCTGGTATCAACATTTGAGCCTGGCTCCCCCTCCTCTTACCACGCCGTCTCCACCTCTGCTTAGGTGCTCTCTGTGACACTTCCCCAGCTGGAGGTTGCAGGGTGACGAGGCCACTAAGAGGAAAGCGTGGTATCCTAGAGAGAGCCAGGGAGACCCGTGTTTCCAGGCAGGGAAAGTGAGGCCACAGGACGGCTGGACTTCATCAGGACTTGTCGTGGTGGTTGGGTTGTTTTTGGAAAGCAAGTGAATGGCTAGTATGTTTAAAAGATGGTTCCTGGTGCACAGGTTTTAAATTTTCTTTATTGGCTCTAAAGATGGTGGCAGGAGCTGCCTCATAGGCCGGACAAAAAATGAGCACAGTGATGACTGGAGGGAAAGGGTAGCCCTGCCAGTGGTAGATGGGGGAAAACACCCGTCTTGGCTGTGTTAGAGGGTGCAGGGGCACTGGTGGCTCATGCAGTCTCTACTTAGCATCCCCGGATCCAAAGAGAACAACGCCTAGAGCTTCCAACCTCTCAGAGGGCCCAGCCTACCAAGGTGACATCACAACAGGGAGGCTTAAAGGAGTTTCTAAAAGCCATGACGTCCTTTGCTGAAATAAACATTGACATCCTCAACATAGATGCCACGGTTAAGAGGCTTGGAATGTCCGGGAAGGCTTATTGGATTCAACATAATTTCTCTGAAACCTATAAAAAACAGAAACAAACAAAAAAAAAAACAGAAAAACAGAAAAAAGCAAAATAAAGTAAAAACCAAAATCCCTCAGAGAAGATCAAAACTAGGAGGGGAAACAGAGAGGGAGCTTAAAGGGGGAGGAACTGGAGCTATGGATGCAGACATATTGGAAATAGCCAAATGAATTGTCAGCAAAGGGGAGGGAGAGGAGGAGGGGATTAACTTAAAACCAAGCATGGTCAGAAACACTCCATTTTGCTGCTGCCTCCACCAAACTGAGAAAGGGAAGTGAGCAAAATATTTGGGGCTAGGCCTTGCATTGTCATGCAAAAGGAGGAGCATCTCATCTATGTGGGGCTTGGTCCACAACCATCATTCTGATGGAGGAGCCCATGACGACGATAAGCTGATGGCCAGGTGGGAGAAGGCGTGTGCTCGCCAGGGTCACTAGAGGGCTAAGGGTTGGGAGAAGAAAGCTATGCTTTCTCAGAACTTACATTTTCTTGGGATTCCATATGGTCGTTTCTAATTCTAGGAGCTGGAATTACATAGACGACTTTTGGCCTGGGGGTGGGGATGCTATACTTTCAAGCCTGAGAGCTCTTTCTCATTGGCCTGTTCTTTTCACCTCATTTTACCAGGTGAGTGGAAAGTTTAGGAAATGAAAGCTTAACCTTCCCATAATTCCAAGTCTTAGATAGGATGGAAATACCCTAGAGGAGTAACAGCGGAGTAACTGGACAATGGGCAGCCTCAAACAAGGAGAACTTCCATGACATCTCAGCTGCTTTCTGACCACATAGCCCTGGACTGAATTAGGATGTCTAGAGATGTTTGAATCTCCAAAGTAAGTTGCTCAATCAACCCCAGATTATAATAATGTCTGTGAAGAGTGTGTTTGTTTGTGTGTGTGTGTGTGTGTGTGTGTGTGTGTGTGCAGGCTAAGGGAGTCAGCCTACCTTTTAATGACAGCTCTGTGTGGAGGGTATAATGGGCAGCTGGATGTTGGGAATATGCTGGAGAGAGACTGAAATCCAATCCAGTTGAATTGAGAATGTCCTCTCCTGTGCCCAGGACATTACGATCAAAAAAGAGTTGCGTCATCTTGGGTGTTGGGGCCTCTCCCTCCGTAGAGATTTGTGAAGATGGAGGGAAACTTCCTTGTCTACAATATCATGTTTGGGGAGAGACTCAGTTTCTGCATAAGAAGTTGCTGAGATAGCTTCCCTGTGATAACCTGGGACAAGGGCCATCGCTTTGAGCAGCCTGCTGAAAAAGCTGTGACACCAGCTTCTCTCCAGGCCATTGACCCTCTCTTGCTTCCTCCACATTCCTCAACTAGGGCCTATGAAGTTTCCACTCCTGAAAGAGGCTCCTCTAACCTGAGGGCTTTTAGCAACAACCCCAAACTGGGCACCTAGTCATTCCCCGGTCCTCTGGGACGTATGGAGATTTGATGAAGTCTTAAACTCTTTAGAATAAAAATTGGTGGGAGAGGGGTCTATACTGTACAAAAAGATGTCAAACGAGGTAACTCACCATGTGACCTTGGGTAAGACACTTCCCCACTCTGGACCTCAGGTTCCTCATATATATAGTGAGTTGATGGGACTAGATGATCTCTATTGTCCTTCAAGTTTAATATCCCATGATTGTCTATGTTTGAAAAGACCCCTGGCAGAAGAGGCAGACATGGGGAAGTTAATGGTCAGTATTGAGCCCCAAGTGCAAACAAACAGGGAAGTATTTTTCTTAGTGCACAGTGCCAGAAATAGAAATCCAGGGGTTCCCAGCTCCTATACTCACACTGCTTCACCTGGACAGGTACCTGGTCTACTCTATGCATAAAATCTACATGCATTATCCTCTGACCATTGCACAGTAGCATTAAAGTACTAGTACAAGCCAGAATCCTGGAAGAAAGATTCGCCATCACCATCAACTATGTACATCCCTTTCCCTAACATATGTACCCCCCATTCTCCTTTCTGGACCAGAGTGTCCTGAAACGATACCCGTATTGTCACTCTGAGTGTCATTCCAGGGTCAGGAAGGATGATTCTGATGCTTGAGAGATGATCCTACTGGACCCAAGACCCCTTACCTCCCATAGAGGAAATTCAGTTAAACTCCAATAGGGAAGCAAAATGATAAGGGAGGATGATGAGGAGATGAGAGGTGGGGTAGTGTTCGGCTCCTTAAAATCTTCCTTGCCTAGTTAGAGCATAAACAGTTGGAACAACAAAACTGTTGGTTGACTGGAGACCCCAGGACTACAAACTCTATGAAAGCGCTGTCATTATAGCTCTGAGAGTGAAATCTCCTTTGGAGGCCATGCAGTTTCCATGGGCCCTGGAAGGCTCCATGTTGGATCCATTAAAGGCAGGGGCCAAGACCACTTGAGTCTCTGCCAAGGTCCCTGAAGCTGCCTCCATGAACATGAGCCTTTTCCCATATGAGCCGGGATCTGAAGTTTGTTTTCTCTGGAACTCTTTCCCAGGTGGAGCCTTTCCAAGATTCTAAAGGCTGAAGCCTGATAGCATAAGAGGCACTGTTCCAAAATCCTCCATTCTTCTCCCCCTTCCTTGAACAACCCAGAGCAGGAAGGAAAAGACAATTACTGAGAGGGTGGAAAGGGGAGACTAGGACCACAGTGGACACCGGGAAGAGGGCAGATGGGTGGAGGGAAGGCCAAAGAGGGGCAAAGAAATCTCCAAGAAGGTTGGTCAGTGGCCCATTGACTCTCCTATCTGACCTTTGCCTCCATCTGTCAACAGCTTCCCCCAAAGTCATTCAGCACAAAGTTACTTGTGGGCCCCCTGTAACTCAGAACAGAGTCCGGTCCTCGGGGATTGTCTAGGTATGTTTGCTGAGAGCAAGCCAGAGACTCTGGAAGCATTGTGGGAAAGTGAGAGGACTCGTGAAGGAGTAGGCTAGGGGAGAAGAGGGCTGAGCACCCATAGGGTTGGATGAGTGACTTTGGAGCCAATCTCACTGAGCCACGAGTAGGTTCAACCTTCCAGGGCGTGTCTGTGAATATTCACTGCAGTAAGGAAAGGGCCAGCTTCCTATGGTCCTGCAATGCAAAAGTAGATCAGGACTTTCAAACCTCTCTGTTGTCCCAAGGAGCTCCCAGATGCTAATCATCTCTCCTTTGCTGCGGTTTCACCACTGCCCACTCCTACACACTGACCTTGGGCTTCCAGAGCCATCAGCTTTCCAGCACCTTCCAGCGAAGCAAACTTCCCTGCATCTTCTGCCTACACAACTCTTCATCTCAAAGGCCGCTCTTTCTGTCCCTGCTTCTTCCTTTTGTTATCTGACATGATAATTTTATTACCTAACTCCAAAACGTGGTTAAGGTTATGGCCTTGATAAAAGGCCCAATACCAAATGCAGCTCTACTGGATTACTTGCAAACATTTCCCCTTTGAATGCCTTCATTTGTCATCTTAAAACTGCTACATCACAGTAACACTTAGCACTTACACAGCACTGGCTGTGAGAAAAGCACTTTACACTCAGGTGTGAGTTGAAGTGTACAGCAGCCCTGGTGCTGAGGTCACGTGCAGCTTACAAATAGGGAACCCGAGGCACAGAGCAAGGTGGATCCCTGTCCAGAGAAAGTGAGAACAGGAGGGGGCAACCAGCTAGGTTTGGGGCACAGGGAGCCTGCTCCCCACCCCTCCCCAGTCAGAGGGGTCTCCCGCCACGGCCTCATCTCTTCTCCCCAAGGGGCAAGAAGAGGTGAAATGTTCACAAGCTGCACCGCAGCAGGGACTGGATAAAGAAGGGAGCTCCATGCCATGCCCATCTGCAGCAATCCTCCCATCAGCTGCACCGCTGATCACCATGGACCCACAGACCATAATGGTTGCCCTGTATTGAGTCTATACATGGGCCAGGCACTGCCTACGGTTAATTCTCTATCGCCTCCAGCATCCTTACGAGGTAGGTATTATTAACTCTGTTTTACAAGTGGGAAAACCTGAGGCTCCATAAAATGAAATAGCTCCAAGATCACACAGGCACCTTGTGGCAGAGGCTGAATTTGCACTCAGCTCTTATGACCGCAAAGACCTTGTAATTCGCTACTTTGCACTATGGCTTCCATTTCTTGGAAAACAGTATCTGGGGCAAGGAGGCTGAGATGGAGACCAAGGCTGCAGTGGAGGGACATTCTCCAAGGGAAAGCAGAGCTATGAGTCTGGCCCCTCCAGCCAGCCCCATATGGGGGGGACAAGGGTTTTATTCCATCCTAACAGCTTTCCTAGCCTGGAGATAAACCTTCCCTCGCCCTGCCTTGCCCCTCCCTTCTAACCCTTTCACAGGCAGCTTCATTTCTGCACTCCATAGCCTTGTGATGCCCACCACCCCCACAAAACACTTTGTATGTCTTGGGACCTTCCAAGCAAGGCATCCCAAACTCTATCCAGCCATTCATGCCTTCATTTTTATGTTCCTTCTGGGAGTTCAGCTTGGGAAGGATAAAAAATAAACCTCATGAGCTAGAGCTATGAATCGCTCATAGTCAAACCCATGGCAAAGGTGTGGAATTACTGAGAAGGTCCCTGGGAATCCAGGCATGCCACCCAGAACTCTCTCCCTGGGCACTGCGGTGATGGGAGCTGCAGCTGTGGTGAACAAGGGCAGGCAGAAAAGAAGGCATCGTAGCAAAGAAAAGCTCCCTCATGGGCAAGCATCTCTTGCTTCATGTCCTACCTATGTGGCAGTGCCTCCAAGTTCATGGGTCACCAAGGATCACTGATGGTCCCTGGCATGTGCTTTTGGTTGCTTTGTTCTGCACCTTTGCCTCCTGATGTGGCTACTGCTCTTTTTAATCTATATCCTTTCTTCTCCTGCAGAATCCTTCAGATTCAATAGAAGGCTAGTGGTGCTGGCTCAAGGGGGTGAGGACCCAATGTCTAGGCTTGCTGGCCAAAAACTAGCTTACTTTTTAAAACTCTCATTCTTCTCTCATTCTGAGGTTACAAACCTAATGCATAGGCCATATGTGTCCCATAGACATGACTTTTTCTAGCATAAATGGTATTTTTAATGAATTTTTGACTTGGTTGCTGACATTTAAAAAAATGGAGTGATTTCACATTTAAAATATCCCCATTTCTAGCATCCCTTGAAAACCCAAGAGTTCTGGTAATGCTGGGCAACACTTCTGCACAGTGATAATCAGCTAGAGCAGAGTAGTGGCTAATTGATTCAGACAAGGCATAAGTTCTCCAGTTTGCCATATTCCCCACCCTGCCCTATTACACTCCACCTGGCCTCTTCATTTATTTGAAAGACTCGTCTGGTTTGTCTCGGCATTTGAGTTTAAAACTTTACAGTAAATAAGAAACCCACACCAGGCTTAAAGGCCGTGCAATAAAGATCAGGGAATGACATCCCAGCAAGCCTCACTCACTGCCCCAATAATGGCCAAACATGTGCTCCTTATGGTCATGACAAATTTTGAAGTGGCTGGAAACCAACAACAGAGACAAACCTACCACAGAAAGGGAAGATAGTTCAGAAACTAACCTGTATGGGTTGAGAAATCAGGTGCCCAACAAGAAAACATGCCGGAGATTGCTTACAACACTTCCCATGGGAAACAGGGTGGCACTCAGCTCAGCAGCCAACGGCATGTTCCATGTTTCCTGACCACAGGAAGCTCTCAACAAAAGGTTGTTGAGTGCCAGCTAGCAGGACTTTTTAGTGTCACTGTTATAGTTCATGGGGCATGAATTGATCCAAAGTATTCTCATTCTCCTATAAGAACAAACATGCTACAAAGGGTTCTGTATGATATTAAAATACACTTGGAAGCAAAATGTCCCTGCTGTAGATTCCTTGGCAACGAGTGTCAAACTGAGATCTCCAGCTTTAGGGCATGGCACCTCTTCCTGTAAAGATGCCTGTATACTGCTGCGAATGAATAATGACATTTGTCCTGGCCCACTCGCCAGCCTTGTCAAGTCTGGTTCCAGCTAAAGGCAGATGCTCCATGGGAGGGGGTGGAGGTTGCATGGACCACGAATATGATTTTGCTCATGGACTCATGCTCTCGGAAGTCACGGTGGGAGACAGAGTCCATGCCCGGGTGAGAGGAAAAAGCACAGAACACAGGTTCTCAGACAAAAGGAAAGGACTGTCCCTGAAGGAATCTTGAAGGCTCTCCCAACATTTCCCTGCCCAGTGTTTGAAAGTGCTCCCAAGAAAGGAGGAATGATGATGGGGGCTTGCCTTTGGCATCACCAAGACTGCCCCAATGATAAGCTGATCTTGGCTTAAAGGAGTGAAATGTTAGACCCAGAGAAAATGAAATTCCTTCCACTCTGTGACATGGATGAAGTGACCTCTAAAGTCAAAACACTTCGTAAGTCTTGAAAGTAAAATGAGCAATATGGCAAAACCTCACCACCCTTCTCAAAATTGTAACGGATGATTTGAATTACTGGAACATCTTCTCTTGCTTAATTGAGGAGAGAGAGCATCCGATTTAATAACCCTTCTCTCTCTTCATTTCCCTTCTTGCTCTTCAAATATGTCTTTATATCCAGCATAGTTTTTCCTTTCTTGATATTTTGTCTCTTCAAATTTTTGAAATATCAGGAATATTAGAAAAGTATAGAGAATATCAAAGCTTCAGTGCCCGTCACCCAGCATTAACAATTTATAATAGTTTGATATTCTCTTTTCAAAAAAGAAAGAATGCATTACAGCTGTGGTTGAGAATCCAGGTGAGCTCATCCATAATCTCGTCCCTCTCCCTCCCCCTCACCACTGCCCCAAAATAGACGGTTATCATTTCCACGCATTTTTAAAAATAATTTTTCTACCTACATATGTACCCATGAACAAACTTTAGTATTGTTTTGCATAACTTTAAGCTTTAAATAAAAAGGGCTGTTTTCTAGATGTGTCCAAGTGGATTCATGCAGCTCTCATTCATTAATTTTAACAGATGTAGTCCACGGTGTCAATAAACTACAAGTTATTTGCCTGTTCTACTAACTGACACCTGTTATTTTTCTATTTTTTATTATTCCAAAAAATGTTGCGATACAAATTATTATACAAGTCTCTTTATGTGCATGCGGAGGAGTTCCTCTAAGGCAGTGATTGGCAAACTTTTCCTGTAAAAGGCCAGTTAGTAAATATTTTAAGCTTAGAAGGCCATACGGTCTCTGACGCAACTACTCAGTTCTACCAGTATAGCCTGAAAGCGCCCACAGATGATATTTCAACAAATGAGCATGGCTGTGTTCCAATAAAACTTTATTTACAAAAACAGGCAGGGGCCAGATTTAGCCCTTGGCCAGGAAGCCAGTGTTCTGATCCCTGCTCTAAAGCCTTTCTACTCAAGTGTGGGTGCAGGGGCCAGTGGCATCAGTGTCAGCTAGGAGTTTGGTAGAAACGGAGAATCTCAGACCCCAGCGAATCAACAGCTGCAGTTTAACAAGATGCTCAGGTGATTCCTATGAACAAAAATGTTTGAGAAACCCGGCTTTAGAGAATATTCCTATAATTTCATGTATATAAATCCTTGATTTAATTCTACTGTTAAATGTTTTCCCAAAGCGATGGTACCGACTCATATTTCTTAATCACTAAATGGATGAGGTTTTACCCTGTATCCCCATATCTGATATTATCAAATATTTTTCTTTCCCGACTGCTGGGTGGTAAATGCTATCTTCTTGTAGTTTTAAGATGTGCTCCCTAATTACTACTGAGGTTGCACATCATTTCATGTTTACTGGCTGTTAGGGTTGCCTATTCTTTGAATTTTCTATCATATCCTTTCCTCAGTTTTTTATGTGTAATGGGTTGTTGGTTTTCCCTTTTTCTATTTGTGGGAGCTTGTTATTTATTTGGCATGCTAATTCTTTCTTGGGTACATATTGGAATCATATACTCTTAGTCTATAGTTTGTCTTTTACCTTTCTATGTGTTATATAGATTTGCTTTTAAATTAACATCATAAAATGTATTCATCTTTCCTTTATGTTATGCATTATCTGCCTCTTAAGAAATTCTTCCCTCCTCAAAGTCTAATAATCTTCTCCTTTCCTTTAAAAGTAGTACATTTGTTTTACCCTTGGGAAGATGGTTGCTGCAAAGGAGAGGCTAGGCCTCCCTATGGTTGTGCCTAAGAGCCTCCTCTCGAATGCCTCTTTGTTGCTCAGATGTGGCCCTGTCTCTCTAGCTGAGCCAACTTGAAAGGTGAAATCACTGCCCTCCCCCCTACGTGGGATCAGACACCCAGGGGAGTTAATCTCCCTGGCAACGTGGAATATGACTCCCAGGGAGGAATGTAGACCTGACATCGTGGGACGGAGAACATCTTCTTGACCAAAAGGGGGATGTGAAAGGAAATGAAATAAGCTTCAGTGGCAGAGAGATTCCAAAAGGAGCCGAGAGGTCACTCTGGTGGGCACTCTTATGCACACTTTAGACAACCCTTTTTAGGTTCTAAAGAATTGGGGTAGCTGGTGGTGGATACCTGAAACTATCAAACTACAACCCAGAACCCATGAATCTCGAAGACAGTTGTATAAAAATGTAGCTTATGAGGGGTGCCAAGGGGATTGGGAAAGCCATAAGGACCACACTCCACTTTGTCTAGTTTAGGGATGGATGAGTAGAAAAATAGGGGAAGGAAACAAACAGACAAAGGTACCCAGTGTTCTTTTTTACTTCAATTGCTCTTTTTCACTCTAATTATTATTCTTGTTATTTTTGTGTGTGTGCTAATGAAGGTGTCAGGGATTGATTTGGGTGATGAATGTACCACTATGTAACGGTACTGTAAACAATCGAAAGTACGATTTGTTTTGTATGACTGCGTGGTATGTGAATATATCTCAATAAAATGAAGATTAAAAAAAAAAAAAAAGTAGTACATTTAATAAATCTCTCTTCCAAAAGAATTCCAAATAATTTTTCAAGAGGCTCCCCCTTCAAGGAGATGGAGCTTTACTTCCCACCCTTTTAGTGTGTGCTGTGTCTATTGGCTTGACTCCAAAAACTAGAGTATGGCAAGGAGGAAACTGGACAAACACAGTCTCAGCCAGGAGACCAGGGTTCACATCATCGGTGACGAACCACGTGAAAGGTGTCAACTCCTGATGTGATGTGATGAGAATGGTTTTCCAGCTCTCTCACAGAGGTTTCCACGTCTGTGGTCTACCCCTGACCCAAACCCATGACCCCATCAGGCAAAACCAACTCGAGGGGCATTCTGTATAAAACCTGACCAGGGCTGCTCAAAACTGTCAAGGTCATCTGAGAAACCGAGGAGGTGAAGGAGGCAGGAGCACTAAATGGAACATGGTACCCTGGATGGGATCCTGGGACAGAGAAAGGGCATTTGGGGGAAAACTAGTGAAGGCAGAATAAAGTGCTGAGTTTAGGTAATAGTAATGTACCAATGTTGGTTTCTTAGTTACAGCAAATGTGCCAGGGTGATATAAGATGTTAACAATGGAGGAAACTGGGCAAGGGGTATCTGTGAATTCTCTTTTCTATTGTTGCAACTTTTCTGTAACTCTAAAACTATTCTGAAATTAAAAGCTCATTTTTAAAAAAAAGTTCAACTTATAAATTTCACCAGGAATTTGTAATTTATTTTGGGATTGGTATGAGGTAACAGTATATAACTTGATCTTTTTCCGATGTGGATAACCAAGTTTTTCCTACTATACATTGAATAGTCTATACATTTCATATTGATTTGCTAAGACATGTCAAAATGTATATATATAAATACACATATCTCCATACATCTGTATGTCTAGCTGTTTATTTCTCCATCTATCTACATACATGTACACATGTTTTTGGGTGCTTTAAAAAACTTTTTTCCATAGCCTACTTGTCTCCCCATATCTAAACAATACTATCTTTGTCATAAAATTATAATGTCTTTTTGTTTACTAAGGCAAGTCTCCTTCATCTTTTTCTTTTTTATAAAAAATATCTTGGCTATTCTTGCCCTTTCATTTTTCCATATGAATTATAGGATAAGCTAATCAAGTAAGTGCCTCTTTGGGATTTTTAGTGGCATTGTATTTAATTTATAGATTTGGGGGGAGAATCTATGTTTTTATTTTATTGGTTCTCAGATTAACAAGGTGTTTCTTTAGTTGCTGTTGTTGTTGCCTCTTGGAACTTCGATCACAAACCAAATCCTATAATGACGGTTTGAGGTCCTACAGGGTAATAATGAGGACATAGCAGAGTGCTTACCAAGTCAGTTGAGTGGCTTATTTCATTCTCTGGTCTCAAGGCTGAGTTTTTATCACCCTGCTTCCTTAGCTTACAGATTCTCTTTAGCTGCATTCCCAGACAGGGGTTAGCAACATTATTTTTTTCATACTCTTTCCAAAGACTATTTCAGACTTTTTCCAAGAGTGTGGAAGACTATCCTCAGTCCACAGCTTCCAGCAGTGAGCTTAGCTCTGATCTTCCAACAATTTGAAGCAGCACATATAGTACTACAAATCCTTACTCTTTGCCTCCAGACTGGGAACCCAGCACAAGCACGAATGTGGCTTTACACATCACCTTTTATATCTGTGCCATTTCTGGTCCACCAAGTTACTTATCTTGTTTTTGTGCCCAGCAATTTTGTTTTATATTTTTATGTCTTCGCTATATGTTTGGAGCAGAGGGGTGGCACTAAAGCATGAACTTACTGCACTATCTTGACCAGAGCCCAATTATCTTTTTCTTTCTATATTAGAGTAAAAATGTATTTTCCTTGTTTCCAAAGCCAACCTTTTAACGGGTGCCTTCAATCTTGTCTCCAACATCCTCCTTCCATAATTTCCTGTCTCTCCAACATATTCCATCTCTCCTGTTCTATTCCCCTTTCTATGGAGATCTATATATGGTCACCTCTATCATTTGGTATATGCACTTATACCAAAACTCCCATATGCCCACACACCTACTCTCTCACCTAGTAAGTGATCGAGACACGTCCTTTACTTTACCACCATTTGCAAACATCCCAATCTTTAGTTCCTTTGGGTATGAATATTTTGCAGGATTTTATTCCAATCCTATTCTCCACTGTCTCACAACTCACTCACACATAAATTCCTTTAATCCAAATTTTACTCCCTCCACAGAAACTGCCCCCTTGAAGGTCACCAAGGGTTACAACCCAGTGATAAGATTTTCTCCTGTCTTCTTTGCCTTGGTCATTCCATGGGGTGTGTCACCTTCACCGCCCCACCCCACCCCCCATGACAGGTAGAATGCTGGGCTACCCTGGTCATCATTCTACCTCTCTGTGCCCCTTCTTTCTGTTGGCTTCTCTTCCTTCACCTGTCCCTAATGTGGCTTCTTAAGAGCCAGTCCTCTCTCTCTCCTGGCTACATAACGTGTCGTTAGACCATCAGTGGCAGCATCTGGGAGCCTGCTATAAATGCTGAATCCCAGGCTCCATCCCAAGCCTGCTGAATCTGAAACTGCATGTGAGTACAATAAAGTGTGAAGTGTGGGAAGTGCTGCTCTAGCCTTCTGCTCCTCTCTCTCTTATATCTCCCTGTACATGTCATCATCAACGTCCACCCCCAGGGGGTGATTTTAACCCTTTATCTCCAGCCATAAACGTTCTTCCAAATTTCATTTTCACCATGCCAACTGCCTATTTGCATTTCCGTCACTGTGCATCATCACTACAAACATGCTATTTCTACAAACCCTATCCCAAATAATTTTCCTTCCTGACAGGCCAATTATTTAAAGTTATCACCATGCTTAAAATTACCTAGGCACAAACTCTTGGAGCATCCTCATTTCTTACTAGTGCTTTCCTAGGCCTCCAAATCTACTCAAATATCAGATTTCAAATACCCATTTAGTGGTATCTCATGTACCCATCCTTTCTCTTTCATTCTCACTTAAGCAAAAAATGGCAGAATGACCTAGATTTCAAATCCTTGTTCTACCACCTCTTAGTTGTGTGTGACCTTAAAACCTTAAGTAAATTACTTAACCTCTCTGAGACTCACTTTCCCCTTCTGTAAAATGGGGATATTGTTATCTGTCTCACAGGTACTGCTGTGAATAAAAGCACTCAGGTCAGCGCTTGGCACACGGCACACATCAGGTGCTTAACAAGAGTTGGTTTATGCCCCTCCCCCCACCGTCCTTCTTTTCAGGTCACTGTTTGGGATTTCTTATTTCCCTGCTTCCAGTCCCTAAAGTAATCCATCCAACACAGCATTGTCAACTCATGTCACTCAACCATCGCTTTCACCAATCCACCACCCGATTCAGAAGCCATCAATGACTTGAAAGTGTCACTGCATGACGCTCAGCAAGCTTAGACTGCCAGCTTGGTCTTGCCACAGCCTGTCTCCAACCAAACATTCCTGCCCCTGCTCCTCCCCTATCCACACCCTCTGATTCAGACAAACTCTAAGCTGATTACACTTCACACATTTTAGCTTCAGTCCTTAGTTCCATAGTTTTCTGAATTTATTTCTCTATATTATTTCTCTAAATTAGTTTTCTCTAATTTATTTTTCCCATCTAATTCTCATTAATCTTTCAATAACCAACTCAAATCCCACTGTCTCTATAAGTCACTTGGCAATTAATTTGGAATTTCTATGTCCTATTTTTCTCTTGCCATCTGGGGCTGTTTTAAATGCATACACTACAATGTTACTTTTCACGTATGTATTGCTCATTTCTCAACAAGATCATCATTAAAATCCTAACAACCAATATCTATAAACTTTTACCATGTGTCCATGCAATGTGCTAAGTACTGTGCATGGATTTCCTCATTTAACTATCATAGAATCATGATGAGGTGAGAACTGTTATGGTCATTGTTTGTGGGTAAAGAAACTGAGGAGCACAGACACTCAGTAATTTGTCCCAAGTTGCCCTGTTAATAAGAAGTAGAGTCAGGATTTGAATTCAGGCTTTCCCATTCCACTCCTATTCTCTTAGGCCCTCTGCTATTTTGCCACACAAGGTAGGAAGCACTTCCAACAGCTCTCCCTGTTTCCCACAAGGTAAACCAGAAGTTTAGAGAATAAAATACTTGTTTTTCAGGAGTATGTGATCTGACTCATATGTCTGTGAATCTGTGTAACAATATGGCACATTATTGTGAGGTTCTGCTATAGTATCTTGGCATTTGCAAAACATTTCTACTTCCAAAGGACTTGAAATAATGGTTATGTTAGCCTCAAAATAACACGGTGAAGAAAAGAAAGAAAGAAAAAGTTCCTTATATCAGTGCCTCCTACCCCAATAGATCATGTGGCCAAAGACAAAATCCTCAGGTTCCCTCTAGTACCCCCGGCGTGCCCAGCCCTCCTCAGCATCATGCCATGTTGTTTAGGATACGGTGGGCAAAGGGGAAAGGCTGGAGTTTAGCAGGAAATGTAATCAATAAAGTCCAAATCATTAGATGGCATCAATTTTAATCAGATTGTCTTAGAGCAATTCATAGCTAATAGGATCAGATAGCTGATGCATTTTAAATTTATAGCCCTAAAAGTCAAATAACATAAACCTTTGAGTTACTTTTTTGGCTCTGAATTTCTATGATGACGTTATTAAAGGTGATGATGACAGGGAAAATAGAAAATAGAGGAGAAAAAAACATTCCACCATACATCTCTATGGAGCAATCATCCTTCACCTTTCTTTGGACCTTTTTTCATTTGATGAAAGCATGCACATATACTCAGCCACATACCAAAAAAAAATAATAATAATAATAAAAAAATCCTAATTCAGTGTGGTTTGCAGGGTGTCATCATCTCCCTGAAGACCAAGAGTAGCAGATACTCACTGCACAGGTAATGAAGTGTCCGCACTTCCTGGTACTCTGGACACTAGTTAGGGGCACTGTAGCAGATCCCAGGAAATGCAGGATCAACTCCCTGCTTTCCCAGTGCTCCAGATCTCACTGGCACTATGTTTGCAACTGGGGAAAGGGAGAGGGAATACCAATGAGTAAGGCATAAACACTGCCCTAGAAAAGCTTAAAATCCAGGGCCAAGAATGTGAGGGCTATACTTTCCTAAGCTTAGTTAAGCAGTAATGCTGCAAAGGCCTGAGAATCGACCTGCCAGGAACAAAAACAAACAAACAAACAAAAGGAAGGAGAAGCTTATAGTCAATTGAGGTCCTACAACAAATAATTATACTAAGGATTATACTCTAACACGTGTCTAGAAATAAGTACCAACCCAGGGCTGTGGGAGTTATTAGTGAGGGAGAAATGACATGTGGGAAAGATGATCACCAAGCAACCAGGCAGAAGTGGGGAGGGGGATTCCAAATGGTGGGCACAGCATGGACAGAGCATAGCAAATGGGGAATGTTTTCCCAGAAAGGCAGAGAGTCTAACTTGGCTGGAGCATAAAGCAGGAGTAAGGGAGAAATGAGGCACCAGCTCAGAAGGGAAGTTTAAAAGCATGGTATCAAAGGCATACCTTTGAATGATCTCATATAAATGGGATGTCACCAATCAAGTGACAATTCTGGAGCTGCACTGGGGAGAGAAGTTGGAAGCAGGGACTGGTATGAATAGATGGATAGATCGATGAGGACAGGCAGATAGACAGATAGATGGGTAAATGAAGATAGATAGGCAATGGATCAATAGATACAGATATGGATGGATACATGGTTAAAAGACTTAGATTAAATAATTTATCATCAACTAATGGCAATGATCCTCCTACTTAATATGAAAAATAAATTTCCAAATGTTGAATTCTGTTTCTTACTTTCAAAACAATGTCTCTGGTTTTGAGAGAATAAAAGTTCTGTAAATTACTATGTTCTTACAGAGTCAGACCCCCTTCCCATTTTGCTACCATCCAAGGATTTACATACCTGGGAAAGTAGAGTGCACCTGGGAGCCCTGCTCAGGCTGCATCTGCCATCCCTAAGTGGGGGTTGGGTACTCAGCCCTTAGGGACCTCACATCTAGTAAGGGACATACAGCCTAGGCAGAATCAGCCAGAGCATAACAGAAAGGAACTAATATCCTATTCATAAAAGCAGAAGAGGAAGAGTGTTAGGACATCCCTGGGAGGGGATGGAACATTATAGAATTGGAAGCATCGACTTCTTTGGAGGAGGCTTACTTGTGGTAAGGCTTAAAGGAGAGAGAATTCAGTCAAAGAAGATGGGAAAGAAAGGACTTCTTGGCAGAAAGAACCATGTGAGTGATGCTCAGAGTGGGAAGATGCAAGACACACCTGGGGATGTGCAAGGAATTCCCACAGGGAAATAAATGGTGGTGATTAGCTTGGGGAAGATCATGAGGGAACTTCAGGAGTTTGGCAATGGGTGAGTCTTGAAGGATTTGAAAGAGGGGCGACCTGGCAGCAGATAAAGTTGAATGGAAGAAGCAAGGGATTGGCGATGGTGGGCCAGTTAGGGTGGGGGCCAGCAGTTTTTTTCTGAAAAGGGCAGATAATGAATCCTTTAGGCTCTACAGGCCATAGAGTTTCAGACACAACTACCCAACTCTGCTGCTGTAGCATGAAAACAGCTAAGGACCATATTTAATGAATGAGCATGGCTGTGTCCCAATAAACTTTATTTATGGACACTGAAATTTGAATTTCATATAATTTTCACATGCCATGAAGTATGATTCTTCTTTTGATTTTTTTGACTAGTTAAAAATGTAAAAACCATTCTTGGCTCATGAGCTGCGTAACAGCAGGCGGTGGGCTGGGTTGGGCTCGCAGGCTGTAGGTTATGGACCCCTGGTTTAAGGTGCAATCACAGCCACCTGGACAAGTAATAGATTAGGGCTGGGGCCATGGGAGGAGAACCAAGAGGGATGGCAGAGGAATGCAAAGGCAGAGTTACCGAGAGGCATCTGATTAAATGTGGGAAGTGGGGAAGAGGTGGGGTGTGGGTGACCAGGGGCTCTCCACTGTGCCTGATGGTAGGACTGTTAGCAGAACCATCAGCAACCCTGGGGAGTGCCAGAAAGGAGCCAGCATGGAAGCAGATAGTATGTTCAGCACAAACCCAAGAGAGCAAGGAGCACGCCCGAAACCCTCAAAGGAAGTGTGGCAACACTCAGAATAGGAATTAGGAACCTCATGCCCTTGACTTTATTTCATCAGACCTGAGGCAAGACACTTGCTGTTAAATGATGCTTGTCATCAAGCCTTGCAGCACACAGTGCTTCTCAGCTCCAAACACCGGCATCTATTCCATTTGGAGTAGAGCCACTTAAGAGTTGATAAGATCATTGGAAGAACTGTGACTAACGCCAGGTCAGTTTGTTTCAGGAACTTTTATTGGATGAATTCTTTAGGGCTCTCCCCATGTCTATTATCCCCCTAACAGGACTCGCTGCCTTAGGAGACAGGAAATATGATTTCAAGGCTCTGGACTACCGCCTTAGTCAATTCATTCAAAGCTTTAGTGCCCCTGTTTTCTCTTCTGTACAATGAGGATGACAGTATCTTTTCTAAGTGAGGGTGAAGGGGAATGCACAATTTCTGTGCTTTCTTTTTAATAGAAAGAGGCAGCATGGTAAAGGGGAATGAGAATATCCTGAGTTTCATTTCTGTATTGGCTTTGGATCATGCACAAGTGACCTCATTTCATTGACTCAGTCTTTTCACCTGCAAAATGGGGATAATGTCATTTCCCTTGGAGGCCTGAGGGATTACAGATGTGCATGTGGAGTGCACAGCACAGTGGCAGACCACAATCAATGCAAGTTTTATGCTAATTCCAAATGTGACCCCTAGACTGTGCAACCATGCAGCATAGGTCACCGAGGAAGGTGACCAACCATAGGTGGTGACCAACCATAGGTGACCAAGAAAGGCAGGCAAGGCAGTGAGATGATGAGACACTTGCTTTGTACTTTCAGGTGTAGAATCTTCTAATTCTTCACATCCTTCAAAATTCCCAGGCAAAGATGGTATGAATACAGCTGTATTCTTATCACTCTCTGTGACATTCTCAGGTTTATTGTCAACAAACACACTGATGTTTGAGGGGTGCATGATTGTGTATGTGTGTATGTGAATGCTTTTTGGCAGAGCATGTACTCTCAGTTCCACAGACCACTTCCTAGTGTCACACCAGACCATGTCACACACTAGGACACTTCCAGGGCCCCAAAGCATTTGAGTGTGTGAACTGGCACCAATCTATGCAAATAGTCAGGTTCTATCTACTGTAAAGACTCTCTCCCTGTCCAAGTATAAACTGTGATCAAGTCTTACCATCATTGGGTCCTTTTGATGGATATGTGTTCTTTGATACCCTAGGGAAATATACGGAGCCTAGTTACCTCTTCTACCTAAGGAGCCTGGGCTCATGATTTCTCCAAGATATGCCATAGGCATTTAGATAAAGCTTGAACCCCTTTGGGACACCTGTATAGATCCCAAAGTTCACATCATCACATGCACTGAGTGTGAGAGGGCAGGAAAATAAGAACCAGAAGACCAGTCGGATGACCTGGCCTGTGGGGGCTTCTCTGAGCTTCTGTTTTCCTACCCTCAAAATGGAGACACAATTTTTACATCTTTACCTCACAAGGCCATCATGAGCTTTAAATCAGGTAATTTAGGAGCCTGGTTTGAAAGCTATACTGCAGAATTTCTCAGCTTTGGCACTATTAACATTTGGGGTTGGATATATATTTTTTTTGCTGTTGGGAGGCTGCCCTGTGCTTTGTAGGATGTTTAGCAGCATCCTTGGCCTCTAGATGCCAGTAGCACCACCTGCCCCATTGTGGCAACCAGATATCCAGACACTGCTAAATGACACTGGGGATGGGGATGGGAGATGAGGAACAAAATCCTCCCTGCTCCAGTATGTTCTATACCAGGAGGGGATTTTCAGTGAATCCTGTATTTTAGGAACTGGGAGAATCGGGACCTGTAATGCTTACTAGAGCTTTGTCTTCAGCCCTAACGTCTTCAGATACTCCCCAAAGCCCATGGACCAATAACAAAGGCTGCAAACGCTGTGGCTGGATGTGTCCTGGTGGTGGGCGAGGTAGCCACGGAAGCCTTGGCTGCAGGAGTGAGCTGTCAGTGGTGTGGTTTTGGGAGCCGCGGCTGGGGGGGTCGGCAAATCAGCTGTGGATGCCTGCACAGCAGTGGTGTGGGCCGTGGCTGTGGAAGCCATGGCAACCAAGAACCCTAAGGAGTGAATTTTTTTTACAACTACGTGGGTTCACATAGTGGTGCAAACTCATCTCCAACCACCTCTTATTGTAACATATTAAGAGGTTGAGTCACTTTTAATCAGAATCTTTCCTAAATGACCAGAAACAGTAACTAGAGAACCTTCAGTAGTCATGACGCCAACCAGAGCAATCCATCCTGCCATTGGAGCAATCTCCTGCACTGCAATCATGCTAATTAAAGGCCCCCAGAAGAGTCAAGATAAAAATGTCAACCGAGATTTGTTCTGGACTTCAATGATTTACTACCTCACGTGACCAAATTCCAATGAGCCTGGGAAGGAAAGCCTGGGTTGGGGGCTGGGGGAGAGTGCTGCTGGCTGCAAGAGCCCACCAGCAAGGCCCCAGAAGTAGGATGTGATAGGGTACTGGGATGGGGGAAGGTAATTCCAACAATCCGCAACAACGGGTTCCTCAAAGGCTTCCCATTTCCAGGTATTGCCTGGGTCACCCCAGCGTCGAAAGGCTTCTCTCCTCCACCACCCCCCCCCCCCACCTCTTGAAGTGGCTTTTGTGCCAGAAGCTACTGACTTGCATCAAACGATGTTTTAACCAACACCCCCAAGAGGTGCACAGTTGAATCTATTGCCAGGATGCTGAAGATAATGCTGTTTCCTACACTCTGCCGTTTAAGAGGTCCTGAGGTCCTGAGGAGAAGCTCCTGGCAGGCCATGACACTTGGAAAATGTATGCTTCCCCTGAAAAAAGATCTGCAATCTATGATGGTGCCCTCTGTGCTTTGGCTTCTAGGATGCTCAAAGCCAAATCTGCAGGCCTCCTCCTGAAGCAGGAACTTAATATTCCAACCTTGCCACTAGCTTTTTTATTTTCTTATACTTATTCTATTTTCTTATACTTATATCGTCATCTCCTTAATTCATCTCATTGCATTGCCTGTGTATTTTTTGGCAAACCACCTCAAACTCTTTGCAATGAGATGGATTATCACTGAATAAGTAACATACATAAGTCTTCCCTGCCCCCATGTAAATTCCATTTCCCATGCATTGAGCCCTGTAGGAATTTCCCTAAGAGGGAGCTGCCAGACCCCACCACACAAAGCTACTGTGGGTAGGGGCATGATGATGAGTTGAGGAACATCGCTGACTTGGGAGAGTTCACCTCCAAGATCATATCTCTGAGATGTAGAATTCTGAACGAGAGGAGGAAGATGGCATTGGGACAGAAAACTGAGGCTTTCTGGAGAATTCAAATGAGCCTGATCACAAAAGAGAGAGAATGAGAGGAAATTTTATAATGCATTGCAATACGCTTCAAGAGAACTAGATACACGTCCACCATCCTCTGTCAGGCCCTCTGCAAAAGTACTGATTGAGATGCGGATTTCATCAGCTGCTGACCCACTGACTTCAGGGTTCTAAGACTGCAGAGCTCAGCATTCTGGGTGCCACAATGTTGATCATTAAGTCATGTGTGGGGCATATATACTTTCTATTGCTCCCAGTGGGCAGGAGAGGAGCCCTGAGTGGAAATCACAGGATTAAGACATGGTCAGTGGATCTGTACCAGGACGCTCAGACCTGTTGTTAAAGTGTTGAAATACTTCCATCCCAGTAGATCAATAGCCACTGCATTGAATACCCAGCCCTCTGACACTATCGAACTGACTCCAGGGCTATCTTCTGGGAATCCCCACTACCAAAAACAAGGGTTCCATGCCTGTTGTGGTGCAGCCATCTGTCGAAATTGTTCAGTGGCCATGCAGCACCAGATTTTGTTCTTTGAGAATTTTTTTATCAATATGTAATTCACATACTATAAAATTCACCCTTTTAAAGTGTACAGCTCGGTGGGTTTTAGTGTATTCACAAAGTTGTGTAACAATCACCACTATCTAATTTCAGAACATTTTCATCACTCCAGAAAGAAACTCCATACTCATTAGCTCTTACTCCCCATTCTCCCGTCTCCCCAGCCCTAGGCAATTACTCATCTGCTTTCTGTTATGGATTTGACCATTCTAGACATAAATGGAATCATACAGTACGTGGTCTTTTGCATCTGGCTCCTTTCACTCAGCCTGATATTTTTTAAGGTTCATCCATGTTGTACCATGTATCATCATTTCATTCCTTTTTTGTGGCTGAGTAATATTCCATCATATGTAAATACCACATTTTATTTATCCATTCATTTATCGATGGGCATTTAGATTGTCTCTCCTTCTGGGCTGTTATGAATAATGCTGCTATGAACATTTGTGTACAGGTTTTTGCATAGACATGTATTTTCAATTCTCTTTAATTGAATATGCTTAACTTTTTTAGGAACTGCCAAACTGATTTCCAAAGTGGTTAGACCACTTGACATTTCCACTAGCAATGCATGAGGGTTCCAATTCCTCCACATCCTTGACAACACTTGTTATTGTTCAAATTTTTTATTTTGGTCATCCTAGTGAGTGTGAAGTGGTATCTCATTGTGGTTTAGAATGTCTATTCAAATACCCATTTTTAATTGGGTTATCTTTTCACTGTAGAGTTGTAAGAGTCATTTATATATTCCAGATACTAGTCCTTGACCAGACATATGATTGAAAATATTTTCTCCCTTTCTATGAGTTGTCTTTTCACTTTCTTGGTAGTGTCCTTTGAAGCACAAAAGTTTTTCATTTTGATGATGTCCAATTTATTTATCTTTTCTTTCGCTCTTTGTGCTTTTGGAATCATATCTAAGAAATCTTTGCCTATTCCAAGGTCATGAAGATTTACGCCTATGATTTCTCCTATGATTTTTATAGTTTTGAATCTTATATTTTGGCTTTTGATCCATTTTGAGTATCACCATTTTTCAATTGCTGTAGGTTTGTAATAAGTTTTAAAGTTGGGAAGTGTGAGTCCTCCAACTTTGTTCTTCTTTTTCAAGATTTTTCAGCTATTCTGGGTTCCTTCATTTCCATACACATTTTAGGATAAGGATGTTCAATTTTTGCAAAAAAAAAAAAAGCAGCTGGGATTTGATAGGGATTGTGTTGAATCAGTAGACTGACTCGGGAAGTAGTGCCACCTTAACAAAATTAAGTCTTCTAATTCATGGACGTGTGTATCAGTTGTTATGTTAAAACAACATTTGATTAAAAAATAAAGTTTAAAAATTGTAAATATTTATGCACTGATATAATAATGGCCCATGGACGTTTGTAAGCTCCCCATCAATGGAAATCTTCATGGGAAGACTGATAATTCAGGCCAGATTTAAAGTAGCAGAAGAATATTGTTCCTTTCAAAGTGAAAATCCAGAAATTAGGGTATTTTGAGATTTCTCCACACTTCAAGCTATAAAGCACACAGGAGAACTATACAGCCATAAAATCTCAAAGGACAGTCATAAGTTCAGTCAGGGATGGAAAAAGGCAGATCTTGTTCCAGACATTTCCACCAGCAACCAGACCCTGCCCTCAAGGAAATGTGGAATCTGTTGATAGTGTTTACAACACCTAACCTCCTTCCCTGACAATTGAGGTTGCCAGAGATTACAAGGAAGACAGATGAGCCCTGCTCCAATCAACACACCAATCTAACACTAAACTAGGAATTGCCATTCAGGGAATTTTGAAGAGCGCTTCTTTAATCCATAAGATAGACTTTTGATGCCAGAGTAACAAATCAGAGCAATAGACAAATACGTGCACAATTTCACTGTTAACCCCACTTTGCAATGGAAAGAAACAGTTTTCAGAACTAAGACTCAACAGAAAACCTGAGAGGCTATGTAAAAAAACAACTTACTGGAAGCACAGGGAAGACAAGCTCCTAGGAATCAATGTACCCAGACCCTTAAAAACCAACAGAAAATGAAAACAGGCACAGATAACTGGTGAATTTCACCTTATCGCAACAAGTGGGTTATATTAAACAAAACAAAACAAAACAGACTCTCAAGCAAGAAGAGGAAAGAAGCCTGGGAAGCTTGACCAGCAAGCCCAAATCAGACCTGCCAAAACAGAGAAGACTTTCAATCTATCAAAGGCAGTACATGAATATTGGAATCCTTAGACACCTAATAATTACAGAGCAAAAGGTGTGCTTAGGGATGAAAAGGGGGCAAGGGAGAAAAATCAATGACTTCTTTGACTAATTCTTTACTGAGGACATCAAATGCTAGTCACTCCCTTGTCTTTTTAAAGAGAAAGGTGTGAAACATAAACAGAATATTCTGGATCTAATTGATAAATAGATGACGTGGTGGTTTGCAGCAATGTACCCCAGAAAAACATGTTCTTTAACATGTGGGTGAGAATTCATTGTAAGTAGGACCTTTTGATGAGGTTACTTCAGTTAAGGTGTGACCCAGGATGGGTCTTAATCCTATTACTGGAGTCCTTTATAAGAAGAATATAAACTCAGAGAGACAGAGTCACAGGAAGCAAAAAGTTGAGTATCAGCAGAACACAGAAGAGAAGGGAGAGCCCAGGAGAGGCCGCCATATGCATTGCCATGCGACAAAGGAGCCCAGGACCAATGACCACCAGCAGCCAGCCCCAGAGCACCACTCTTTGGGAGAAAGCATCATCTTGATGATGCCTTGATTATGACTTTTTCCCCATCCTCAAAACTGTGAAGCTACTAAATGCCCATTGTCCAAATAAGCATAATCCTGGTATATGCTTGAGCAGCCCAGGGGAACTAAAATAGATGAGATAAATTGGGGGGTCTGCAAGCAGCCATCTCTGGGTTTTAAAGCAATGCTATGAACTTGTAGGCTGTTGGCTAAAATATCCATGTGTCTTCATAGAGAGCCAGGGCCCCAAAGGTGAACTGTGTGCCACTGTTTTTCAGATCTTCCCAGAGAAAAGTCATAGCTGGCATTTTGAGGGCTTACTACGTACCAGACATGGTTCTGAGCACCTGCCAGGTAGTTTAACCACATAACAACCACATGATGTAAGTAACATACTGGCCTAATTTTACCGATGAGAAAAGCAAGGCACAGAGAGAGGTTAAATGACTTACCCAATGTTACTCAGTTACTAAAGGCAAGGCCAAGATTTGAACCTAGGAGGAAATCCTCCAGCATCCACACACCTAATGAATATAGTATTGTGCTCCTCTAAGAAGTAAGGACCATGGAACAAATTTCCAACTAGGGAATCACTCATTGCTTAAGCCAACATAACATATGGGCGAATAAACACTTTCTCCATAAAGAAAGTCAAACCTGATGAAAATCCTTGAGGGAGTAAATAGGCACGAGAGTATGGGGAACCAACTGCTATGATATATTTGGTATTTTTCCCCACTAAGATTTCACTGCAATGAATATTTTTAAGACAGAAAGCACCATGATAATTGAGGAGATATATCATCACAGATGGGAAGCTGGTCAAAGAATCTTTTGAAAATCCTTCTCTCATCAAGACAAGACCTCTTGCCTCATTCAGCTTATAACTATGTTTCCAGGGCTACCCACCTATAAGGAGAGACAGGTAAATGAACATCTTTCCTAGGAGCTGGCTTGCTTGTAGTGCTTCTGTTGCTGTGCCTCTTACTTGACTTGGCTTACAAGACCTTATCTGTCTTGTATCTAAGTATCTGTGCCATCCTCCACCCTGGTTTGATGCTCTATAAGTCATCTATCACAATCTCCATCACCATCCCCCTGACCGCTCCCTCCTCAATGCACCACACTGGCATCCGTGGTCTATAAGAAAGACCACACCAAGGTGTTTCTGACTTTCAAATGATCCTAAGCATTTTCAGGTAATATAATGCTAAGAAAAAAAAGGCATAAAGTACAGGTAGATCTCAAGAGATCTTCTGTTTTTGTGTGTGCTTTGGGGATTAGGCAGGGCACAGAATATATGCAGATGAACTTTTATGTGGGCAAGCAAAAGGGAGTGCTTTTCATCAATGGAAAATCCAAACCATGCAGCCTAGAAGAGTCTTACGACAGATTGAAAAGTATTCCTTTAGGATATGGTCTCAATATGCACTACTTTGGCCAGAAATGTCAACACTGTGCCAAGCATTATCAAAACAGCTATTGGCAAAAGAACATGTTGTCCTACCCCCGTGCACAAAAGGCACATTACTATGCATTACTGCCTTCCACAGGGTAGGAAAAATATGAAGAAGCTAGGGAAGGCTGAAGGAAGAGAAAACATTTAAGATAATTTGATAGGTGTGGGGAGAGGGTAAGAGGAAAAACTTAAAAGCTCTATGAGACTCAGCCCAGAAATACAGGGGTGAACATGAACAGAAGGGGAGGCTAGAGTGAACAATGGTCTTACCACCGTTCAACTCCCCTCGATCTGTGGCAGCATAAGGAAGGAATTCATCAAACAACTGGAATATTCCATATGTTAAATGGCCTCACATTTCATCCTTCTAATGCCTAGCAAAGTGAAATTTATTATTTCCATCTTTCAGATGAAACAAAAAAAGGAGTCCCAGAGAAGTTAAGTAATTTGTGCAAAGATGTGGCAGTAGAGCTTGTATTTTAAACCTACGTTTGTATAACTCCAAAGGTTCAACCACCTCATTTTCCCTCTATTCACCATGGGCTCCTTACTCACTGGGAGCCATCCCTGTTAGGCACTCGCTGTAGTTTTCCCTGATAGATGCTTCCTGGACACACTTGTACCACCCAAGAGAGGCTTAAGTACAGGCCACCATGTTTCCCCAAAGAGGAACCAGGAACACTACGAGGTGAGCCCCGAGGTCAGACAAGACTTCTGAAGGCCCTGTAGAGGCCCATGAAGTAATATTGTCATCACCTAGGATGTTTCTGCTAAGGCAAGAGTCTTGCGGGGCAGGCTTCTCTTGTCAACTGCCCCAAACAATTAGTAACTCCATCAATGAGTCTGTCAAAGGGCATGTCCCTAAACTGTGGGCTCACCCTGGTTTTCACAGTCTCCTTCACAAAGCCACCTGATTCGACCCTCTGTACAGGATTCCCCACTGCAATCTATGTGAAAATCCCATTCATCTGTAAAATCTTCAAACTTCACAGTCTCTTAGATATGTTAGAGATATCTCAGAGACAGGGTGATAACTTGTAGGGAGCTGTCTTCAGATACATGCGGTAAATCCAAGGTTAAATAGAGCATAACAGATTTCTCTAGCAAATATGGGTTTTTCAGCCCATAATATGCTGATATGCCATTGGGCTCTCTAAGAGGCAGATAGGATAGGCAGCATTTCCCAAATTATTTACAGAGGAACCCTTTCTTCAAGAGCTCCTCACGGGCCCATTGGTCTTCAGAACACACTTAATTTTAGCATCTGTCAAAATAGCCTCTGACTTTAAGGAAGAAAATAAAAATGCTCATTACCAGATCCAGCAGGCACTGGGGTGGGTGATTAAACAAGAACATTTCAGTCATCAAAAAAAATTAAAATAAAACAAAAATGTTTCCCACAACCTCCTCTAACGATTCTAGGCTTTTCTCTCCCTCTCCTACTCCCTCCATAACAGTATAACTTGGGAAAGAGATTTAAATTACACGGGAACAAAACCTCTACAGCTATCAATATCTTACACGTCTCAGGTGTCGGTCCACACCAAGTGCTTTTCAGATTAGCAATGGTGGCAGCTTTTCTCCTGAAGCACCTGGAGCAATGCTACACCCCACCAGGAGCTGTGGACACAGGATGGACAGTGATCATCATGAACGCCCACGGGTCAGGGGGAAATGGATCGCTGGCCGTGGTGGCGGCTTCAGCAATATGGCAGCTCCATCGGGGTGGCAGTCCTCCACATCTAGCACATGAGGCCTAAGGTTTGTAAATAAGGGATGAGCCGGGGAGCCCTGGCCCATGGAAAGTCCTATTTCTGGGACTTGAAGAAGCAGCAGGTACATCCTTGATGTGAAAAATTGACAAATACATCTGCAGTTTTAACATTGAGTTTGAGGGGAAAACGTGTGCACAGACCCATACACACCCATGGAGAGGCACACACCCAGACTGTCACACACGCACACACCCTTACAGATATGTTCACACACACACACACACACACGTGCGCGCGCGCGCCCCTCACACATGCATAGCCCATGACGGTCTCCCAACTGTGGATTTCTGGAATGTAGAGGCATGGAGTTAATGCCACAGGTCATTTCCACATTGCCTTCCTAACGCCCAAAGGAGAAACTGAGATCCATGCCTTAAAAATTCTGCTCAGCCATGACACTGTCAAAAAACACATAGACCACTTCAATGGGAGCCATGTGAGGAGCAACTGAAGGGAGTGTGAAGGTTGAATATGATAAAGGGAAGACCACAGCCCTCCAAAGCGTGGACGAGTGGGAGCCAAGGCACAGCACACACCATAGCCTGGGTTACGATCATGATGACTCTCCAATGCAAGCACCTTATTATTCCCATCTTGCAGACAAAAACTAAGGCTACAAAAGTTGAAGTGGTTTATCAGAGATACACAAGCAGTAGCAGAGTGGAACTAAAACCCAGACCTGACGTACAAGCCCTTGCTTGGCTCTGACGCCACACCATTTGCTGAGTGGCTCCAGGCAGAGCAACCAGATCCAGTGAGTGGGTCCCAAGGAGGTTGGTTCCACAGCCAAGACAGGATGGATGTTTGCACAATTAGAACTGCCCGAGGGAACTGACCTGCCCTGGAAGGAGCGAGCTTTGGGTCACTAGAAGCATTAACTGAGACCGGATGCTCAGCTGCAAAGGATAATATAGAGAAGAACAATCATGCAAAGAGTGATCTCTTGTATCTTTTTCCATCCCAAGATTTTCCAACTTGGACTTTTGTTGAGAAACAAGAAAAAGCTCACACTTAAGAAACCTGTTTCCTCCTGGCTTCAGCCTGTTTCCAGACGTGTGAAACTCTGTCACTACACATGTGCTCATTTGAATCAATGTGGTTCTGGTGGAACAAGGACTGGACAGGGGAATCTGAAGGCCTGAGTTCTAATGATTCCTCTCTTACAAACCAGCCACACCTGTGTCCTTGGCAGCCACCTGAACTCTGACCACCTCAGCAACTTTGTCTGCAACATAGGGTAGGTGGATGGGACAGGAAGTCTCCTTCCCATCCTAAGATACTGTGTTGCCAGGAGACCCCCTGTTCTGGTTTGCTAAAGCTGCCATTATGCAAAATACCAGAAATGGATTGGCTTTTATAAAGGGGATTTATTATGTCACAAATTTATAGTTCTCGGGCCATAAGTGTCCAAACCAAGGCATCAACAGGAGGATACCTTCAATGAGGAAAGGCTGATGGTGTCTGGAACATCTCTGTCAGCTGGGAAGGCATGTGGCTGGTGTCTGCTGGTCCTTTGCTCCTGGGTCCTGGTTTCAAAATGGTTTTCTACAAAATGTCTCTGGGCTTCTGTATCTCTTAGCTTCTCCCTCTCAGCCTCTGTGCATCGTTGCTTGTTCTCCCAGGGCATTTCTTTCTAAGCATCTAGGGGTCCTCTCTTAGCTTCTCCAGGGCAAACCTGGGCTTCATCTCTTAGCTTAGTATCTCCAAAAGTCCTTCGGTCTACATCTCTCAGTGTCTCCAAGTATCTGGGTCTGTGTCGGCTCTTAGCTTCTCCAGGGGGGCAAACTCTGGGTTATGTATCTTAGCTTCTCTCCAAAGTGTCTCTCTCAGTTTCTCTGAGCTTCTCCTCTCTGTGAGCTCTCTTAAAGGACTCCAGTGAACTAATCACTGGATGGGTGGGGTCACACCTCCATGGAAATGATCTAATCAAAAGGTTTCACCTACGGTTGGGTGGGTCCCATCTCCATGCAAACAACCTAACAAACATCCTACCCTAATCAAAAGACGAATAAGTCCGCCCCACAAGACTGCATTAAAGAACATGGCTTTTGTGGGGGACATAATAGAGTCAAACCAGCACACCTCCATTACTAGGCAAATACCCCTTTATGACTATAACTCTCCAGCTTCATGGGTGGAGAGCATTTGTCAAGGAATTACGTGGCCATCTAGAGATCTAGGGAACCAATATGCTTTCATACACTAGGAAGAAAAAGTATCCTATCCAGAATGGAAGTGTCTCCTGGTAGAAAGAAGCTAAAAAGTAAATTTGGATTGAGCCTATCCAAAAGAAGAATCCTGAGATGTACAGAAGAAGGAATATCCCTCCAGAATTTGAGAAAGGGAAAGGGGTGGTGCTGAGAGAAGTGGCATCTGTGGGGATGCCACCAAGTCAGTATGTCTCTAGGGGCAAGTATCTCAGCTATTCGGGGCTCCAGTTTACTCCATCGGTAAAACAACAGGATTGGACAAAATCAGCAGTTGCCAAACTTGGTCTTGCCTCTGAACCCGGTGAGAAGCTGGCAGGCACCACACTCAGGCCACAACCCAGGATCTCTCGAGTTGGATGTCTAGGACACAGTGGTTTTTAAAGGCTCCCAGGTGATTCCAATACAGACTCCTGAGGACATGTATTTGGTATATAGGGAAACAGGAGACTTTAAAAAGGTTTGTATTTTAAATTCAATGATTCCAGCAAGCGAGTTTGTCTTGCCCTTGTCAATCCCAGTCTCTGGCACTCAAAGTTCTTGGGGGCAGTGGAGTTACACTGAAGGATAACCGGGGCTCTGCCCAGTGATTCTTCAAGTTAAAAAGATGCTACAATTCCTTTGACCCATGCTCCATTATTCATAAAGTAGTATCAATTACTGAAATAGTATCTTTACCACTACCAGGAAATTGAATCATAAGACCCACCTCCATGAGCATCACCTCCCTTTGCTATCCCTGCTGGAAGATTCCCTTTCCATTAGCAGCAGCTCAGATGTCCCAGACTTCACAGCCCAGCCCCCTTCTTTGGCCCAGAGAAGAAACAAAACAAGACTGTAAGAGAGGGATGGGAACTCTCAGCTAAGAGAAGGAAAGCTTCCTCGTTTTGTTTTCTGTCTGCCTCACTGTGCCATCTACTTGAGGGAGAAGAGGTCAGCCCAGTGAGAAGAGTTGTCAATGTCTGCATATTTAGAAACTTATAAGGCTAAAAACATCTGGGAGAAATCCCAGTCTCAGTGGTATATTCAAGGACTTTAATTCTCCATTTGGTTAAAATTACAGTAATTTTGATGATAATGAGATGATGATGATGATGATGATGATGCAGATAACAATGTTAGCTAACATTCAATTTTTGGAGCTATTGCTATATGCCAAGTACTTTGCATACATTTCCTTTTTCCTGTCCAAAAAAAAGAGGGTCATATACTAAAATGCCCACAAAAATGAGGTGAGCAATGTAAATGAGTGGGAAGAGTCAGCTGTAAGACAATGGGAGTGAAGGGGACTCAAGCAAAAATGAGGAAAGCATGCTCTGTCTAAAGAGAACTGCTGCCTCTAGCAAATAGCTGCCATGCACAGATGCAACCCGGTGTTGCCAGATCCTTCCATGTTTCAAGAGAAAGTGAAAATGCAGAATTTTTTACTGCAAACTTTCCTGAGTTTAAATGGTTAGCAAACAATTTTTAAAAAAATCTAAAATCCTAGGTTGGCCAAACAACACACTTCTGTGGGCTGCACACAGCCATGGGGCTATTGGTTTACAAGTTCTAGTCTACAGGAACTCTAAAGATGAGAGGTTCAATGACCTGCTTAAGGACTCACAGATTGTGAGGGCTAGAGCTAGGGTTGGCACCCAAATCCAGAGTTTTCTACTAGGACATGAGACCTCTAGGTTCCTTTCCACAAGGAAATTTTGCTCATTGTCAGAGCCTCTTCAAATCCAGGTGGGAAAGAAAACACCATATACCATCCTTTTCCTTCTGAACAATATTGTGGACTCCTTTGTCCTCTGATTCACATAACCTATCCAAGCCCATATACAAGACATAAAAAGAGGAAGACATCATCTTCCAAAGGATCAGCCCATGGAACTTGGCCCTGAATTTCCTTTAACTCTAGAAGACAAAGGCTATGTGGGCTTCTACAGCCATCTTGTCTGTTTCTCATGATCGCTTCATTGGTCTGTGGCCTGTTTCCTCACTTCCAGCCACCTCTTGACCCTTGCACGCTGGAGATCACCTTCACCACCCTACTCCAGGCTTCCAGTGCCGGCTCTTCACCAAATCTGCAGGCTCACCTCTGATTCCTCCTTCTGTCTCCGACACCACCCTTCTTTTGCAAACTCTTTTCCCTTTGGATGCTGTAGCTCCTTCCAACAGCCCCTCTCATCTTCCTTCCACCTTCCCTTTCTCTCCCTAGCACATGGTCCCATGCAGGGCTCTAGTTGGAACTATTGTTCTTCTGTATATTCTCTCATTCCATGTTGATGGATTCTCAAGTCTCCAACCACCACCTCTATGATGATTTAAAACATGAGTATCCTGGGGAAAGGAGAACAATTTATTTAAATTAAATGGGTAGTTGTTTCTCCAAGCTTTTTAGTATTCTTTTCCCTGGAAGAAACAAAAATTGAGAAGAATTAAACTATACTTTTTGCGAATGATGAATAATATGTTAAAGATGTCCATATATTACTAACAGATTTTCTTCCTAAAAAGGAATGTAATAAATTTATTGAATAAGGATACTTTTATTTTAAAAGATACACATTGTATTTTTGTGCACTTTAAGGTCCAATAACAGATCTCGCAAATGTAAGAGCAAAATGTATTTTTACCTCCAGGGCTGCTGGAGTCGACACATACCCACACACACAGACACGCCAAGCTTTGAAGAATTGTCACACTAGAGATCCAGCTGGTCTAATCATATCACTCGCAGGTACAGTCACTCGGTTAACACCACACTGTGGGCTAACAGCAGCTACCTGGATCTGGCTTACCGATTTTTAATTCAGAATTTTCGCCATCACACAACACTGCCAACCTTACATTAGCCAAGAAGGGAAAAATAATCCATAATCCATCTTTTTGACAGATATTCTTCTTTCTGTTTCTTTCTGATCTGTGGCTTGTTGTGAGGCTATTCCTGTCCTTCAATATTAGCGTCAAATGGTTTGGAATGAATAAGCCTGACGACGGGCCCTTCTGCACCTGGCTCCTGCCCACATCCCTCAGCCTCTGCTCCTCCTGAGTTACTGGCACTTCTCAAAACACTCCTCCACACGTTGGACTTGGCTGTGCCCCCTGCCTGGTTGCCTCTAGCCTCTTGCTATCTATGATTCATAGATCATATGCATTTGCAGACAGAAGACTCAGTCTCCAGCTTGCATTGGAAAATCAGAACAGAGAAGAACTTGAGGAGTTTAGCTGGGAACAAATTAGAATGTGGCTCTACTTCGTCTAGGAAGGACTTCAATTCAATATTGAACAGAAGAGAGTCAATATATCTAAACTCAACACATGAAGCATGTGCTATAGATTTTCAGAAACTTTGGAAATCAAAATTAAAAGCTCACTAATCTGATGTTTTCTGGTCAAATCACCCTCACAAACTAGGCCATGAGGTGAAGTTTCGAGGTCGGATCATAGTTTGTGGTTAACCCTGAAGAGACTCATGTCCTAGATGCATGTAGAGAAGCCCGACACCGAACCACATGGCAAAATGGTGAAACTAGCGTCAACATGGGGTGGCATTTCCCTGCACACATTATTTTGTGGAGGGTAATGCGATTTGCAAAGGAGGTCAAACCAAATCTGCATGGCCAAATACCCCAGGATGACCTAGTAGGGAAGACGTGTCCTCACGGAATTTGAAATTCCTTCTTTAGTGTAACTGAGGCAGATAGTAATAGTAGTAATAATAGCTAGAAGGAAAGATGGCTTCCTGAATGTTCTGAACCCCCTATGCTACCCATCACCTCAATTATTCCCAGCATGACCCCGTGAGGCAGGTCCTCCCGTTGGCCCCACTTTAGGATGGAGACATGGAGCCTGAAAGAGATGACCAAGCAGCAAGGAGAAGCAACAGTGCCCAAATCTAGGTCTGTCTGACCACAGAGCTTGAGCCTCTCACTCCTGAGTCATGCTCCTGCCTCACAGACCATGAACGAAGAAATACAGGTGGTTCTTTGCAGAATTCTAGATCCAGCCATTAGACTCACATTCCTGCCGTCTCTACATCATCCACAACCCATGAGACAATGTGCTGCTGGATGGATTGGGATGTTCTGATGGCAGCCACTCTGACAGACCTGCTATGGGATGGTAGGCTTGACACAGGGGAAGCATTTTAACACAACCTAAAATACAAACTTTAGACTCTCATCCTTACTATTTCCAAATGAAATGCAAAACTGTCACCCTCACCCCCTTCCAGACCTTTCCCCATACCTTGCTAAAACCCCATCTCTCACTCTTGCAACACTCTGACCCCATGCTTTGACAGTTCCCATCCACAGCGGCCAGCCAGGGACAGCATAGAAGTCACTGGTGGGGTGAGGATAAGGGATAAGGGTGAGCGTTTGGCGCTCTTGTTTATAGTATTGTTACAAAAAAAAAAAAAAAAAAAAAAGTGTTTTACATATTTATATCAAAACAACCACATCAAAATGACCTATTTGCTTGTTTATTTGCATATCCCCACCACCCAATACAGGACTTAGAACTTAGTAGATGCTCAACAAAATGTCTACTGAATAAATAAAATTTTAAAAATAACAAAACAATTGTAATGAAACACCTCTTAACTTCTTCAAATATTTTAAGATCAGGAAGAAAACCTCACTATGGATATCTTACACAGAGCTTCTCAAACTTCTGCACACAACAACATTGTATGAAGAGAGCTATTAAAACACAGATTGTTGAGCCTCACCCCCAGAGTTTCTGGATCTGGAGTGGGGCCTGGAAATTCACATTTCTAACACATTTCCAGGTGATGGTAAGGGTGCTGATCTGTGGACCACTTTTTGAGAACTGTCCTCTTGCAAGAACAATGGGCTTCTGAAATTTCACTGCCAATAGCTAAAACCATATACTGGTAAGATGTTTTAAAATAACAAGTGCCATCTTACTTTGGGTCAGAGTATTTAACCAGGTAATGGAAGGTATGCAATGAAACAGGGAGTCTTGCCTAGTGCAAGGCTCTGGGCATAGTGGGCCACCAGCCAGAGTTTGTTGTTGAAATACCTGGGGACAAGAAGTCATGAACTTGGCGATGCTATTACCAATCAGTTTTGCACAGAAATAATGAAACGGAGGAAGAGTCCAAGTGTGGTGTTTGTTAACTGTAAATCATGTGAAGTCATTTAGAGGTTGGGGAGTAGAAATAAATTCCCTTTGTGAACTGACAGCAGTAAGTAACATGAAAGCTGAATGGGGAATCCAATAGATGCCTTGCCACACATTTGCTTCCTTTTTAATACCATTAGGAACTCAGACACTCTTCTAAAAGATCTATCAAGTGCAAATGACATTTAAGATCATGTGCAAGTGACTCCGATAGCAGCAGCAGTGACTTCAAGAAGCCAGAGGATATATTAGGACAATAACACTGTACCGCACTCAAGAACCCAGTGGGGGCAGAGTGGCAGTGTCCCTTGGAAGTTTACTAAACTAACAAAGAATCACTCCAAAGACAAACAGTGATATTTGAGGTTCTTAAAATTTGTGGAGGTGTTGGAACAATCAGTACTTGATAAGGATGCCTTCTGGATTCCAGTACAGAATTCCCCACAGACACTAAAACCAATTTCTGTAGCAATTACTGCACCTGAGCCAGACAGTTCACTTTTGTCAGACATTCCTTATTAAATGGCCCAGACAAAATCAACTTCCTTTGGTGAAATGAAAAGATTGCATTTCCACTTTCAGGCTTGGAAGACGAGGGACACATTGTGAGACAAGAGCCATTGGTTCTAAGTCCCACTACTGCGTCCAAATAATGATGCGGCTTTAGGTCATTATAGCCTGTTACTGGCCTCAGTTTTCTAATCATTTGAATGAGGAGAGATTGGTCTCGATAGAGCTCTTTGGTTTTTTTTTCCCCAGATTCAAAAATTCCATGTTCTATAAGGAAGTTAAATGAAAGAATTAAAGACTGGGAAAGGGAAAACTGCTTTCGGCCAAGTCCTACTGCTGGAATAACTTCGGGTCCAAGATTTGAAGACAAAAGTATAAATGAGGTTCACATTACAACTGCAACTGACTGGTTATAAAACAAAGCCCAGTCCAGCCTTGACATTGGGCTGCCACTTTTAAACATGGCAAACCTACAAGAGCTCTCAGGTGCTTGAGGAATGCAGGCTTCTGGGAATCTGCCCTGCATCTCTCTTCGACAATGTAGAATTAAGTTCTTATGGGAACATGCTCTCTAGTTGCTCTTTTTACCAGCTTCAGAGACTCTGGTTGTTTATTTTTGTTTGTTTTGTATTCAAAAGCAGAAGACATTGGTCTCTCTGTGTTTAGAAATACAGACAACAAATCAAGAATTGAAGTCATATGTGAAAGGACAGAAATGCTAGTCTCAAAATCCAGGCAAACTTCCATTTTTATAAGCCTACGAAGACCATATAAATAAATCAGGAGTAGAACCTGTTGGCAGCAATCGCTAAATCTGTCTCATTTTCCAAATAACACTTCTTGTGGTGAAAGGGGTATTGAGTGAGTGTTTCATCTCAGCTTCTTTCTGGAATAGGGGTCCCTTCCTTGTCTGCTTGAAACTGTGGCCACCCTTCAATTCATAAAGAATAAACATACTTCATTTTGCCTTTTTTATTACACTGCTGATGGTTTCTTTATTTCACAAGTCATTACCTACTTCTGAGCAACTGATAACAAGACAAGTGTGGTAAGCAAAGACTCAAACTATTTACGTGCAAATTCTATGAATAAATTAATAATCAATGCTTCAAGAACCTACACAATTGAATACAACAGCAGAACCTGCTACCTCTACCAGGGGTTCTTCACTAGTTAAACCTGAGCTGCAATTCTGCCCCTCCCAAGTCCTCTCTCTACTTCCAGCCACTCCTACTGCAGCCCATGCATCTCTTCCCATCTCATTCCTCTGTGACTTTCCAGCTCAAGTCCTCCCTCCTCCGTGAAATCTGTACCCAAGCCTCTGCTCCCCCAGGATAAAACAAGCCCTTGCTCTCCAGGCACCTGGCCCTTTAAAGGTCCTGTGGCGTGCATCACATTGTGCACGTGTCACTGGGAAGTGATTTGCGACCTGGCTCCCCAGCCAGAGGGGACGATGCCACTCTGCCCATGGCTCATTCTCATTCCATCGATTCTGCTGCGTGGGAGATGCTCCATAATTATGAAGTCTGTGGGAAAATCATCTCTGTGCTCATTTTTCTCCCACACTCTGTTTACTCTGGAGTTGGCACTGTGATAGAGAACAAACGGGTGTATTTTGATTGCTTGCCAGCATTCTGATGGCCCCGATGTGAATATGGCCCTGGCCATATAGCTGCGTAATTTTTAATGACCTGAAATCTATGATATATCGTTAAGTGACAAAACCAGATTATAAAACCATAGGCAGAGAATGATCTCATTTTTGTATAATGTATGTATGTTGCATGTGCAATCGGAATGCATACCCATGCAAAGAGAAAAGAGGTGAACCAGAGTTCCGAATCGTGGGTCACCGTCAGTAAAGGATGAGTTATTGAATATGAAATCCCAGTGACACTCAACAAACCCAATGAAGCTCGGTGCCTGGTCAGGATATATAGGGAGAAGCCAGAGAAAAAATCTGCTTAAGGACCAGGAATTTACATAGGTATCACTAACCACCTCAAAGCATTCCATCACCGTTCCCTAAGAACTTTCTCTATGGGAGTTTGAGCTAATTGGGTCACTTTGCAGAAACCAAGAGGAATGAATGAGTTTCACTCCAGTTTCAGAATTAGGCCAAGCTCCAGGGCCAGCTTCTTCCCCCGCAGGGAACTGGGAGGCATGCCCCTTCCCAGGGGCCTCTCATTCAATGTCTCCCGCCATTTACATTCCAACAATGTAAAATGACTGACACTTTTAATACAAGGGACCTGTCATTTATTTATTAGCTGGGGACAGGCTCTGCAGCCAGGAAGGATGCATTATAAATCAACTCCCTTCTCAGCCATTAAAAATTAATAGTTCATAATGTAGAACGTCAGTGATTTCTTTATTAGAGCGGAGTGTAATTTTTTCCTTTACTTCGAGGTTTTGTCTGTACCTCCTCCCTTCCTTAACGATATTGTTTTTTCTCATGTTTGGTTCGGTGTTAACATACCCTGAGAAAGGGGATACACCCTTTCTGACAGAGGTTAAATGGAGGAGTGGAAGCTCTTGAAAAAAGGCTGCTGACAGATTTTCCCACAGAAATATGATCTCACTGTCACTTCCCATCTTGCCTCATGCAGGCGCACTTGTGACAGTCCTCAGTGGCTTCTGACCCACCCTGCACCAAAAATGGAAGGCAGTCTAGGACTCTGACAGGCCAGGTGGGGAGAAATACACAATGTTTTCGGTTGTCTCTATGTATTACATGCTGAAGGTTGCTCCCTGAAGATGCAGGAGCCCACGTAACTCTTCTATCATCTCCAGATTCACTCAACAATAACCAAAAGAAGCAAGGGTATTAAAAGCCCAGGCCAAGAACTTGGCAGGAACCCACTGCCCTCCCCCCTACATGGGATCTGACTCCCAGGGGTGTAAATCTCCCTGGCAATGCAGGATATGACTCCCGGGAATGAATCTGGACCTGGCATCGTGGGATCGAGAACATCTTCGTGACTAAAAAGGGGAGGTGAAATGAAACAAAATAAAGTGTCAGTGGCTGAGAGATTTCAAATGGAGTCGAGAGGTCACTTGGTAGACATTCTTATGCACTATACAGATAACCCTTTTTAGGTTTTAGTGTATTGAAACAGCTAGAACTAAATACCTGAAACTATCAAACTCCAACCCAGCAGCCTTGACTCTTGACGACGATTGTATAACAATGTAGCTTACAAGGGGTGACAGTGTGATTGTGAAAACCTTGTGGATAGCACTCCCTTTATCCAGTGTATGGATGGATGAGTAGAAAAATAGGGTCAAAAACTAAATAGGGTGGGATGGAGGGGATGATTTAGGTGTTCTTTTTTACTTTTATTTTGTATTCTTATTTTTATTCTTTCTGGTGTAAGGAAAATGTTCAAAAACAGATTGGGGTGATGAATGCACAACTATATGATGGTACTGTGAACAGTTGATTGCATAGCATGCATGACTGTATGGTATGTGAACACATCTCAGTAAAACTGAATTTAAAAAAAAAAAAAAAAAGCCTAGGCCGAAGCCAGAAATCCTTCCCACAGCTCCCCTTTTAGGCCTGAGATTCAGGAATGCCTAGCAGTCACGATGGTCCCAGTCCACGCTGAAGGCTGAAGGGGAGATCCAAGTACCTCCCACTTCACTGACTTGAATTTAAGTGAAAGGGAGACTCCATCCCACTTTTGGACTATGAAGGGTTTGTAGTGGCCAGCTCAGACAAGATGACCATCTGAAGACTCCTGCAAAAGAGCGAGGGGCCACCCCAGCCTGCCCACATCCCCTCTGGCAAGCTGTGGTGGTCCTGGTGGGTCTCACAGGGATGGACATCATGGTCGAGGCACAAACCACCAGCATTGATGTCTTTGTCAACCCAGCCACGATTGAGTTAAAGCTCCTAAGTAACAAATCCCCACAAATCCCCAAGCACATATTTAAAATCTATTTTCAGAATTATACTGAGCATAATTCAACCAGTCAATAAGCCATTAGGAGTTTAGTCCCAACACTTCTTCATTACCAGTGGCCTTAGAGCCGCCCGACTCAGCAGAATCCAGTGCGAAGAGTTGCCGCGTCACCAGCAATGCTAGGTCTGGGGATGGAAGCTAATGCAGAGCTGATGAGAGCCCTGGTCACAATCTGGGTGACCAATTAAGCTACACAGCCACCAAGCACAGGATAAAAGCAGGCTTGGCCCAGCAAGAGGCCAACTTGGCTCCAAGAACTTTCATCCCTCTCCTTTGGTGTGGATCTTGGCATCACCTCCAACAATCTTCTCTAGCTGGACCCCCGCTTCTAGAAGTCTCACCTCCCAGGCCTCTGAAGCTCCAGATGACCTCCTGCTTACTTAGGAGCTCAGGAGCTCTAGAAAGGGACTGTGTTCCACTGCCTCCCTGGTGGGCACCAGGGCTCCTAAGTAAGCATCTGTCAGCAAGTCTCCAACATCATCCTCCAACTCCCAGAAGGTGGGGTGCAAATGAAGTGGAGGTCCGCTAACAGGGAGAGGAGGCAGCCCCAGCCAGAAGAGGCATGCTTGCAAACCCCTGAGCTGGAATCCTGGTTCCTCCAATGGCCAGCTAGCTACTCACCTTGGGCAGGTCCCTTAAATGCTCTGAGTTCCAGTTTCCTAATCGGTAACATGGGGTCATAACACTTACATGACCTAACATACAGAGAAAAACCTAATTAGAAGAGGAGAGGTGGTGGACTTGGTCAGAACCCTGTTTTGTCCTTCCCTAGCTGTGAAACTATGGCAAATGACGTAACTCTCCATGCCTCAGTTTCCTCTTTTGCAGAATGAGAAAGTCACAGCACTTACCTCATTTGGCAGGTGTGAGGATTAAACGACTTACTGTATTTAAAAAGTTTTCAGTGCCCAGCACATAGTAAATGCTGGATAAGTGTAAGCTTTTTTTGTTATTTTAACGGATTTAAAGTACAGAACCTGGCCCAAATAGATGCTCATTTGTTTCTCTTCTCTTCAGTATTCCCCGCCCCCGATTCCCTCCTTACCACCTCCTGCTCCCAACTACTCTCCAGAAACTACACTCTCTAGGGATCCCACAGCAGCTCCCAGGAATTCACACAGCTTGCTCAGCCAGAGGAGTCGGGTCCAGCTAAAACCACATCACAAAGAAACTCTTCTTTGCTGGGGCATAAAAGTATAGCTTTGAAAATTAATAGGCAATTTACCAGACTAGAACAGCAGTGACAGCCACCACAAATCACCAGCCTGCTCTCCCTAGGAGGAGAGATGCAAGGAGTAAAATTCAAATGGGATCCACTTTCTCATCTTCCTTCTATCACTCCCAACCCCACCCCGGAGGTTCCTACAAGAGCAGTACAATGGCTGTTTGCAAAGCTGAATAAGTGGGTGGGCATGTATTTAACCCTGGAGAAGAATCAGGGTGTCAGGCCCTCTAATTTCTTAAAACCACTCTCCCTTTCTTCCTGGCTTCCACAGCTATGATTCTGTGGAGGTCTTCACTCCCCTCCAGGCAGCCATATGCATCAGGGGAAGTAAGTTCCAGCCCCAGCCCCAGCCTTGGTGATTGGGACAATTTCATTCACCTCTGAGAAACTAGTTTAGGAGTAAACATAGGATACAATTCTGACCCATGATACAGGAGTGAAAGAATGCTGGGGGCTTTAGGGAAAGGCTTTCTCAATTTCAATCAACATAAGAAAAGACAATTCTATTCCACCCGTGGTCCATGTGACTGTGATGGAGCTACTGCAACCATCTTGTAACCATGAGGAAAGTCAGTGGTGGGAGCAAAGTCAAAACACTGAGGAAAGCAGAGGTAAGAGAACCACAGAAAGGCAAGGCTAGAGTCCTGCCATACCTCACCAGGAGCCTTCCCTACATGTTTACTTGGGTTATGTGATGATAAATGCCCTTCTTGTTTAAGTCCAGGGGATCAGGATTATCTAGTACTTTCAGTCAAAAGGGCCTCAACTGAGACAACTGGTGTCCAAAACATGAGACATATCCACTTGCATGAACAAAACTAATAGACATATACTTCTGTGTCTGGAGGTCCTATGTACAAATTTGCTGGGAAAGAATGAATGGACTGTGTACTCATGTATAAGGAAAAAGGAAGCCACCTGAGCACATAGGCATCAAAGTCCCATCTATGGTGGATAAACAGCATGGGCACAGACATACGAGTAACTCAGTGGGACACACCCAGGCGGTATACAGGTGAGCAGAGGAAGCTTGGGAGCACTGCTGTTTTCAACAAAGTTTTGCTGACAATGGGGAGGATAAAACAAAGTCAAAAGGATCTCACTCTGAATCTCTCTGCCATCTCCTAGTTGAGCCCACAGCTCCTTGGTCTCATTAACCAAAAAGGAAATTGGTGTGGGGCCTCTGCTCATCTACATCAATCATTTTCTGACAACCAACATATTACAATCCCATCTTCATGGCTCTGGATCTGGGTGATAAAATGCTATGTCTTAGAGTTGGGGGAAAGAAGTCACAGGATGGAAGGATAGTTATCTCTGCAGAAATAACTTAAAGCTTTGAAAGCATGTATTTGTAGTACCATCAAGTAGGTTTTCCCCAACAGCACATAATGAATTGTAATCATTGTAAAAATATTGTTGTAAAAGCAAGGATGATCACATATATCTGACTTATGTAGGTCCGCAGAGTACTTTCAAATTCTCATACCTCTTCATCTCAGAAATACCTGTTAGCAAGTGTTTCTTAGGGTGGTCACATGGTCTTACCTTACCTTAGAGAGGGCCAGTAACTTCCTTGCCCACAGTCAAGCACTCATCCACTTGGTAGGCTGGGACCAGGGTCTAAGACCACCCACTCCCATTCCACTTTCTTTTCTAATGAAAAGGGATCCCCTACAAACAAGGGTAATTTAAACCCTAGCCACTCAGTTGGCCAGACCACACCCTGAACTCTACAAGTCAACAGTATCACAAGCCCTTCTTGAAACATAGAGGGGTTTTGACCTTCCCCACAGTGGCTTGGAATCAGTGGCTATGGAGAAGGCAGCTTGCATCTTGGATTGTGCCTTTCTCCTGAGATTCTAATCCTAAGTGGCAGATCTGGCTGGAAATGAGGAATGCAATAAATATTTGGCCATGACCAAGATCTCCGGATATGGCAGTTTAGGGAGTGTTAGAAGCACCTGCAGGAGCTTTTAGGCAGTGAACAAGAGCCAAAGAGTCCTGATCCATTTGAATGAAGGGTACCTGTTGCTCTGCCAGAAATGCTGAAAAATGTCACCTCCCCAACTCGGTACTCCCATGGAAGGCAGCCACTTCCTGTCCCTCCCGGGGGCTTGGGAAGAAATGCAACAGTGCATTTGCCAGAAGGGTTCAGGCCCATCTGGGCATTCTGTCACAGTGAGTTCCCACATCTGCTGGGGAGGCACGAACTGAGCCCGGGACCACCAGAACAGCCTGAATGTAATCCATTGAACATAAGTGTCCACAGAGATATTGGTGGGTACACATCAAAAATTGGGTCATAGGCCCCATATATTTTCTGGAAATGCCACAGACCTGGATCCCCTCTTGGAAAATCACAATGTCCTTTAGCATTAAGGCTCTCTGAAATCTCACAGTAAGGAATTTATTTAATCCAGGTTTTCCCATACGTATTTGACCATGGAATGTTTTTTTGAGGAATGCCTATTGACATCCCTCAGAGCACAATTTGGGAAACACAGCTTTAAAGGCAGCTGGGGAGAAAATGTAAGGGCAGTTGGGCTCTTGGATTCTTGGCTGATGGATGGGTGGAGCTTTGGTTTTTAGTTATTGACCTTAAAAATTAGGGAATGAGAACCTCCTGATGGTCTCCTTGGCACAGCTCCCTTCAGGAATGTGACTCATGCTCATTCGTAGGACATGGAGATGATGACCATTTTCCCCAATAAATGGCTTCTTCTGGCTTCTGGAAAGAGAAGACTAATAGGGACCACCTCGAACAACAGGAGACCCTCATTGCCCCTAATGAACAGGAAGGCAGGGGTAGGGGGACCTATTTTCCCTTCTCTTGCCTTTTAACAGCAGCACCTGGTAAATCAGCCATCTCTTCTCAGAAATAGGAATTTCTGTCATTTTGGAGATGCTAGAAGTAATTCCCAGCCCTTCCCTCAAACCCTTTTCCTGGCTCTTCCCCTGTGAGAGAAGAAGCGACTTATCTGATTGGTGAGATGGGCAGAATAATCCGTCATCTACCATCCATGCTTCTCTTCTGGGTAGGGTTATTACATAAAAGGGAGAGTGCCCTGCATGGGTGGTCTTCCTGTGGACTCCTAAGCTCTCTGCCCTGCAAAAGGCGAGGCAGACCATGACTCTCCAAGCACCATGACTCTCCAAGCACCTGCTCTTTCAAACCCAACTCCTCTCTGTGCATTCAAGTTCAAGACTGGGGAGACATCAAGAAGTCCATTTTGGCCTCAAGTCCAAGCAACCTTCCTCAGTCCAGCAATAAAGCCCATCTTTTGACTCCTATATGACCCCTGTGTGTATTTCTCAGCTGGTTCAGAATTATCGCTCTTAAAAACCCTAACACAGATTGGAATCCCTTGATCCACCTGAAGGAGAAAAGAGTAAACTTATCTCTGGGAAAACTTGAGCTAAAGAGGATCTCGGGAGGGGATTGACTCCTCCTCCTTGAAGACAAGACTGAGGTCAAATCCATGCCAAGCAGATGAGCAGTACGTCAGTTTCTCGGACTCTGGGAAGGAAATGAAGGACCCATCCCCAAATCTTATTCACTCTTGGCTCTTGGGCACAACATCTCCCTGGGGTCCCATTGCCCTGTGAAATGACATTCCTCCAGGAAGCAGATGCTTATTCTCAAGTACTTTTTTTAGCCAATTACCATGTATTTACAGTGAGCATAATTATACCTAATTACTTAATTAGTATGACTGCATGCCACTACTAACTTTGAATATGTGATTATGGCAGTGAAGCTTGGAATAGATTAAGTCAGGAAAATCAACAGGAAGACAGGTTGTCTTGATCCAAGGAGACAGGCTTGAATGTGTCTCTTTGGATGAGTTGGCCACAGCTCCAAATGGCGTGCCCAGAAATGCCTGGGGTTTTCAGAAAATTTAGGGGAAATGACAGTATTTGATTCTTTTTTTTTCTTTCTTTTCTGGGATAGAGAAAAAAAATGGCAAGCACCATGCTTGGATTGTTCCAAGATCTAGGGAACTCAGGAGTCAGTGCCCAGCAGGGATTAATATCCAGGGGCTGAGACACTCAGGACAGGTTTGAGATATTACAGCTCAAACATGTGCACCCAGAACTTACTTCCTTGGTGCCCAGTTCCTCCCATTCTGGCACCATCTGCTCTTTCTAGAAAGCAAGAAAACTGGTAACGTGTTTGGTGAAATCCTTCCTCCAGAAACCTTGGGCTCACCAAACCTAGCATCACAGGATTTCTCAAGGGTCTGCTACTCATTCTAATTGAATCTGAATATAGGATTGAAAAATCAGAAGGGAACAATCCTAATTTATGTTCATTTAGAATGTGCTATAAAAGACTGCCTGGCAAGTAGGGCCTGGAGATATGCAACTGATAAAACAAGTAAGGCTAAATGTCGCCATTATCTTCACCCAGGATTTCACCTTTGTTTCCCCTAAGGCGGGCTGTCAAGATCCAACCTGCAGAATAGAGGAGGAGATGCAGAACCCCCCACCTCCATCATTCCTGCTTCTCTCCCAAGTCAGATCTAGTCACACCCGCCTCCTGAACCAACCAAGGAGCAAACAGCAGCTCCTGAGATGCCAGCCTCCTCTTCTCAGCTGCACTTCCAGAGGAGGGGCTCCCAGCCGAGCCCTGTAACCAGATCCTGTTCCTTTAATCAGACAAGTCTACTTCTACTAGAGAAAACCTAGAAAGGCTTATTCTGCAGCTGCCGCTGCCTTTGCTGCTGGTTCCAGAAGGGTCCTTATCCTCTGAGACAAAGGAGCCCATTTTCCATATTTCATCTGCGAGTCCATTATGCTGAACTAAATGGCTGGGAATAAACACCCACCATTACCCCGTGCTAAGCAATGTTTGTCGGTATAGAAGGTGACAGAAATCTCTATCATGCTGATGCACTATTAATACTGCATTGTGCACGAGGGGCTGTGCTGCCTGCTGCAGCTGGGCAACTGGCCTTGGCAGTTTCTGTTCCAGAAATGGTGAACTCCATGGCTAATTGACCTGGAAGAGGAGGAGGAGACAAGCCACTCGCTGACTCCTGAGGGAGGAAGCAGTGGTCCCAGGGAAGGGGACCTAGACCCAGAAGTTCCAGATTTGGTTATCTTTGTGGATGCCCTTGCTTTGTTGTTAAAGGGAGTTCATCAAGCAATTGCCCTGGGGAAAAAGAGTGAGGGCAGGACTTCCAAATTTGCCTTGTAGACAAAGAGGAGTAAGGAAGGATGGGTTTTCTACTCCACTCTGTCCCCTTGGTCGGTTACAGACTACCTGGAGCTTAATAAGGGCTCAATAGACATTGATTGATTGACTCGAGGAATGAAGGAGAAAAGGGAGTTGGAGAGACCTATCATCTTGACAGCATTCTGAGAGCGACAGGCTAAGAAGAGGACCCCCAGGACACAGCTGCCAGGTCAGCCAGGGGAGGATGCATGACAGAAAAAGGGAGGCAGCATGAGGGATGACTAGCCAGAAGGGGCTGAAAGTCAAATGCACACTTATATTCCCAAACTGCGGAGACTCATGTGGAAAAATGGAATCAATAAGGGGGGTCTGAGAGACCAGAGCCAGCTTGAGAGTGAGGCATGGGGAAAGAGAAGGCATTAGCCAGACTGCAGGAAAACCAAAAAGCAAAAGGATATGGATGCTTGGGAAGGTGAGGGCTGATGGGGGGCTCAGGGCTGGCACTGGAATGCTGGGTTGAAGATGCTATGAAGGCTTGAACACATCAAGGGGCCAGTACTATAGTGCACATGCAATTGGCCTCTGATCAACGACATGTGAAAAGTGAAGGATGCTCACTAGAAGCCTATAGAAATATCCAATAAGAATGGTGCAATCATCCCTTGCTGATATAGGTTGGAGCAGAAGAGAGACAGGTCTATGTGTACATGTGTACACACACACACACACACACAGCAGAAAGCACACTAAGAAAAGGTGTTGTGCAACTACAGTGCCTGGACATCCTTGGAAAAGAGCTGATTGGGGAAGCCAGTCTACTATGAGATGAAAAGAACCTGACTTAACCCCAGGCCAGGTATCATCTTGTCTGAAGGAAATATGGTCCCCTGGGGAGTTGATTCAGTGGGGATTTTTGAAAGGGAGAGAAGCACCATGGTCAGGCCAAGAGTCTCCTGGGAATCACACCCCAAACAGCTTACACACAGGCTGTCCTTAGCCTGGAAACTGGGAGAAGAGCCAGCCACCCTAAGACAATAAAACCATCCTCATCCTCAGCAGCCTGCTTCCCTGAGTCCAAGAGGTGTAGAGGAAATGTTTGTCTGCCGCTGGAATTCTAGGCAATGCAATTTGGTGGGGAAAGAATGGATGCTGGAGTCAGCAGATCTGGGTTTTAATCTCAGTCCCTCTCTTTTTTTAAAAACTTTTTACTGTAATAGCATATATACAACTCAAAGTTTCCCATTTTAGCACTTCCAAGTGTACAATTCAGTGATATTAGTAACATTTGCAATATTGCGCTACCATCACCAACACCCATTACCCCAACTTTTTCATCACCTCAAAAAGAAACTTAGCACCCATTAAGCAGTAACTCCCCCTTCCTCTACCCACCCCACCCCCCACCCCTGGTAACCTATAATCTACTATTGCTCTCAATGAAGCATGCTTATTCTAGGTATTTCATATAAGCAATGTCATACAATATTTATCTCTCTGTATCTGGCTTATTTCACTCAACATGATGTTTTCAAGGTTCATCCATGTCTTGGCATACATCAGAACTTCATTTCTTTTTATGGCTAAATAATATTCCATTGTACAGACACTTCTTTTCACAGCAGTCATCTAGAACAAGTTACTTCAGCTCACTGAGCCTCAGTTTTTTATCTATAAAATGGGAGTAATAATCCCTCCAGTTCAAACTGAATGAGATAAAACATGTAAAGCACCAGCACAAAAGGCTGGTCCACAGGAGGCTGTCGATACAGATCAACTACCTTCCCCCTCCCGCCCAGAGAGCCTGGGCTGTAGAGTGGGGGGCACGTTCATCCAGGGGTCTTCTTTGACTCTGGCACCCTGCTGTGCTTTCTACAGAAAACAGATTTGTGACACTTAGTGGCTACTCCTTAGAATGAACTCCAAGTCAGGTTTGGGAAACTGGACACGTGTATTTCAGAAGTGACAGGATGACCTAGAGTTTGAGGCAAAGTAATGCCAGCCCAGTACATGGCACTTACTGCAAACCACGAGTTTCAAGGAGAGAAAGGTCACCTGGGACCACATGGACCTCGGGAGAATCCACACGAGATCGGAAATGAACCAGGCATTAAAAGATGAAGAAGATCAGCCGTAAAAAGGAATGATTTGCTGATACATGTGTCAATGTGGATGAACCTTGAAGACATCATGTTGGGTGAAATAAGCCAGATGCTAAAGCACAAATTTTATATGATCTCTCTGATATGAAATAATTAGAATAAGCAACTTGATAAGAGTCAAAAACTAGAACACAGGTTACCAGGGGTCAGTGTGGGGGTAGGGAAGGGGGAGTTAATGCTTAAATGGTACAGAGCTTATATTTGGGGTGATAGAAAAATTGGGTAATGGATGGTGGTGATAGTAGCACAATATTGCGAAAGTAATTAACAGCACTGAATTATATATTTTAATGTGGTTAAAGGGGAGATTTTGGGTTGTATGTATGTTGCTAGAATAAAAATTTTAAAAACCACATAGGATTGTATAACACAGTGAACCCTAATGTAAAACATGGGCTATAGTTAAAGTACAATTATAATAACATTCTTTTATCAATTGTAACCACTAGACCACACCAATGCAAGGTGTTAATAATGGAGGGGAGGGTGTACGAGAACTCTGTATTTTCTGCATAATATTCTGTAAAACTACAACTTCCCTAATAACAAAATAAATCAGTAAAAAGAGGAATAGGGTTTAGAAGGGAAGAAAAGGATGTCAGGATTGTAGAGAGGGGAGATGGGCAGGAAAATTATTCTAAGGTAGCAACTGAAGGTGTGTGATCGGTGATCAGGAAAGAAGAGACCAGGGATAAAGGTAAAAGTTGAAAACAGGAGGTTTCTTGAGTTGTCCCAAGGGGGCAGAGGGAGTGGTGGCATCTCAGGACCAGCCCCGGTCAGCAGTAAACCTGTGAGGGGAGGGACCCTGCTTTTCTTGTTCTTTTTTCCAGAACCTAACAGAAGGCCTGATACAAGCTGTCAATAAATATTTACTGAATAAATGAAAGGGAAAAAAATCAGAACAGGATCAGTGACTCAGATGCTAACAAAGAGACTCAAAGGCATAAGGTCAAGTTTTGCAAAGAGCTCAAAGTTGGAGAGCTTGAGGAGTCCTGGGGAAATGGAAATAGAAATGGAACTGCAGAACAAGGAAAGTTAAGGGATTCAGGGGTGAGTGGAAGGAGCGAACAGACAATATTCAGAGAGGGAGATGAGCGGAATGGAGGGGCTGACCCGGAAGAGAAGAGAGGAATGGGGGCTGCGAGCGGGAAGGAGGGGCTGTCACCCATCTGTGAACAAGGGCAGGTATCTGATCTGGGCTGAGAAGGAAGAAGAAAGGAGACAGGTTACCTCGCCACATTTCTTCTGAAAATGGATTTCAGAAAAGAGGATGAACAGACAGCCCTGGGGCCTTGAAGAAAGCAGAGGAACCTTCCAACTGGTCTTACAGGAAAGGGCCAAGGAGCGATTCCTCAGACAGCAGCAAGCAGTCCAGCCCCAGCGCGTGAGCGACTCTATTGCAGCCGAAAGATGTCATAAGGTGACAAAGGTCACCGAGGGCCCCACGATGCTACAAATGCCTTTTCACTTCTCCCCGGTGGCCCATCTGGACTGGCCCCTTGACGTCTCATTCTGTAGGACCCAGCCCAAAGTCCAGGACCCTCAGCTGTATGATGGGGAGGACTGTCTCCATTTCCTGATGCTTTTGAGAACCAGGGGGGCTTTAAATAAATAATGAGGGGGCTCTTTCTATGGCTTCAGATTCCATACACATTGACAAGGAGGAGCATCTTTATTCAGGGCCTTCAGAATCCCTGGGAAGGCAGAAAAAATTTAGAATAAAGACAATGCTGAATGCACAGCCCTTGTTGGGAATGCAGGCAGGGGGGTGCCAGCATCTGATAAGGGATTAAACTGGCTGATTTCTAAATATCCTTTCATCCCTGACATGCTATGAAAAATGCCATGGACCAGTCTGAAGACATTAAAAGGGCCAGGAGAGGAGTGGCATTCTACCCATTCTGGTCAAAAATGTTCCACCATTTATTAATAAACGTGTGTAGAAGGGAGCATTTGTGCTAAATCCCTCACCAGGGGACGGGGGGAAGGATGTCTGAAGCCAGGTAGCTCTGTTGTACCTGTAATTTCTTCCCACCTGACACATTTTCAAATGGGATGAGAAAGAAATCAGATGGGGAGAGCCCTCATAAGAGCCAAAGATGAGTATTTCTCTTCTCTTAATCCCCCAGTTTCTCACCATCCCCCCAAAGGAGTGAACCCGGTCTTGTCCGCTGCACCATAAATGTACTCTGCTTAGTTACTGGCCAAGGCACATGTGCTTTTAATTATTTACGATGGTGTCTCATCACACATGGGGATGTCTTGGAGCGAGTTCCCCAGGCTGATCCTGACTTTGTAATCCGAGACCTCGCTGCCTTCTCGGCTGGTAAATCTCCGCCAAGGAGTGCAGTGGGTGCTCCCTTTGCTTTGTTGGGGCCAGCCACGGATTAGCAGAGGAGGATTAGCCAACTCCACTGACAATGCTCCTGCATGCTGTCTGTCGTGCCACACGTGTTTTACATGTTTTCTGAAAACAATTAGAAGCCACCTACTGTCTACTGACAGGACAAAACTGTCACTTCCCTGAAAAAGACACTTGTCCTAATACCAGAGGGTTTTGACAATCTGGAGTCACCTCTTGATTTTCCTGTGGCAGCCACTGGTCCCAGGCCCCTCTACTGCTCCACCCACACTTCATCAATAAACCTACTTCCCTCCATCTCCGCTGACCCCTTCTTGTTTACACAGAATTACCGCCGAGATCCTTAAGAGGAAAACTTTGAATCACAAACCTGAAGAGCTCTAGAAGGAAGGTTTTTCCTCCATATGGTTTTCCTGGTGTGATAGCTCCTTGGCTTTGTGCTCATGATTATCCTGATATTGAAACATTCACTCAAATCTCACAGCTCTCCACAGCTCCCAAGTTTCTACCTGGACACTTATTCTGACGGATCAGAGGAAACTTCCTTCTCACCCGCCAGATCCAGGCTTTCTGACAATTGTGCCAGTAACAGGGTATCATGCCAACAAAGACATGACTCGGGGATCACTTCTGCACCAGCAGCCCAGAACCTTTATTGTAGGGAATATATTCAACACAGCAATGCCTGATCTCTGTTCAAGTATCAACAGCTTCCTAGAAAACTGCAACATCAACCGTGGTCCAGAACTTGGAACCATGCTAGCAACACAGAAGGGCTTTCTTCCTTCTACACCCAGGTCAGATCAGGAGTGTGCCTGCTCCTAAGCAAGAGTTTTAACCAGAGCAGAAACTTTCTTTGAGCTATATTTCTCACTATTTATCTGAAACACAGGCACTTTCTTCCCTTGCCCAGCCCTGGTCCAGACCCCAGGTATCCTTCCCCTGATGCTGATGGCCAGTGTCTGATATTCACTGAGACAGAGTCTGAAGCACATCCAACCTTGGGAGGCAAATGATGACCTTATGCTGATTCCAGCCCACTCCCTCCCACTGTGCCAATCCTCTCCCTAAAACTCAGAGCCAGGGGGACTGAAGCAAAGGCCAAGGGCATAGCCAAATGCCCCCTCCTGCTGTGAGATAAAACTGCATGAGCAGCAGTGGTTCTGTGAGCTACAGAGAGTGTGGTCCAAGTACAGAGAGCTCAGCCCAGGGATGAGCAAGCTCAGAACCGACTTTTTTCTAGGCCTATGATGGGACCCACTGAAGGATGAAGAGAACCCCTGGTGGGAAGTTTTCCTGTCTGTAAAGTGAGGTCTGAACCTAGCCAATCCTTGCTGCCCTCCCAGTTCAAAGACAGTCACTGGAGCTCCTGCTCTCCTGGCACCTCTGTGCTCTCTCCTAAAGCATCGGCTCATTTTCAGGGGGCAGCAGTAGGGAAAGGGGGTGAGGAATGATGCTGCTGGGCCTACTGAACCTGCAGACACCAAAGAGGAACCCATGCTGGATAAAAGAGCAAGCCAGAAGCTCCAGGCGCTGAGAGAGGCCTTAGCAGAGCTCAGCCAGAAGTGCAAAGAGAGGGGCTGGAACCAAAAGGAGATGAGAGATGAGGAGATGGGTGCCCTGAGCCCTCTGAAATGAGGGGGGATGTCTGCAGTGAGGAGCTGAGGGTTCCTGGCTTGGGCTGGGATCCCCTTCTCAGAAAGAGAACGTTTCAGGGCACTGGAGGGGCAGCTAGAGAGATGTTTCCATCCAAACAGGACCCATGGCCCTTCATTCCTTGCCCCTATCATGGAGGCTTGGGTGGAGGTTCCATGGCCCCAAGGGATGTTGACTGAACAGTCGAGTTCCCTAATGGTCAGGTCCCTAAGAGAAGACTAGCTTCGTCTGTGTCCCCACCGCATTGCCAGCTCACTCCACATGAGGCTGGGCCTCCTGCCTCCAGGCTGCTCCCACCCCAGCCCTTCCTACCCAGGGCCCCGTTGAACCCAGGTGAAGAAAAGAGGGAAGGAGTCAGGCCTGGGGACCTCCCTTCCCAGCTGGCTCTGCCCCAGTAGGGTCTCCCTGCCCAGGCTGGTCTTCAAGTTTGGAGACAAGCATGAGGGGCCTGGTAGAGCGTGGGAGGCTGGCAGGAAGCAGGTCCCCCCAGAATCTCAGGAGTCCCAACCACCTGGTCTGGCCACACCACCCTCCCCTCCCAGGAGGGACAGCATCCCGTTCCAGTACTCACACGTGTCTGGCTTGTGGCAATTGTGGCCCTGGCGGAAGTACTGGGGGTTCTCGATGACCGGGATGCGTGTCATGCCGATGACCACCGTGTCGGGCCCCGTGTCCAGCGACGAGGGCGTGGTGATGCCGTGGTTGATGTGGTGCAGCGGGCTGGCTGAGTCCTCCTCGCCACTGATGACGGCCACGGGACCTGCACAGGCCACGGGGACAGGAGACCCCGTGAAGTCACATCCGGCCGGTCAGACCCCTACCCTCAGACCTCCTCACTATTTATTTGGGGAGGGGGTGCTCAACAAGCAATGAGGCTTTTCATTAATTAATATCGGTTTAGGTTAATATATCATATTATCACTTAAAGACCTCCCAGCAATGGCCCTTTTGTACACTTTTTAATTACCGTGGTGTTGAATAATGGCCTTCCTTTATTTTAAAGTCTTGAACACAGGAATGTTTTTTAGTGAGGGGAAATTCACTTAACATAAAATTAACCATTTTAAAGTAAACAATTCCATGGCAGGTAGAACATTCACACTGTTATGCAACCACCACCTCTATCAAGTTCCAAAACACTTCATCACCCCAAAAAGACAACCCCATACCCATTAAGCAGATACTGCTTGAGAGAAATACCCACCCAATCAAACTGTGGAAACAGCTGCAAAATAAAAGATTCAATCCAAATGACTATGCTATGAATTATTTTCACTTCCCCACAAATCAAATTCATTCAAAATAATAAAAAGTATAAATAAATATTGCTCAAATAGCAATAACAAGATTTGAAAAAAATCAGTCTAACAGCAGTTGACACCCCCGGCCTACTTCCCCTGAGGAGCTTTAAAAACTAGTGGACACCAGGGCGTCACCACCTGAGATTCTAATTTAATTGGTCTGGGAGTATAACCTGGGCATCAGGATTTCAGGAGCTCCCATGTGATGTACAGCCAGGATCTAGAACCTCTGCTGAAGACCTTGGAGCTCGAGAGCCTTCCCAGTGGCGCTGTCAGGTTCCTAAATGGTTTTGATACAGCTTTCACTGGACCTGCCATCAACCCTCACCTGTCCATAGGGACCTAAGCCCATCAAGGCCTGGATCTAACCTGAGCCAGGTTTCACAGGTGACAGCACTGTAATTAGGCTGCATCGCTGTTGGCCTGCTGGCAGCTGGGTCAACTTTGCCACTCTTGAAAAACCCCTATTTTCCCAAAGACTTCAAAGAACATTATTTATGTCTTCACCAATCCTAACACCAACATTTCCTAACCCAAAGAAGAAGCCTGATAAATAACATTATTCAAAAGCACAAGTTGACAGAGATAATTGATGCTGCAGTCTTTGTAGAACAATTATTGTATTTGGTAGTGCAGCTGTCCCATAGATACACATAAAACTCCTGTAAAGTGAATTAGCTGTGCTCATCCATGGCCTTATGTAGCTGGAGTTTGAAATGGCTGTTTGCTAGACACATGGTCTCCAGACAGAGTGCCCACTGCAATTTGGTTTTTCAGCTTGAACAATATTGCCACTGTAGAAATTTATTACATCTCACATAAGTTTATGAAGAGACTATTTCCCATCAAATAGCAAGGTAAAGCACCAACGAGGCAGAACTAAATGGAAGGCTGGAAATGCAAACTAAGGACACTGACTTCCACTCAGCACAGGCAGGCTTATCCCAACCCATGACAAATGTGTGACTGTGTTTGGAGAACATGTGGAAAAATAACAATAAGTGGTTGCCCAAAGACTTGCAATAATCACCTGCCTTGCAAAATGAAGCCAATTCTTTACACCTTGTAAACTTTTTGAGAAACATCATAGTGACTTCCAGTTAAATAGGGAAAGCTGAACCCTGGTCTTTATTCTCCTTGCCTCCCCAAATGCCACTAAAATACAAAGGAATTAAAGAAACATTTGTGCACAAGGACAAAAAAGAAGAGAGAGGAGACAATAGCAAATAAATATTTCAACAATAGTCTGGAGGATGCAAAGCCAAAGGAGAAAAGCTGACCTATATAGAGAGTGGAGGACAGAACAACCAATGGGCCTGCAGGGGTGGAATGTTTATGGGAAGGTCATTTCCCTGGAGAGTCTCAGTATTTGAAGAAGCAGGATACTTAAGGAGGCTGGGGTGAGGCTCAGGGCTGGAAACGGCACCCATGCCACCACCTCGTCCCACCCACAGCAGTCCAATGGTTTTTCTCCCGGAACCGAACTCAAAAGGCTTGGAGGTGGGTGGCAATGAAGCACAAAGCTGAGCGCCTCCTTTCTGCCCCTAAAACTAGAGAATCTAGGCATAACCCTGCCTACCCACACCCCCCTAAGCTCACCTCACACCATTACCTCGCAGGGATTACAGAGTGCTTTCCTGGAAGAAGTGAGTATCTCAAAAAAGACTTCTAGATATTTGACATGTAGGGGTCTCCCAATGGTAAGTCAAGCTCACTCTGTGATTATGCCCCAGGGAAGTTTGCCAGTTGACAATTCACACACACCACCCCCAACTCCCCATGGGATCTTATTTGCTTTCTAGTGCATAATTCCTAAATAAGAAGAAACAATCAAGGATCACAAGACTTCAGCAAAACTTTCAGCGTGAAAAAGAGCACAAAACGAACAGAAAAGCAAAGATTTGCAGGAAACAGAGGCACTGCAGAGAGCAGAAGAAAACTTTTAAAAATCACTAATATCCTCAGAATGATAAACAAAGACATCACATCCATTAAGCAAGAAGATACATAAAATGTGAACAATTAGAGAGTATGAAAGAGCCCTTGAGAATTAAAAACATGATCATCAAAATTTAAACGTCAAAAGAAGAGTGAAAGATAATGTCAAGGAAATATTCCAGAGAGTCAAACAGAAAGGAGAGAGATAGTAAATAGGAAAGAAAAGTTAAGAAAATTAAAGGCTCCATCCAGAGATCCAATATCTGATTAAAAGAAGTTACAGGGCTTCTTTGTTGAATCAGATAATTGTTTTCAAATACTGGAAGACTATTTCCTCATTTTTGTGCTATTTACAATGTGATGGCTACAGAAGCAATACACTTTTAAGTTACAGGGAGAGGGAGAGAGGAATAGAAAAGATGGAAGGACAAATGAAATCTTTATGGAAAAGTTTTCCCAAACTACCTTTCCAGTTCCCAGCACAATTAACACACCACACACACACATACACACTCATTAAGGCAGAACCCTGGAAATAAAAGAAGATGCTAAGATCTTCCAGGAGAGAGGGATTGGTCACATTTACAAAGGAACACTAATCAGAAAAACAATGGAATTCTCCAAAACAACATTGTTGTTTTTATTGTATTGAGCAATTCTTTTCAAGACATTTTGATGGACAAATTTTCAACCTAGAAGTCTACACCTAAAAGAAAAAATAGTATTAATCCACCCCAAGGGTAAAAGGAAGGTACATGCAGATGTGTAAAATTTCACCTTATATGTGCACTTTCTTTGGAAGCTATAGGAAGAGGGACTTCAGAAAAACAAGGGCGAGGACGGCAAACCAGGAAAGAGGAAGTGGGGGATCCTGTACCAGAAAACAAGTCTCAGGCCACAGGGCTGTGGGGAGGAGGTTTCCAGAGCAGAAGAGCCTAGAGATGTCCAGGGATACAGTGGCAAGGGCAGCACCCACGTGTGGGCAGCCACACTCCAAAGTTCATGCCCTTATCTTAGTCTGTCCACAGATCACTTGCTTTATCAGAATTATAGACCATGGACAATAAGAACCAAACAATAGAACCTCTCCCTTCTGTCATCATCATTGTTGTTAGAGCGACATAGGGGAAGGACACAGAATGGGGAGGAGTTTGGAAAAAAATTAAAATTGAGATTTAAACTCTTCATGAAAGGTTGTTTCTTTGAATCTGTTCTCATAAAGTTAACGGACAGTGAGTGGTCAACATAATTTTCCAAGAGCCTGATGTAAAACTCTCCCCATCTTCTCTACATTATTCTGGAATCTGGAAGGGCTGGAGTAAGAGCTCCAGGGAGAAGGCTACCAAGCCATGGGAAAGACTGCAGAGGGACAAAAGAATAAAGCCAGAGATCAGAACCCCAGAGAACTCCAATGTTTAAAATGTGGCCAAAGAAGAGGAGCAATAGAATGAGAAGAAATGGCCAGAGAAGTAGAGAAGAAGCACAAGTTCAAGACTACCATATCCTAAGGCCAAGTAGGATAAGAATGAAAATAGGCCTTTGTATTTGACAACGAGGAATTTACCTTAATGAGAGCAGCTTCCATAGAGTGATGGGTTGAGAAGTTAATTGGAGAAACCACCATGACCACCATCACCACCACTACCACCACCACCATCATCATCATCAACATTATCATCATCTTCATCATCATCACCATCATCATCATCATCATCATCATCATCATAATTTTTATTATTGACTGCTCCCTATATATTGGGCCCTGTAAATGCAACTTCTTTAATCTTGTAACAATTCCATGAGGTTGATACTATTATTTTCCCCATTTTATAGATAGAGACATTGAGGCACAGAGCAGTGACCTGCTAAGGACAACAATTAATAAAGTGGTGCTGCTGGAATTCAGACCAAGCATTCTGGCCCCAGAGCCTGTGCTTGTTACCATTTCCCAGCCCTGTCTGCCTGAAAGTGCAGACTCTGGTGGGGAAAGTAGCTGTTCAAGAGGACACTTGATCAATTCAGGTATATCATCCTCCTCATGAGCAGCTGCCTTTGTTTGCAGGTCCCTGGGACCTTTGGAAAAGTTGTTCCTCTTGACCCTTTGACAACGGGGATGAGAATGAGTCACTCATTAGACGCACCTAGAGAGATTACAGAAAATCCATCATCTCCTCCTCTTCCCAGTGCTGCTGGATGTTCTTAGCAAACTACTTCCAAATCAGAAAAAAAGGGCATTGTGCCCTCAGACCTTCATCATCTAACCGCTAAGACCCTCTTACTCACCTCTGCCCTTCTTTCTCTGCATTTCTTAAAATAAAGGCCAATAAAGAATACAAGACCTGTCACTTCAAAGGATGTAAGAGGAGACCCTAAAGCTTGGCCTGCCTGGGCTGCTGGTCCATGGTGCTCCTCAGTAGGACTGGCCTGGAGCACAGAAAGTCCCACTTGCAGAGCAGTGTTCTGGATATGGCAGGATATTTGGCACCCCTGGACCTGAGCATGAAAGCCAGACCCTTCTCTCCACATTACCAAATGTCCCGTGGGCTGCTGGAACTGCCCTAGTTTGAGAACTACTCATCCACCCACCAGCCTTTCCCTCTAAGAACCAATTTGCCTTTCCGCTCCAGCCATTTCTCAGGTCACCGGCCTCGGTGGAAAACTCATAGAGCTGTGGCCGCTCTGGAGGAGGAAGCATTTCTTTTCACTTTAATAACCCCAGCAGAGAATTTATTAAGATACCAAAGAAGGGACGAATGATAGAAACAAAAACTCTCAGCTGTCAGGGGAGCTCTCTTCTATTTTCTTGAAGCTGCCACGGGCTAAGGCAGGTCAGGGAAATGAGTCAAGCTTGCTGTATCTTCTGAGCTTGCAACACACACATACACACACACACACACACAGACTGTCTTGTACCTGCTATTGGCCTCTCTGCTGTCACTAATCCATTCCTAATTACACAATTACTTTGTTATGTAGCACTAATAAACAAAAAGAAAAAGAAACATCCTCGCAGCCTTTTTGGTAAGTGCAATCTTCTGAGAGAGATCTGCTCAGACATTCACATGGCATTCTCTTCCCAAATTGTTGCCTTTTTTCTCAGATCTGCAGTGGGTTTTGTTCTTCCAACCACACCGTAACAGAACAAGTGCATAATTAGGGAACGCTTGATGCCCTGACAGGTGTTTTGCCCAGCAGGATAGTCCAAAACTGTCTCTCCAGAGACTTTCCCTTTCCCTTTCTGCTCCTTTGATAGGGGAAAAACAAGGGAGCAGAGTTGGCAATGCCTCAGATTGTCCTAAGTGGTCGATTCCAATTTGGAGCTCCAGTTCCCAGAGCAGGCAAAGGTCTCTGATGAGAACACTGTAGACTGAACCTGGCTGCAGTAGAGTGAGCTCAGACCTAGGCAGGCTGAGCCCCATCAAGAGGCAGTGGAAGGCTGCAAGTCAGAAGGACCCGCAGGGGCATGAGCATCCTGCAAAAGCCTCTGATGATTCCAGAGATACTTGTTCTCAGGCTCCATAGTGCAAAAGTGGAAGAAGGAAAGGAGTGTATCCCACAAGATGATGGATTAATACATTAAGACATAAACACTCACTCTCCCTTTCAGATCTGGGTGTAGACTTAGAAACAGATCCCCAATGTCCTATCCATGTCATAGGGAAAAGTGGAGTGGTCACTAGAATCCACTTCCATTCAGTCAACTATCTGACATACAGAGGATTAACAGTTCTCGGGGATTTGGCCCCAGAAAGATCCAGTTATTGGATCAACACTGTGGCATGTGCCCAGCCAATCACAGAAGCAGTTCTCCAATTTCCCAAGGAAGGACTCAGGGTCCCAGGGATGTTAGTGGTTTATAACTAAAGGAAAAGGAAGGGAAATGAACTAACCTACTGTATGTCAGCTATGTCACTGGGCATTTTGTTCTTACCTTATTTGATCTTATTAGATAGACAAGAAAACTGAGCCTCACATAGGTTTAATTTGCAAAAAAATCTTCTCTACAGGAAGTAATGCAATCTTTATTTGAACCCAGATCTGTTGGTCTCCAATGTTCTTGCTCTTTCTACCAAACTACTCAAAAGTGGCTGACATCAATGAATTTTACAAACAAATGGAACTTGGTGTGAATATATGCAAAGAAAGTGACGCATCTGAACTGATGCATCTACAAATAAATCAACAAATAGCTTCAAGGTTGCACCAAGCTATAAAGGATAACTCTGGAATAGCCAAAACAGAAGAGACATGCTATCATGTCCCCACTGGGTGTGGGTACAACTATAAGCGCACTTGGAAGGCCAATGTTTATGGCTAAATTGTAAAATCCTGGGGCCAGAGCTCCCGCCTCTCTGCATTCTTTCATGTATCCTTGCACCTCCTCCCAAGCAGGGAAGGGTAACCTCATCTCCCCTTTCAGAAAGCCCTTTTAGGAACTGTGGGTCATGGCCTCCATTCACCAACATTCTCCTTCCAGGTACACGGTGGGCTTGGAGTATTCTATATCTCTGAAGTCAGGCAGCACCTAGCTAATGAAAACTGAGCAGAGGTGGTATGTGTCATTTCCACAAGGAAGCTTTAAGACCCAGTGTGTGATTTGCCATATTCCCTTTTTCCTGCCAGTAGGAAACAGCAGAGAACCCTGGCCAACCCCTGGTGATTGTGTGGCTTAAGTAAGAAATATAGCTTTGTAGTTAATCCATGGAGACTTGGAGGGAGGGATGTCTGTTGTCACAGCATAACTGAGTCCCTCCTGACTATTATAGAAATGAAGCCCTTTCCACATTTAACCATGTGACTTTTAATCTTTTGTGCATGCCTCACACCACCTTGAACCCATCTCTACAAAACTGCCTAAAGTAAAAGATGGGCTTGTTGCCCCCAATGATGTGATTCACCCTAAAATGCCTCCTCCCCACTCTGTGTCCCAAAGTTGAGCTTTAATCTTCCATTCCACAAAGAGCCAGCCCATGACCACCATTGGTGAAAGAGGCTCCCCCACCTAGCCCTGACTCGAGAAGTGAAAGAAAACAAACCTGGATGTGTCTCATGCTTTTTTAATGTGTCAGAATGAAGCAAGCAAGCCAACCTTTGGATTAAAAAAAGTGATTTTTTAAAAACCTCAACCTTTTCCTACCGATAAAAATCAAACATTGATGTGTCCCCGGTGGGCAAAAGCTTTGCAGCAACAAATCTGGGAGCAGGAACTCATAAAACAGAATAAGTGAAAGCACAACAAACACAATTAAAAATCCAGCCATGCTCAGAGAGGGATTCCATTTACCATCTCATAAAAAGAGCCCGGTCCTCAGAGGCAAACAAAGAAAATCAATTTCTTAATTTTTATTGGCAGATGCGGGACCGAGGCCAAGTGAACACAGGCTGCTCCCAAGAGCACGCCTGGGGACAAGTCACCACCTCCGTTCCAGGACCAGCTCCTCCCCTCCCTGTCTTCCCAGCTTCCAGACAGACCACGCTGCTGTGATCTCGGGGGCACATGGGGTCCCACTGGCTGCCAAATGATATGCTTCTTGCTTCTCTGCTCCTCTCCCTGAACCATTTCCCAAAAGATAAACTTCAGTCTCTGGCTTGAATTCCCTCCCAGCGTTTTACAGGAACACACAGCGTTGTTCATGCCTCGTAGCCTTCATAGCTTGGAGTTACCACTCGGTGGTTGAAAATGATGTTGCTGATCAACCAGCCTCGAGAACACACACTTAAGGAAAGGGGAGGCAGAATGGGTGCTCTGAACACGTGGCTTCCCTTATCTCACTTCATCATCATGACAGCCCCGGGGGTAGATCTTGTTATCCCCAATGTTGCAGTGGAGGAAACTGAAGCTCAAAGTTTCATTATGTGCCCAAGGGTATACAGTTAATACATGGCAGACCCCGGTCTATCCGATGTCATAGTTTGACTCTTTTCAATGCGCCTTGCTGCCTCAGACCCCAGGCTTGAGGTTCTGATAACCACAAGTTATGACAGGTCAGCCACAGTCTGCCACCCATGCCCAACCTTTACTCCCTTGAGACTCATTTGGAAGTGAATCAGCTTCACTTCCAGGGAACTTTAACCCATAACCCTGTGGCACCAGGTTGTAGGTGGATAGGGTGACCTGGAGCTCATAGGCAGAGCAATGTTGGATAGCAAGTAACCTGAGAACGCAGAAATTCGAAGCCTGGAGACAAAACAAATGTCATCATATTTCTCTGAGACTTTTTGTAGAGCCAGTATTTCAGATTATCCCAGGCATAAACAGGAAGCATCTTCCTTCTGATGGTATATGTAAGTCAAGTGGAGTACAAAATGCTGGTGTTTTGGTCCAAGGCCCCATAAAGGGATCATAGCTCAAGTCTCAGGATTTCTAAATTCAGCTCTAGCCACTGTCCTGTGACTAGCCAGCATTAACCCAAAAGAGAAGCATTTATTTCCCCTAGGGATTTTTTTCATCACTTTGCCCCCAACCTCTTGGGGACTTTGGGGTAATGGAGGAAACACTGTTTCAGATCAAGCTATATTAGGTGCTGCCAGGTCAAATCCCTGAGGTCTCCATGCCCTTTACCTATCTGCTCAGCTCACTTTCTGCATTAATTTAGTGTATGGCATAATCTGATTTTAACACAAAGACTGAGAGAAAAAAAGCCCCAAAGTCCTGGGGGCTAAGCCCAAATTGCCTCTGATTTTACCAGGCTCACAAGTGGGAAATCCAATATCTAAAATACCACTGGTTGATCCCTGAGTGGTTTAAATGTGAGGATCTTTAAATAGAGTGAGAAGAGATACAGCCAACTGATAACTAGCGCTAATGCTTTTCAGGAGAAAACTGGGGGCTTGTAAGACACTGGCTGAGCTGGGACTTCCAAACTGGCAAAGCCATTTTAGGGGCATGAGTGTCACACACTGCTTTCCAGGCAATAGCTTATCCAGAGAATGTCTGAAGAAAATCTTCCTCTCCATATTTCTAGGTATTTGTGGAATGATGCCCTGTCATGCTTCCACCCATAGAAAACCCAGCTTCATTCCCTGGAGCACTGGCCTCATACAGTCTCACAACAAAAGAGTAAATTAGCTAGTATCTGTTAAGCACTTATTGATGACTAGGCATTGTGCTGGGCTTTGTATATGTGCGATCTTATTCCGTGCTCAAGTGACTCAGGCTGGTGGGTCTGTAATTAGAATTAGAGCAGTCAGGTAGCCTGCCCAAGGTCACACAGCTAGCAAGTGGCAGAGTCAATATTCCAGCTGGGGAGTGTTCTCATCGGTTCTGTTGTTGGGTTGTCCTGGGGCCAACACTGGCCCATCTCCATGCCCATCCCAATTCAAACTCCTCCCCTGGTCCTGGAAGTCTCTAGATCATAAATCTCTGATAGTCAAGGAGGCTATCCTCTATATCTTTGAATTTCCTTGAGCCCTAGCAAAATGTCTTTAGTAGAGTAAGTGATTAGAAAATACATGTTGCCCAAGTGCTAGCCCAGAAAATACGTGTTGCTCAAGTGCCAGTCCAAGTCTTCCAGGCGCCTCACTCTCAGCACCCAGGTCTGAACTGCAAATGCAGGCACAGAGGATCAAACTGCATTATAAGGATGGCAGGTTCTGAGGCGGGTTGGGAATACACTCTGCAGGCATTTAACCTCCCAGGGCAACTGTTCAGTAATTGTAGCAGTGTACCCACTCCACAATCCTCCAAAGGGACCTACACAATGGAGTACATGATTCATCCCACCCCTTCCACATCGGCCTTTCCCACCCCACGTGTTCACCAAATTCTGCCTGAACATCCCATGTGCTAGGCTCTGAGCTAAGTACTAGGGAGGGAGAGGAAGGAGGTACAGTGCCAGCCCTGAAGAGGCCCCCAGGCCTACAGGTGGGACACACAGATAAACCAACAGAGATGGCACCTGTGACGAAGGCCATGTTACAGGTATGCCGGGGCACCAAGGGAGACACTCAGCCAGGTGAGGAAAGAGGGAGGGAGGTCAGAGAAGACTCCCCAGCCCCACAAACACTCTAGCTGTGAGGCCCATCTGCCCTCACCCTTCCTTTCTGCAAACAGCCCTTGCCCCACCCCCAGAGGACTTGGCTCCCTCCTGCCCTGCAGATCCTATCTCTGCTTTCAGAGTGGCTGGCACGTCCTAGGGCTGTCGCCTCTGAGGCACATTGAACCTTGGCCGCTGTCTCTTCTCCCCACACACCTGGGCAGCAGTTGGGCAAAGGCCTCAGCAGCCTCTATTAATCTCCTGGCTCACTCATCCCTTTCACAGACATACCATAAAAATGATATAAACATTTCATTTGAACAGCCCTGCAGAGGGAGTGGGCATGGTGCAGAAGGTCGATTGATTTCCAGCATGTGAAGGTATAAATACAACACCAAAATCAATCGAAATAACACTGTATCAGCTGTGCAATCTCTTCCCTCGTATGCCATGCTTTATATAGTGTAGTACCTGCTCCTGTTTACATACCTGTCCCCCATGACCCTCAGCAGCAGCTCCGCTGGCCAGGCCAGCAGCCATTGCCCCATGGTCTCTAAGAAGTCCCTTTAGTCACACAAGGCAAGGAGACGATGTCACATGCATGGTCACAACCAGACCCCCATAAGTGTGCCAGAAATCCTGTGCATGTGCTCATATGGCTGTGCTCCTGAGCTCATTTAACAGGTGTGTAAGGATATTTGCTGGCCTATGTCCCTTTACAACTTCATTCCCTCCTCCTACTCCCCAAAATATTTCTACAGATAATGCATATAATGCACTTCAGTGTGAAATACTCAAGGACACTGAAGACCCAAACAGATTACCCCAAAATGAGTGATGAAGTGCATGGTAGAACTCCCTGGTCATCAGTTAGCCACTTATTTCTTTAAAGACAGAAACACGGGCTAGATTGGTATAAGGAGAAAGGGAATGATCCAAAGACCCAACTATCTACTTTGAAAATGCACATTCTCCTTCAATTGCGTGACTTCCTGCAATCACTTTTAAGGCACTGTCCTTGTACTGACTGCCAGATCAGGTAATAATACTAAACTTGCAAATTCATAAAAACCCCTCACCTTCATGGGACCTCCTCCTCATCATAAACCTGTCTCCTAATGCATCCCTTAACCTAAAGGAGGTTCAGATAAGAAATTAAACCCTGCCAAAAAGGGAGTATCTCCTCCTTCCGCTCAGCTATGGCTGGCTTTATAAAACGGAGGGTGACCATGCGTACTGATTTGTCCAGGGCAGCTCTTGTTTATATCTGTTGTTCCAGCAAACCTATTCATAGTGCCCTCTTCAATTCTGGGTGATAAATGAAATAGCAGCCCTTGTTTATATCTGTTGTTCCAGCATACCTATTCATAGTGCTCTCTTTGATTCTGGGTGATAAATAAAATAGTCACCCTAATAAAAGGTAATTTAGGTCTCCTCTGCATGGGGTAGGTGGGTGGAGAAAAGATAAGTCATGGGTAAAAATCAACTGCCGTTTTGGACTCCCAACACTAGGGGGCGATAATACTAGTGAGGCTGAGAACCACTCTAGCCGACAGCCTTCTTTCCTAATCTTCTAAATTCCCTTTGAGCTGTCTATGGCAGGGCCTGGAATGTATGTTCAGAATATCCATCTAGGACATTGTCCTTCTTAGGCAGTCAATAAATATCAGTGGATGATGATGATGCAGCCATTGATTTTCCATTCCCTCTTCTCCCTCTGCTACCTTCTCCCTTCCCGCGTCCTCAGGGTACAGGTCAATCAATCTTTGGCCATCTTGATCTACTTGGAAAGCTTGACTGCCGTGAAACTAAACCACTTGTCCTCTGGCTCCAGTCTCTTAGAGAAATTAGTGCCAATGGAAGTGTCAGTATCAATTTCATAATGTTATTGGATGAAGGCAAGGCTGGACGAAGTCCATATTCCTGACGGGCTATCAAAGTGATGAGGATTATGGGTAAGGAGACAGACAACTCTGACAGGAGAGGGAATGACTCAAGATCAATTAGACTGACAAGACTATCTTTAAGCCTCATCGCTTAATGCTGACACCAGTCCACTCCCCACAGAGATTTGGGATACAGGATGCAGATTTTTCCTGGTATCTCCAGGGGTAACTGGAGAGCCTGGAGGCTCACAAAACAGCCCTTGGCCCTACACCTCTCCCAAGAGGATCTGAACAAAGGGTTCTAGTGAAAGGGAAGGACTTTCCCCTCCTGATGGGAAGACTGAATACCTGCCTTCCCCACCTTTTCCTTCTTTTTCCCACCTTCTAAAGAAAATGTCAAGATAAAACGTAAGCACCTTATTTAAATTTAATTCCTTTGCAGAGTCAAGGGAAGTCTTGGGGTTATTAAAATGGAAATCAAGATCTTGTAAAAGTCAAATCATCCTAGCAGGAGAGAAGATGTGGCAGGGCGAACAAGAACAACAGATGAATGCCACAAGGGTCCTGAGTTCTAATCCAAGTTATTTTCCCAGCATTACTGTGTGCACAACCGGCTGTGCACAATCAGGAATGAGTTGCTTTGTCTCTCTAGGGCTTCAAATTCCTCATGTAAGGTCAACCATAACCTCCCGTTGCCCTGCAATACTGTGAGGAAATAAAGTGTCAACAGTGCCAAGGACAACAAAGTCATAATAGGATGTTTTTAAAGACCTGGCAAAGTGAACAGAAATCGCTTTTCTTCTGTGCTGGATAGAAAATGTGCAGAAGTGGTTCTGCAGCTGAAGATGCAGCGGATGGTGGGACTGCACAAAGAGAAAAGCAAGTCTTCTCTCCTTCTCAAATGTACCGCACGCGAAGGGCATGGAAGTGGTACCCAAACTACTTCCATAGTATGCCTAGTCTATTTTAAACCCTCTAGCTTAACAGTTTATTTCTCCTAGTTCACATGAGTTTGTGTTCCCAGTGCAGCAGGCATAATTTTGAGCCTGTGAGGTTACAGCTATTTAAGCAGGTTTGCCTTATTATTTTTTAATTGCTTAACAATATTGTTTGTGGTGTTCTTTTAAAAAGCCCCACAGTGTTTTGTAATGGAATTTAAAATTCATCCTACTTTAAGTGTCCATTTCAGAGTAGGGGCCTGTATACATGTGTGTTTATGGGGTTAGCTAACAACAATATTAATGAGCTGATCTTGACATTGACCCTAAGCAGTTAAGCTAAGCAAAATGATTTATGGAAAAGATCATATTAGCAAGCCTTAGCTGGATAATGTCAACTCTGGCCAAGACACTGTTGTCAATACTATCTGGAACTGCTGGCTTCCCAAACACACTCAGAACCTTGGCCTCCCAAGGTGCCTTTAAATAGCAGGCTTTTAAAGGCACTGCTGTGCTGTGACTATATTTTAAGATCATTAACCAATTGAAAGAGAAGTTGGGCAGAGAAGCTTGAAGTGTCAGAAGTTAGTCTAGTCAAAGATGGTGCAGAATCAATGACTGAGTGTCTGCGGAATAGCTGGAGAAAGCTAGAGGAAAACATCATCCCATAAACAAGCTGTGGTAGACACACACATGGCCCCGTACTTCTGGTGATCACAGACGCGAGGGTGATGTAATTTACACTCGACAATTAGGAATCATATCTATGGGGAAACTTTGATCAGGTTATCAATTTTCACATTTTACTTTCACAAAATAGTATCTTTGTAGAAGGCAGAAGGCTTTCATTAAATCATCTCACCCCCAGAATTTAAAAAAAAGAAAAAGATGCAGTTAAACTCCACAAATATAAACAAGAAGACTTCCAAACACAGCATAAAGGAAGTGTCAATGTAGCATTAGAAATTTGGTTCCCTGTCCTTCCATACTGTTGGCATAAACTCCAGCCCTACGCAGGGAAAACTGGACTTGCACAGGTGGGAGGAACTCTGGGATCCCCAAAAGACCCCTCTCAAAGGTACTGACTGCATTGCAACTTTTAAGCATATAAGTGACATTTGCATTTCTCTCAGATCCTTTCCAAAGTATTTTTTGCCACTTGGTTGACTTCTAATGGGCTTATGCATCATTTCCATTTTGCCTGGGTTCATTGAGAATCTATACGTGGAATGTTTTCTACTTCAAATGTATGCATGCTTCTTCTCAAAGGTTAATGGGTAGTTTGATCTATGGAAAGATAGATTACACACACACACACACACACACACACACACACACACACACATCAGAAGGGAAGGGACTGGTTTGACCCCATCTTTTTATCCCTCCCAAGAAAAGGGATGATGTTCATCACTATGAGGTGAATATGTCTAAGTCATGAGCATATTTCCAATATTCTATTAACTACTGTTATCTTGGTCAAATCACTTAACTTCTTGAGTGTTCATGTCCACATCTATAAAGTGGTGTTAACAATAGTAACTGCTTCATCAAGCTAGTGGTAGGGTTAAATAAAATATTTATGTAAAGCACTTGACAAAGTATAAGTGCTTAGTAAATGTTAACAGATAATAATAACACTAATAAAGTTAAAAAAAATAATGGTTAGCTGACTCAAGAACTTTGCTGTTGATACTTTTAATCCCAACACTAGTTCTTACTTTAATATGGCCACTAATGACAGTGTGTGCATTTCCACCAGTCTTCCATTGCACACTAGCGAATCAGAGTTAGCCAATGCCTCCCATCCCTAATCAAAGAAGGACTTGATGCAAATAAGAAATTAGTTTTGTTAGAAGTAGAAAAAGAACCTTAATCAATAGATTTGCTAACTCTTCTTGACTTCCATGGACTTTAGCCCAATTCTACATCTATCTAGGCATTTAGTAGGGATTCAGTGACTATTAAAGGGCAGTGATGTTGACTATTCTGGATAGATACAGTTCCTTACTTTCCACACATAGAGGGAAAATGCAGAGGAAATAATGTAAATAAATAGTCCTGGGTGGTCATCTAAAGTACCTAAAGAGCACAAAGGGAAGTACGCAGCACTTGGCACAGGGATCCCTCAGCCCGCACCGTGTCCTGGAGGGAGGCTGGGGGGAGGAACTCGTGTGTCCTGTGGTTTAAGCTCCCAGTGTCATGGGGTATCTAGGAAGCCATGGCTCAGAGAGGCAAGGTGACTTGCATCACACATGGATAGAAAGCAGAAAGGCCAACTGGAACCCAAGTCTGTTGGACTAACAAGCTCTTACTCTAGTTTTGGGAAGGAAGGCCATTGCTGTAGTCCCAACACATCAAAGCCCATGGCCTCTTTTGAAGGGGCATCAGAACTTCTGCTACTAGAGATCTCGGGCTGCCATGTCCAACATCTGAGTCTCCCTGGAGCCATGCATTGTGTGATACTATAAGGTTAAACATAATTAATGCTGATTGTAATCACAAGGAAATAATAGATTTATTATAATAGTGAGCTAAAAATGGCTTATGCTAATTGATCAATGAGGAATGATGAGAAAGTGAAAAACCTTTGAGTAATGGTGGGGTGGGAAATGGTTGGCAGGGAGTGGATGTGCAGAAAGTTGCCAGTAGACATGACAGCTCAAGGAATCAATGCAACAGAAGCTCTCACCCAGGGAAAAGGGTGATCAGCCTCCAGATATTTTAGGAACAGGTTGCTGAAAATTAAAAAGAGGCTATGCACTCATGAGGAATCAGCTGATAAGTAAGGGGACATCATTAGCTGTTAGCTGTGTGATTTTAGATAAGTTGCTTAACTTCTCTGGCACCTCGATTCCTCATCAGTAAATGGGTAAAGTCTATGTCCTAAGAGCATCCATTAGTCAAATTAAACAGACATTAAGAGCCTACTATGTGTTGGTGCTATTCTAGGATCTGGGGTACAACAGTAAAGCAAAGCCCCCCACCCTTGTGGAATTAACATTCCAGGGCAGGGGCAGATTATAGATAAATGAACTAATAATCATATGTGAGGTGGTAATAAGTACCATACTGAAGGTGTACAGAAGGGTAAGGGGGTAGAGAGTGGCAGGACTAATTTTATATAGGGTGGTCATAGGTTAGAGGAGTTAATATGTTCACAGGGCCTGGCAGGGAGTCAGCACACAGTTGCTCCGCGTGGTAGGTGAGGCAGGTGATCTCTGACTTAGTAAAGAGAGGAAGTGTTGAGGCAACGAGAGGCTTGAGCAGCTTCCTGGTACTGATTGAGACTCACTACCCTTGTAAAGGATACTCTTCAGAAACAGACCTTGGAGCCCACAACCTCAGGTGCCTACAAATTCACCCTGAGTTTGACAAGAGCAAGCTAACATGGGATCTGAGCCCCAACATGCCTCCAACAACATCCCCAACCATAAGGCACATTAGTTAAGGGTAAGGGCTATGGTGGGAGACTCTCCAAGTTCAAATCCAGGCTCTTTGTGACCTTAGCTGGGCAACTTAGTTGGCCTCTCTCTGCCTCAGTTTCCCCATCTGAATAATGGGAAAAATAACACTGTTTACCTTATAAGATTGTTGTGAGATTCAAATGAAGAAATGACTGTAAAATATTTAGTACAGCATCTAGCATGCAGTAGGGGCTAAATGAGTGTTAGCTCTTCTTAATAGTGTTATTCAGTTTGTATATGTGTATGAATATTTTATTGAGATGAAATGTTGTGATTAATGGAACAGCTAAGAATTGGAATTTTATGTCCCTTAGCAATTTGCCGTGAGTTCTCTCCCCTGAAGTTGTGTTCTGCAGAAATGCACCAATTGTTTAATTTGACGCTATGGGAAGGTGATGGGTGGAAGGCTTTCTCCCTTCTGTGCCAAGGTAGATGGAATGTGCGTTGATGCCAAAAGAGCGGGAATAAGGCTGATCAATCAGCACGTGGTGATATCTCTGGCCCCGCCCCTGAGACTGATGGCATACTGAGCCCAGATCAGTATAAGCCTGAGGCCCTTTGGGGCAAAAAGAAATGGGACTAATAAAACCCACCTCATTTCTTTGTCCTGCCAGTTAAGCAGTCAGTCAATCCAAAAATATATATATATATTGAATGTCGGTTGTGAGCAAAGCATTAAATAATAACATTAATAGCTACCATTTGTTAGGAACTTAATATAAGCTAGGCATGGCATTCTATATATCCTACTGACCCAGCTCACAATCGTTTCCACCATCAAACCTGATCTGAGCACCATGCTTTCCTTCCCCCCAACCTGCCTCCAGCTGGAAGAAATCCCTCCTTCATTGGCATCCAACCCCAGTCCCCAGCCCGGCACACAGTCCACCTTGTGCTGTAGCTGGCTATCGGGTCTTAGGTGCTGTGCCAAGTGCATGCTCCTGGGGAGCAGGGACATATTAGAGTCAGGTTGATGTCCTGCAAAATGAGCAGTAAATCAAGAGGCATTCCACACCATTAGCATCAGGGAGCGATTGAATGAATGGATACAGCAAAACAATATGGTGCCTTATCTTTCAGTTGCTGAGTTTCTGCACAGGACTTGAGAGCTAACGTTATGGTGGCAACCCCAGGGATCCAGGCCAGAATGCTCTGGGGACTCAATTTCCCCCCTTGGTGCCCCTATCTTCTTAAAATAGTGACACTAGACAATAATAATAACAGCGATAGTAGTCACCGCAGGAAACATTTAGCCAGTGCTTGCTCTGCGCTAGACGTGGTACTCTGAGTGCCTTTTTTTTCCATTTGATTCTCACAAGTCTATGAGATAGGTACTATTAATATCACCATTTACAGATGAGGAAATTGAGCCTCAGAAATGTGTGTTCCTTGCCCAACATCAAGCAGGTGGAAAGGAAAAGAGCTGGGATTTCAACCCATATGTGTCTGACCTCAGAGCCCAACCCTTTCCTGTGCTTTAAAGAGCCATGAGGTGGCAGAGGGTCACGGGAAGGTGGTAAGTCTGAAGGTGTGATGCATGCTGTGAGCTTGGATTCTGGCTATGGATGCAAATCCCAACCCCGCAGTGGAGCCCCCAGGGTCTCAGCATTCTGTAGAGGAACTCAGAGCTCCTTGCCAACAGTACCCTGTTAGCCTACCCCACCTCTCTGTAGGAAAGATATTAAGGAGATCTGCACCGCTTACAAAATTAATGCAGAAAGAGTGGGCAGATGGGACATATGGCATCTTCATGACCACATTCAACCAATGCCACTGGTGAATCAGTGGCAGTTTCAGGAGAGAAAACACTTCCCAAGTTTTGGACTGGGCTTCAGCTCAGCTTCTAATAATGCAATTTTATAAGAACAACCAAATAACATATTTCCTGGGCATATAAAATGTATCAGTCCAAAGACCTTTGGAAACATCATATCACCATGATAATCTTCATCATAATATCTCCTTGAATTGGCACAGCACTTTGTGATTCCAAGTGGTCAACATTCTTTGGTTCATTTGCTTCCCTCTCACAATTATCTTCTGACACAGATAAGGCAGGTGACATCCTGCCTTTCCAAACAGTGCAGAAACAAAGGTTCATGACTTGACCAAGGCCATCCCATCAACCCAGAATGAGAACCGTAGATTTCCAACTTAGCAACCCAACGCTATGGAACCACGTCACTCGGATTCCGTGTTGTAAAATGGCCATGAGCAAGAGTGAGGCATTTAAATGGGGCAGCCACGGAGGTTTCATAAATCCAAAGTCAACATTTTCCCCTCCTGGCAGCTGGAAAAGACTTAGAATTCAGGTTGCCTTGATGAGGAGAGGAGGATCAGATTGAAAGGGGCTCCCATCTTATCTCCCCATCATAGCTGAAATGAGCTGACAAAACTGCAAAGAGCCTGCGATTGGCAAAGAAAAATGCTCCAGTAGCAGAATAGCACTGAATGTAGGTTAGGGCAAGATGTGCAGTCAAACCGGAGGGAAAGCAGGCAGGAGAGAAAAGGAGAGTGGAAGGTGTCTGGTTCCTTTGGTTGATGTTGCCTAGAGCTCTCAACAGAACAAATGAGTTAATACAAGTTGGGGGAGGAATAGTGAGCACAGACCCTTTTCATATATATGTATTTTTAATGTGGAACCTTGATCACATGATAAAGGATTGAAGAAATATGTGTATGAAATGGAACAAGAGCAAAATTTATGACTTTTTATGGCCAATGTTTCATCCAGGGTGATAGGTCTGAAATATTAATAATTACATTTTTAGGGCCTAAGTTTGGAGATGAAGGGAGATGATAAAATTTCTCCATTTTTTGTTCATGATCCAGATTTAGAAAAATTAACAGTGAAATATTTTACCTAGAGGCGGCAATACTTATATAGTTCGATATCTGCCTTGGGGCCTTCATTCTGCTTGGGAACAAATACACTGTTTCAACTTGACACTGAGATCATAATTTGGAGCTGAGAAGGAACTCGGGTGAAGAATTAAAATAATCTCACATCAATTTCAAAGATAAAAAAGAGACTGTATTTTCACAACAGCGTGCAGCTCACTCATCACCTACATCCATAAAACCTTAGCATGTTTCCTCTTGGTTGGAAAATCTCTGAATTAAGAGGGTCTTGAGGAAAAATCCCTTCTCCCACTCTCCTAGAGTCTTCCCACTGTGACTCAACAGAGGACAGAGAGCTTTTTCTCTCTGGCTGGCACTAGTAGATGGGCTTAGGGGAGGGACGAAGTCCCTTGTGACTGTCAGCCTCGCTTGAACAATGACTTCATTCAGGTGGCATCAGGAGTGGAGAGATATGTGACCTGTCCAAGGGCAGTGTGGTGACTTGGAGCTATCTACCCCCAAAAAAACATGTTCTTAAACTCATTCCATTACTGTGGCTGTGAACTCTTATAAATAGGAACTTTGAATGAGGTTACTTCAGATAAAGATGGATCTGAATCCTATTACTGAAGGCCTTATAGCAAAGGTGACAGAGAGAGAAAGCCACAGAGACAGCAGCCAGAAGCCGAAATCAACAGTACCCAGACAAGAAAGGAGAGGAAGAGAGAGACCACCATGTGCTTTGCCATGTGACAGAGGAAGCCAAGGACCAAGGATCACTGCAGCCAGATCCAGAACGCAAGTCTTCAGGAAGAAAGCGTCACCCTGATGACACCTTGATTTGGACTTCTCCTAGTCTCAAAACTGTAAGCCAATAAATTCTCATTGTTTAAGCCAACACATGGCATGGTATTTGCTTTAGCAACAAGGAAACTAAAACAGGCAGTTACTTGAGTTCCTTGGTCATTCTTGGACAGTGGAAAAACCGGAAGCTTCTGATGACCTTCAAGGAAAGGTGAAGGCACTTCTATGTTGCTATCAACTGCAACTTTAGGAGAGCATCTGGTGTGTAGGGTGCATTTCTCCCAGCACAGAACTCTGCACCCAGGACCCGCAAGCAAGATGCTGATACAACCCCTGACTCCCAATTTCCCAGGAAGCCAAGCCTGCTCCCATATCTGCCTATCTGACAGCTTTTGAGAATCCCACTTCTCAAGCCCACTCAAAATTGCTCCTAATATCTTTCCGGAGGAGGAGGACTGGCCTCTGCCTTCGGTGATAATGGTGGGGAGAAGCCTGCTGCCAGTGTGGAGGGGACACACCATGGACACAGTGATTCACTTGCAAAGAGAAAGGAAAGGCCAGCAATGAAGAGCAGATGCCCAGACCCCAGAAGCCGAGGGGTGACAGCTCACTCTCCCTGGGAGAGATCTCACAGGCTCTCCCAGCCCATCCCTCTTTCTGGCAAGTAAAATGTGAAAGCAGATGGCAGGGAGCAAAATCCAGTGCCCTGGACTTTGACAGGGTCAAGAGAGCATGTACAGGAACTCAGGCTGCTTTGGCCAAAGGAAAAAGCCCGAATGTACTGTCTAGCAATTAAGTACAAGGACTCTGGCAGCAGACAGATCATGGGTTCAAATCTGTTTCTTCCTTTACTAGTTAAGTGACACTGGGGAGGTTACTGAACTTCTCCCTCAGTTTCTTTGTCTATAAAATAGTGATAATCCCACCACCAAACTCATAAGGTTGTGGTGAGAGTTAAAGCTCTTAATACATGAAAAATGTTTAGCATTTATTATTATTCTCCTAAGTGTAGCTGAACAGCTTCCCTCCAAATGTCAAAGGTTGGTGAAAGTCTTTGGGGTGCCTTTGAGCCTCTCTCCTTTCCTAAAAGACTCCTTAGCATTCCATGTTCTCTCTCTCCCCAAAATTCTTATAACAACCCTAGCACCATTACTCTCTACCATGCTCCAGTATCCCAGTTCTGAGAAAAGAACTCTCCAGCTAATTCTCACTTTCTGCTTCTTCACCTGGTGCCTGGCAGGGTGCTGAACTCAAGCCAGAACACACCTCAGAGAGGCCGGGCTGGTTCCAGGGCCTCCAGACCCCATATCCAAGCCTCCCTCTTGGAGCTGTCTGCAAAGCAGTGTAGCTGTCAGAGACATTCGGAGCTGAGGTGCAGATGCAGTGATCCCCAACCACTCTATCTCCCTCCCTATATGACCAAAAACACATTCAGGAGAGCAATTCAAGAGCCATGTGTTGTTAGATTCTGGAAACATCAATGTCATTGAATGTGGGAGGATGACGATGGTGGTGAGGGGAGGATCTAGTCAGCAAAGCATCCCCTTTCACTGTCTGAATGGAGAGAAAGTGGGACTCTGACTCTGGCTTCTTCCCAGTGATGTAGACGTTAGTCATGAGCAGCAAGCTAATTGCTTATCTACGCCATAGAAGGTGTGCCACCGCTGCTTATTTCACACAAGCACTGCTCTCTGCCTGGGGCCTGTTACAGCTCTCCCGGAAAAGATAAAATATTCCAGCAGCAACAGGTCAGGGGTCAGGAGACGGGATCGTGCCATTTCAAGAATTTGACGAGCACCTGATACCAGCAGCATAAATAAGCCCTTTAATAAATTAGAGAGCTATTCATTTAAATGGATTCTGCTGTCCCTTCGGTGCCAGTTAATCTGTAATTCTGATAGATCAGGGAAGGCTCTGCTGGGAGACAAGAGTCCAGAATAGAGAATGATTTTATCCCCTGAGATCTGGAGATTTCACTTGGTAAGCAGCACACATGTCCTGTGTGTTCGTTTTACTACCTCCCCTCTCTCTCCATCACCTACCAGCCAGCGTTACAGGTACAAACCTGGAGCAAAATGCACCCTCTCCCAGAGGCACAAAAATGGTCCCTGTGCATGCCCCAATATGGCTAAATGAACATGCTGGCAAGTGCTTGCCCCATGGCCCAGCACACCTTCCATGTCCATAGTGTTCCCATGCGGGCCCACATCAGGGACCCCAGGGTCACTAAGCCAGTAGTGCACTGCTCCCAGTGTCACTCAGCCACCATCAAGGGGGCTCAACCAGTCAGCCCCTGCATGGGACCCTGCAGAGGGAGCTGGCGGAAGGCCTGAGATGTAGGGTAGTGTCCTTAGGCCACAAACAGATGTTCAAAAGGTCTGTCAACTGGGCCATAGGACCAAAGGTTTCCAGGCACTGCTCCTGCCTCTACTGTGGCATGGGTGAGCCCCAAGCAACAGCAGATGCTGAGCATCCCCAGATCGTCCAAAGACCACCGACTAACGACAACCATTACAGCCATAAAAGGACTGACAGTTTTGAGTGGCTCAATGTGCCAGGCCTGTGCTAGGCCCTTTCACCCCATTATCCCACTGTACACTCACAACAATCCCAACCAATCTTTATGTTAGAATGGAGGAAACTGAAGTTCAGAGAGATTGACGGCAATTGGATAAGTGATGAGCTGGGACACAAGCATGCATGACTTAGTCACTACAATAATTTAGGTTCTATTCGGTTCCACAAACATTGACTGAGTTTTCTTTTCCGGGCCCCAGGGTGGGAGGTGCTGGAAAATGTCTGGTCCTTTCGGACAGGTGCCTGCCGGGGTCCCTGAAGGTCACGGGCGTGGCCTCATAAGCCAAGATCTCCCTTGAACAGCTGATGCAGGTACACCAGAAAATTCGTGTCTCTGATGTGACTCAGTAAGCAGGGAGGGAAAGAGGAGAACTGGCCTGAGCACCAGGGGCCCTGGGTTTAGTCCTGGGCCTGCCAAGCTGGAGACCAGCTAGAGACCTCTCAGCAAACTGGGGGTCAGAGCATCAGTCCTGGCCAGCAGGCAGGGTTGCTGTGAGGTCTGAATGAAATAATAAAATGAGGGGAAGCATATGCCATGTCAAACAATGCAGCCTCACTTAACACACGTGTACTGAGTTTCTACCAGTGCCAGGTAGTGTTCCAGGCACCAGGACAGCAGTGAACACAGCAGCCCAAGTCCCTGCCCTCCCTGCATTTGCATTCCAGCAGGTGAGATCGATGATAAAGAGGAAATAATTGGATATACAATATAACATTAGGAAGTGATAAGCACTATGGGGGAAAATGAATTAGGGTAAGGGGCTGGGGCATGATGGTGGAAGGTGGGGGGTGATTCTGGATAGTGTGGTCAGGGAAAACTCCCTGAGGAGGTGACATCTGAGCAGAGGCTTGGACCCAGGTGGAGTGAGTCACAGAGGGAAGCACGTTCTATGCAAATGGGACCACAGGTGTGAAGGCCCAATCCCCAGCCCCAAGGAAACAGTGAGCTCGAGCTCAGCATAGCCAAGGAATAGCAAGGAGGCTGGTGTGGCTGGAAGGCAGTGCCAATGGGAAGAGATGGGGGAAGGCGCAGAGAGGCAGCCCCAAGGCAGTGATGCTCGGCCTCATGGCCAAGGGAAGGAATATGCATTTTGTTCCTAAACGTGACAGGTAGCCCTGGGGCACAGCATGCTCCAACTGCCCTAATTTAAACAGGATGGCTCTGGCTTCCGTGTGCAGAATGGGCTGCAGGTTTGGGAGGAGCGGAAGCAAGGAGCTCTGTTCAAAGGAGAGAGATGACGGCAGCATACCCCAAGTATGGGAAATTATTTTTGCTCAAGAATATTTACTTGTAGCCATTAGTATCATCTTCAAATTTACCATCAATTTATTCCAAAACTGCAAAGTGTGTTCATTTTATATCTTGCTATCAGATAAGGAGTTGCAATGCTTCACTTTTCTTTTCTTTCTTTTATATAATTTTTTAACTTTTAGAATGATCATCATTAAGAGATTTTAAAAAAAAAGAGTTGTTTTTAATTTGCTCATCCATTCCAATTTTTTCATGTACCTTTACTGATTTTTATATTGAAATATTTCTTTTAATATTTCAAAAACAGACTCCTTGTTTAGCGGCTTTCAAAGCTGGCACTGGGTAATAACTCGCTTGCCAAGAAAGTGTGCTTCTCCCCCACGCTAATAAAAAAATCAATAATTCATTAGAGATGTCTTTAATAAAGACTAAAGAAATGAATGAATTTAACTTTTACCTGACCATGAAATCCGTACTTGCAATAGTAAAACAGTTGGTCAAGTTTGAAGGCCTGATGATCAAACTGAGCAGAGAGTGTCATTCTCCACTGCAGGGTTTGTCCCCACTGGTCAAAAGGGACAGCAGATGCTGATGTTTCACTCCCCAAGATGAGGAGAGGGCCAGCCTGGGGCTGATACGGGCATCTTGAATGCAGGTCCACAGAAGGTGGGAACGGGCTGACATTAATCAAGGAAGCCAACTGGAGCAGGAGCAACAGCCCAAAACCATGAGGCAGCCTGGCTGAAGCGGGTGGTGCTCGCTGACCCTCCCCTCCCCACAGGCTAGTCCTTCTCACTTCCTGCTGCTTCACCTGGTGCCTGGCAGGGTGGTGAACTCAGGCCAGAGCAGACGTCAGAGAGGCTGGGCTGGTTCCAGGACTTCAGGATCCCATATCCAAGCCTCTCTCTTGGAGCTGTCTGCAAAGCAGTATAGCTGTTGGGGACACTCAGAGCTGCATTTGAGCCTCAGCTCTGCCTCTTACTCACAGTGTGATCTGTTTCCTTCCTGAGCCTCAGGTTCCTTGTCAATAAAATGGGGGTGTCTTGCTCAGCAAATACTCCACAAATGATAGCTGTTTCTGGCACTACCAGTTGCCTACCCACTAACCCATTTTTACTTGGGTATATGGCTTCCCAACATAAAGACTACATTTCCCATCACCTCTTGCAGCTAGGATGGCCGTGTGACTCCTTTTTGGCCAATGAGATGTAAGCAGAAGTGTTGGGCGATACTTCTAGGAAGTCTCCTTTAAAAGGATGGGGTAGGATAATCTTCTGCCCTATCTCCCTCCTGCCCCTGAAATGCTGATATAATGGCTAGAGCTCTCTCCACCACAAAGCAACATGGTGAAGATAGTGGAGCAGCAACATAGGAGGACTCTGGTGATTACAGAACCAAAATATAAACTTTTGACTATCTCCAGACTTCTTTTACACAAGAGAGAAATAAATATCTATATTTAAGCCTTGTGATTTGGGGTTTTCCTGCAACTCACAGTCAAACAAATTCTAAAGTATATCCATTTGTATCATTATTACTTTTGTCAGAAGGATGAAGAACCCTCCTTTCTTTGGGCTACCTGGGGGTCAGCCCTGGGTATCCCTCTCCGGTGGGCCCACTTCTGCCACCCTCCCCTGTATCAAAGACGTAAGGCCCCCTCTTCTCTCTAATTCCAGAATCCCAGGCATTTGTAACTTCTAGTTTTCTTGTTTTCTCCACATGAAGGTATTTGGAGAATAAGTCACTGTCTCATGCCCTCTCCCCTCTACACACACACACACACACACACACACACACACACACACACACACACACATACACACACACACACACACACACTCCCAGTAGTACTGGGGGAAAAGGCCAAATTCCTTACACCAGGGTGCAAAGCTGGGCTCCATCACTCACGGTCTGTGTGAAGCAGGGCAAATCGCTGAACCCAGCTCATCTGCACACCTGGGATCCTACCAGTGCTGTGAAGATTAATTCAAGTGATATGCTTGAAGAGGGCATGGTCCCCACAGGAGCACAGAGTAGGTGCTCCGTAAACTGTAGGGAGCTACTGATGATGCCCTTGCCCCCCCCAGCCTGCACACTCACACACCCTCCACAGGCAGGTCTAGCTGTTGGTGGCTCTCTGAAATGGCACGTTCTCTCATGTCTCCTGGTTTTACACTCTTTGGATTTCCTATCTGTCTGGATAAACCTCCTCCAACTAGTGGATGCTATATGTCCCTCAAGGCTCAGCCCAGATGCCACCTCTCTCAGGAGTCCTTTCTTGCAGCCTCTCCTCCCACTGCAGTCCTCATCTCTCCTTAGGGATCTGCTGCGCTCCCAGGCAGAGCACTCTGCACTCTGGGTGGCCCTCTTTTCATCACCCACACTCTTCCTCTCGATACTGGGAGTTCTCCTGGGGCAGCAAGCATGGCCTTCATATCTGTACCCAGGACGAGTGCAGCACTGGCCTGGGGGCCTCCGATCACTAGCGGCATGCTTCTATTTTATCTTGGGACCCCTGCACCTGGCACAGTTTCCATGTTGGTGCAGCAGTGTTCAATGGAAACATGTAGGCTGGGTGGATGGATGGATGAATAAACCACTCCCCAGAGCTTACTTTTTAAGGTCAGGAGCCCTGAAGTAAGAAATGGATGATATGGCTCTGTCTTGTCTCTTAGGAATAGACCAACTGATTTTATAGGCAGTCCATCAAGGCCACATGCTTCCTTACTCCAACTCTAAACTTCACGCCTATGACCTCCACATCCTCTACTTCCTTGCTCCCTACCCTTTCCTTTTCTTTTTACTTTTAAAGTGCTACAAAAGGTGCCAAAGGCTTTGTTGATGCTGTCTCATTTAATACTCCCACAGCCTTATGGAGTAAATTCTATTATGATTCCCATTTTACAGATAAGGAAACCAAGTTTTATAGAGCTAGAGTAATTTGCTCCATCTTGCCCAGTAAGCAGATAGATTCGGGACACCCATTCAGGTCTGTCTGGCTTCCGTGATCATAAATACTATATTGTCACACATTCCAGTCCTACTTCCACTGCAGTGGGACTCAAGGTCTAAATTAAGAAAGGCTGGAGAAATGTTTTAGGTGAGCAAGGCGGAGCCTTTGGAAGCACATATGGTCCCTGTCCTCAAATCAGATGGCTTGAGGCTCTGCCCGGTGACCAGATGGCTGCTTAGGGCTGCCCATTCTCTGGGACACCCTCCTTGTTCCAGACGGCCAGGACTGGGCAGATACCCCAGAATATTGCTGGAGCAGAACCCACACCCCTACCAGATACCATCTGGATGCCTGTCCCCTTGATTTTTATTCTCATGAATCCTCTGGGGACAAGTCCAGCTAGAGACTTGATGAGCCAAAGTCCTATTAGAAACCTTCTCTTGGAACTGTTCCTCTTCTTTATAGAAACCTTGCACATCTAAAAATATGGCAGGAATTTTAATCCAACCGTTTCTGTGCCCCAAGTTCCCCCACTGAATTCCATCTAAAAGTCTCTAATAAAACAGCATTAAGACTTCTCAAGTTTTTCCAGTGTGCCCCTGACTGATCCTTTCCGTGTGACTGGGAATCATACTGTCATAATTCTTGTCACACAGAGGGGGAGAGAGCTTGATTCAGAGATGGATGGTGGCTTTGCCAAAATGGCCTGCTGTCAGGGCCAGGGCCAGAAGAACACATCTGGGCTTTACGGCATGTAAACTAATGCCATAGCAGCTAAATCGTGTATGGAAGGCAAAATTCTTCATAGAAAAGAAACCACCACTGGGGCTCTGTCTCCCCATTAGAGAACCTCAGCTTGGCTTTTTTCCATTAAAGATTCTGACGTCAAATTCCTTAGAGATAAAGACTTCGCTGTTCCCATGCGTCATAGCACCTAACCCTCCCCAGAACTCAGTGGGTATCCCAAACGTGGATGGGAAAATGGTGGGTAGGTGTCCATCAAAGACAAGGTCCACTTCAAAGACAGTGTACGTCTTCCCCTTCCAACCTGGGAGAGGAGAGTGCAATCTAAAAACGGGATCACTGTCCTGGAAGAAAGGCCAGACCTAATGACTGTAGAACCCTTCCTATTCAATCATTCAAAGAAATGACTGAAGGCCCACGGTGAGATGGATACACTGCCCTGCCTTCCGGAACCACAGCCCTGTCCTGCCAATTTTGTATGCCCTTGAATGGAAAATTCTACATCCAAATAGCACAGCTATTTGCCCAACAGATCTACAGAGTCCTCCAAGCAGTCTGTTGGATGGACGGGAGAGGGAAGAGGCAGGGACCAGGGAGGGGAGAAGAGCACGTGAGTGGCTGCCTATCCCAAGTTCACCCCAGCTCTCCATAATCCTCACTGGCTGCCTGTAGGAAGAGCCTTGCCCGAGCCCATATCCAATCAAAGAAAGACATAATCGACAAAGACAGAAACAGTAAGTAAACCCTGGGATGGATTTTGCTCCCTGTGGTTATTATATTGGCGTGCAGCCTCCCAACATAACACCCCCCACCCTGGTGCAGAGAGCCCTGCCCAACTGGCTCACCTCTGGGATGGAAGGATGTGGCAGTCTTCTCTGAATGCCTACAGGGACCGGAGCCCCGACCCTCACTTAGTTGGGCAGCAGAAGAGCATGATCCCACTCCCCTTCATTCCAGCTAGCCCCCTTTCTCCAGGGCCCCGCTCAGCCTTCCACATCCCTTATGTCAGCTTCAAAGGCTGACCCCCACTACACCCTCCCAGGTCTGCCTTCACCCTCCCCCCACCCCTCTCCCAGCCCCACTCAGACAGGCCTCAATTAATTCCACTCACTCACTCTGCCCAGCATGCTGCGTGGCTCCTGGAAGCTTGCAGTCCACGTACATATTCAGACCTTCTCTTGGATCAACTCCATTGAACGTGTGGCAGTGGAGGGCTTACTCCCATTCAGCATAGACTCCCACACGCTGTTTTAGTTTCATTTCCTCTATATTATTCTACTATTCTAGGAATCTATATATTTATCTGTAGAGCCTCCCATTGAGCACAAATCCCTACAATAATTACCTGCGGTTTCCATGTATTTATCTCTGGTATCTATTTAGCTAGAGTATCAACCATCCCTCCTGGATCTATTTTCATGTCTCTCTCTGTCTATAGTATTTATCTCTATTTTAACATGCTTGCCTTTTTTTTTAATCCCTCAAACTGGGACAGTTCCCAGGTGGACGGGATTTTGCCTGCAGTTAAAGGCACGGTGTGACTCTACATGCTCAGCAGCTAAATTCGTGGTGGATCAGGTCAGTGGAATGATTGTTCAGCAGAAATGCTTGGACTTGTGAAAGCCAAGGGAGGCCGAGAGGATGTGAGGTGGGGGGAGAGGGCTGGAGGCCCTTCAGGGATCCTCCCCTGGTGAATCTACCCATGAGGGAGGAGGGTAGGACAGAAGAGGGGAAGGATGGAAGGATCTGGAGGCACATTTGGGGTTCAAATGCCAAGTCTACCTCTTATTTAAACTTTCAGCCTCAGTTTTCACTTCTCTAAAATGGGAATGAGTCCCTGACTCCTAGGATGGGGGCAGGATTAAACAAGATATTGCATGAAAAGTCTTTGACACAGGGCTTGAGAGAGTAAGCGCTCATTAATGATAACAACTATTGCATTTATCATTACCAATATTATTCACATTATGTTGTCATTCCTTGTAAGATAAGAGAGTCAATGCCCTCCAGGCTGTAACTGTCTTAGGATAGAGACTTAGGACATGTATATCCTAGCTCACGAACAGATAACAGACAAATGTTTAATGAATGGGCTCATCTATTCAGACTAGTTCTTTAAGTGATACAGAAGGAAAGGTGAGAATACAGAAAAACACCGACGTTTAGAAGGAGGAGTACTGCAAATGCCAGCAGTGAGCAGCTTCAAGATCAGGAAAGGATGTGAGATATTTAACTGACAGTTAAAAAGCTAAGCTATGGAGCCTAAAAGGGATGGGCAGAGCCTGGAACAGCTGTTGTAGGATCAACAGGAGCTGATCAAAGGCCTGCCGAAAAGCAGTGAGGGTCCTGCTGGGATTTGAACGCTGAATGTATGGTGGACCCACGTAGCACAGGTTCATGGTTTCCTGTTCAGCCACTTAAGACTAAAAATGTGCATGATGGGGATCAGAAGAGTAGAGGTTGTCAACACAGACATAGCAAGAAAAGCAAGGAGTGGGAGAGATTAGCACCCCCAGAAAATACCCCTGAACAGCTAACCATGGGTTTGGCCTGGATGGGGAAGCAAATGGAGCCAAGAGGATCCAGGAGCCAAGGGTCCAAAAGACTGGAGTTCAAGGTAGGGTATAAAGAGAAGGTATAGCAGGAGGAAGGAGGGGAGAGAGCTGGGAAAATCTGGAAATTCCAAGTCATAGGGCAAGCCAAGGAGTGGCCTTACTGTGTGCATGGCTGAAACACAATGGAAGTGGAGGGGAAGAAGGGGCCATGGGAATGGAGTCACAAAGAGTGTCACAGGTCATCAGCCATCAGCATGGACTCAGATCTCAGAACTTCAGTCCTGTTCTCAAGTTCTACAGCAGCAGAATGACCCTTCAGAATGACCTTACAGAAAGAGATCCATCATAACAACCCCCGGGGAAATTCCTCTTGGCTTCTCAATCCAAGATGACATTGCACTGTAAGAAGTTGTCAGCTCTGTGACTTTACTCCAAGTCCTGGTGTCATCATCATCTCTATGAGTCACTTTCAGCTTTCCAAAAGTTTCCCCCAAGAGGGAAAAAAATTAAAAGGTACCATGCAAATATCTGGGATCCCAATGTCCATGTAGTCGTGGCAGTAGGAGCAAGATATTTGTGGAAGCCACGCCAACGCCTCCCAGAAGGAGGCATGTCCCCTGTAGAGTAATGCCTATGGCAGGTGAAAAATAGTAAGAAGCAGGCCGCCGCCACCCGGGATCCAGAGCTGCCCAAGTCCATGTGAACAGGACTGGCAGACAGATGGGGCCACGACATGGAGGAAGTTGGCACAGAACGTGCAGGATTTCACTTCCAAACTGCCAGATGCCAGCTACAGCTTTCCATCTGCCTCTTCTCATCCTCCCCTTTAGCAGTTCACTATTTACATGGTACACATCCAAATGCATTCACGGACCTCACACAGGGAGGCTGGCTTGGTGAAAAGGCCAGGGACCCCAGCACCCACGCGTCTCAGACATGCAGGGTGCCTCCTCTATGGCATTTCCCAGGAAGCCAGAATTCACAGGTTTACAGCCTAGGGAGAGCTCAGAATAACTGGGGATGCCATTGCAAGAACCGTACTCATGATGGCAGAATGTGCACTAGCAGCCCAGCAGCTTCAGCCACTGCTCACCAATCTGCCACTTTTTCTGTCCTGCTCCCTTCACCCATGTGACATGGAACAACCAAGTGGAAAAATGAAGACCTCAATGGTGAATGGAACAGAAAACTGGCCTCCATGGAGGTGAATGGCTAGCAATGGAAGGAGCTCTAGAAAGTACCACCTGCCCTGGGACCTAACCCAGCCCTGGGCAGCTTCCTAAGCATTGCCCATGGCAGCTCTGATATACACAGCAAGAGCCCTCCCTTCTCCCTTCCCACCGCCTGCCTTCAGCACCCACCAACTGGAGCCCAGAGGAGGGCAAGCAGGGGTGTGGCACCATCTGAGAGGGGCACTGAGCTAGCACTCTGAAGATGAAGTCGGTCAGGACATGTAGGATCACAGGTCCAGAGGTGGTGAGAGGGGCAGAGAAACATGATAGATGTCGAGGGAGAACAGCTTCTCCCTTCATTTGGAGAAGTCAAGTTTAAGTTTAAGGAACTAGAGGGTTCTTTAAATTCAGATGGCCAGAAATTAGTTCTAGTCCTTTTCTGTCCACGAACTCCTTCTGCCCTAACTCCCACTGTCGTATTCATTCCCCCCCTTCCCCTCCCTGAGCATCATATGCTTCTCCTTGCCCCCCACGACTCCCCTACACCAATGAAACACAACTCTACCCACTTGTCTTCTCAGTGCCCATCGGAGTTTATAGGGTCATCTGGGACCACAGCAAAATACCCCTTCTTGTCATGACCTGTAAGTCAATGAATGATGCTCTTAGCATCCAGGAATCTAAGGACCACTTTTACCTGGCACCAAAGAAGAAAAGGAACAACTAAAGCCAAGGAGAGAGAAAGGAGGACAAGATGAAAGGAGGAGAAAGGACAGCCCTAATCTTCAAGCTGAAAAATAGATCAATAATGCCTATTAGGGAATAAATAAAAGATACAGAAAGAGACATCAGCCTGGGCCTGGTGTGATTTTTCTCCCTCTGGCTGCAGTAATGACCTGATTGGGGTCCAATCCTACCACATTCTTCACGTCCTAGCTCATCTTCGCCTCCGGGAGATGGATGGCAGTGACGTGGAAGGCGGCTCCGGTGAAGTCCCAGGCCCGAGGAGCTGGGGATTGCACACATCTCCCTGCACCTGAGGCCCGGGGCTACACCACCTCCTGGGGGTAAGGGGGAGATGTGAGTGCCACTTCCCCCATCGACTGATTCTGCAGGGAGTGGCCTGGGTGGCCTCTCTCCAGCTTGCCTGGATGCACGAAGGTAAAGGTGGAATAAAGGAGCTGCCATCCCCACTGCTTTGAAGATTCCAACTCACCCATTCTGCTTGGGTTTCTCTTCCAGTGTGTCTGTCCAGTCTGACCAAGGCTAGAATCCCAGGGGAGCACAGGGAGTGACCAAGCCAATAAATTCAAGAGCACCACCTTCATCTTTGGACATCTAGACCAGTGCTCCCAATAGAGCTGAGATAAGGAAGAAGGAACCCATATTTATGTCTGATTTTATGAATGTTATCGCATTTAATCTGAACAGTGACCCTATAGGGAAAGATGTCATTATTCCCACTTTATAACTAGGAAAACTGAAGCTCGGGGAGAGTAATGAACATACTCCAAGTCACATAGCTGGAAAAGGCTGATGCTTCTGATGGGAAAATGTAGGAGAAGATGGATTAACTAGTCAGACTAAAAGTATCAGGATTATGCTAGAAGCAGAAATTAGCAGGCATATCATTTTAGCTTTTGTATTTGCTATTCCACAAGGTGTCCTACCCCCAGCCTCTGCCCAGCTTTGAGTCCTGCTTCTGTGCTTCAGCTTGGTCTGCAAAAAATCCTGAAAACATTGTCTTGGTTCCCATAGAACCCAGGACAAAACCAACTCTCCTCACACTCTCTCAGGAAGGAGCCCTAACCCCAGACCAGCCCAGACCCAGGACGGCTCTCTCATGGGGACTCCAGGACAGTACACGCCACTGAAAGGAAGGCAGCAATTTATGGGGGGTGGGGAAGTACCCCGCCCTCCCAAATCTTACATCAGGATGAAGTCACCCTCTTATTTACTTTCTGTTACTGTTTTGCTTTTCTTTCTTTTTAACTGCTTTTAGTTACATTTAGGCAACATGGCCCAATGCCCCAGGTCATCTAGAAATAAACACAGTTTATTCTTATTGAAGCGCAGTGAATGCACAATTTGCTAAGACATGCAATTTGTTTGGGAAATTTGGGAAAGTGGTAGCAAGAGGGCAGAGGGTGGGCACTTGAAAGCTGAGAGATTTGACAGCCTGGCTGTGAGGAGAGAGAGAGCAGGCAAATGGGCCCTGTCAGGCTGGGCAGAGGCGCTGGCTGGGGGAGCGGAAAGCCAGAGATGGGCAAATCTGGAGCTATGAATAATCTGTTTCCCGGCAGCCTCATTGCAGCCCAAGCAGGACAGCTCATGTTTAGCAGAAAAGAAATTGGTCATTTTTAAAGCACCTACTATTAGTTTATTCGATCTTTTCCCATTAGGAGCCCTTATTTCCATTTGGCAGATGGGGAAACTGAGGTTAGGGAGCATAAGGTCACAGAGTGGTAGAAACGGGCTTTAGCCTCATATCTGACTGATTCCAGAGCCAGCATGGGTGTAAAGACACGAGAGGTTCTCAAAGTGTGGTCCCTGAACAAGCAGCACCAGTGTCCCTGGGGACTTGTTAGAGATGCCAGTTCTCGGGCCCCATCCCCAGACCTGCTAAATCAGAAACTCTGGAGCTGGAGTCTAACACTCTGTCATTTAACAAGCCCTCCAAGTGCATTGATATGAATATTCCTTCAAGGACATTCAGCTGACAGGTGCAAGCATGGATTAAAACAGTGATTCTCAAATCACTGGGACCAAGCAGCATCAGGGTGACCTA